>NC_081223.1:8675425-8995425 GCF_902713425.1 Acipenser ruthenus
TTCAGGCGGGGCGAGAGAGGAAGTACCGACAGGTGCGTGGGACCTGAGATTCGGTGTGCTGCTGCTGTAGATGAGTGTTCTGGAGACGCGCTGTTTCTGTGTCTGCGGTGTTACAGCCGTGTGAGTATATTCCAAAAGTAAAGTGTTGGATAATTCGAGAGCTAGTCTGTTGAATAAAGCTCTGAGACGTGTGGTTAAATCCCGGTCTCATCAATTTTGTTTTGTTAGATTAAAAGTGTTCCAGCAGCAGGTAAATGTCCCCACACCTTTTGGTTCTGTTTACTTATGCTACACCGCTGCTAAACCTGAACGTTGCTGCTAATTATCTTAACTAAACTTGTATTGCTGTTGAATTGCTCTAATATAGTTAAGCCTGCAATGTTGCAGCTAACGTTCCCTAATACTGTTAAAACTTGTGTGTATTAACAATCTGGCTTTTGTTGTTGAACCCTTGCTGGGAAGAGCTGTTTCCAATCACCTAGCACTCTTAATGAGAAGTGTAATCGCTGCTATATGTTGGTCTAATACCCCATGCTTTTAAAATGTGGCTATTGGCTGGCTTTATTCAACTTCCCCTCCTTGTTTTTAGTACAACTTTAATACATTTTATTGTATAGTTATTTGAACTGATTTATGTGAATCTTGGATCATTGTAATATAGCTTTGTGAATTGTTATTCTGCCTTTGTCATTCTGTTGTCATTCCTATTCCAAACCTTTTAATTTGTTTTTAGTAGTGTCGGTATTAGGACTCTCACTGGGCATCACTGGGTGTGACTGCTACAATCCCATATAGAATGCGACAAAACAGGTCGCCCTCCTTCATATAAACAGAAAAAGAATAAGTACACGCACACACGAGTTGATTTACTGCAGCGTCAGACATCGGAGGTTCAGCAGTGTACTGCAATGTTGTAAAAAGACGTGTGTAATTCAGGATGGTTGAGCGATCTAAGGCGCTGCGTTCAGATCACAGTTACCCTGGAAGCGTGGGTTCGAATTCCATTTCTGACAGCTCTGTTTGTTCATTAACCACTCGGCCACGACTACATGCTCTCACGGTTTCCCGTGAAAACAGCCGTATTATTGTCAAAAGAAGCAAACGACACCCGCAGTAATGCTGTAGATGGCAGTATAGGCTAAATAATGAACCCAAGTCAAATGCCTTTGTTGAAACTCTATCAGATTTGTACAAGTCAAGCACGCGTGGGAAATATTAATACAATATCCTTTCTGCCAACGTTCATAATAATGAATACATCCTTATTTCAAAATACGTAGCTATTTAACTGAGCTTTTCAAAACACCCATATGTAGCCAGCTAGTTTAAGAAGTTAGCAAATAAACTACAAACTGGTAGGGAATTCTGGGACACTTCCTGTTTCTTCTCCATGTGGGTAATTTACATCAGCATACTGGAGTTAGTTTGTAAAATGGCTCCGGCTGTGCAGGAGATGAGCCAAAAATAAACTCTGTTGTACCTGAGTCTGAGCCAGAGTGATTGTGGTCTGGGTCAAACAAATAATAATACACAACACAACGCAGAGTACGCTAAAACAACAGGTTGTTTTATTCACAGTAATTCATTCAAACCGAAACTAATATTTAGGAGGAGACGCAGCCTAGCTGCCCATTACGTAACCGTGTGGTCCTGCATGCACTGTAGTTTTAATAAGGGTTACATTTTTTTTTTATTATATCTGGTGCCGTGACCCGGATGGGCAGCTTCTAAGGGAAGCGTAAACATAAATTAAATAGACAAATAAAAGGTGAATACGGATTTAAAAAAAAAAAAAAAAGATAAAAATAAATAAACAAATAAATAATAATTAAGTAAACAACTAGTGGTTACTAACAAGGCAGACCTATGGCTAAGCAGTTTATTTCTGGAAAGGGAAAGACAGAAGAATATTCTTCTGGTTTTACTGCTGGATTGAGGGAGGACTGGACACAGAAGATGTCTGAGAGTAGAAAGGGCTGGTCAGAAAGGCCTGTGAAGACAGAACCATCTGGATGGTGTTCTGATGAGGAGGAGGAGACCAGAGCCATGCCCCAGATGACAAAATGCAAAACGTTCCCAGTGGGCCCAACTCCTACCTATGTGCCAGCGATGCATCAGGTACGAGGTATGCCATTATTCAGCAATAGTAAAGATTGCAGGATTGATATAGAAGACTGGATTAAGGATATCCAATACTTGTTTAGTGCTACACATGTTCCAGCGTCCCTACATTTTGACACACTGGTGCGTTACCTGAGTGGTGGAGCAAGGAAGCTCGTATTGAACCTCCCATTAGAAGAGCAGATCGCCTCCAGAGCCTTTGAGGAGTTGAGGGCTGAGTACAGTGACTGCCATTTATCTCTTGACCCAATGGCAGACTTTTATGAGCGACACCAGCGCCCAGATGAGTCAGCCTCCACCTATGCCATAGAGCTAGATGCCTTATTGAGGAGCATTGAAGAAAAAATAAATGGAGGCGGGGCACTCCAAGACAGGGACTATAAACTCACCCAGCAGTTCATGCGTGGCATAAGTGAGAAAGATGTACGTGATCGTCTTGCCCCCATGCAGCCTCGCTATCTTACGTTCAGGCAGTTACAGGGAGAACTGAGACAGCTGGTGAGGGAGAAAAATTCACTAGGCGACAAGAAGGTGAGAGCAAAGAGTGTTAGCAGCATGCAGCAGGCTGCAGTCAGTGCAGAGGGGAGCATGCAAAGTAATGTTTTGCCCCAGCAGGAAGCAGCAGCCACAAGAGGGTTAAGTGATGCTGTTCAGAGTCTTACCACCCTAGTTCAGGACCTTGCCACTCACCAGAGACAGCAGTCTGAGAAGATGGGGCGTTTGGAGGCCATGGTTATGCAACAAACTGCTACTACCTACAGGTATGTCCCCACCAGTAGCCAAGGAAGTGGTAATGGAGCAGCGACTCAGAGACCTCCGCGTCGCCAGGAGCCCTTTGTGTGCCATCGGTGTGGTCAAGTTGGCCACATCGCTCGGGGGTGCCGTAACCAGCCAAATGCTTATGCTGTGCAGCACAGTGTAGGAGAAAACAATTCTCATTTAAACTAGTACAGCCTGACACTGAGGGGCAAGTGGAGGGCAACGAAAACAAGACCAGCCCTATAGTTACCTGTGTTCACAGTGCGCCACAGATGGAGTGCAGTGGGGAGACAAATTCTTCCAGTTTAGTTGGCCCAATGAATGAAGATTTTGTTGTGGTGAATAGTGTCCCCTGTAGAGCCCTAATTGATTCAGGATCCCAGATTACATCAATTACTGAGGAGTTTTGGCACCAACACCCCACCCTCGGAAACCTGAGACCAGATGAGGTTGATATCCGCATAGAAGGGGCTGGAGGTCACGAGGTCCCACATCAAGGGGTGTTGCGTTTGAATTTGTCTTTTCTAGACCAGACCTATGCGGCTGTTCCAGTTTTCGTTGTGCCGGCGACACAGTACCGAAAGTCTGTACCACTTCTGTTAGGAACAAATGTTATTAGGGCTAGCAAGCAGGACTTAGAAAAACGGCTGGGCAGAGAGTTCCCTAGCTGCCTGAAAGATGAACATCCAGCCTGGCATGCTGCCTACCAACAGGTGAGGGTGAAGTCACCCGGAAGGGAGCCCCAGACGGTGTCACAAGTTCGTTATGCAGGAAAACAGCCAGTGAAAATTAAGCCTGGGGAACACAGATGCATAACAGTCAAGTCTCCATGGTCTCGTGATAGGAGTCCATACACTGTACTTATCAGACCTCCAGATGGCAAACAGTTTATTAAAAACATGGTGGTGGAAGAAGCAGTGGCAGATGTGGTCCATGGGCGGACTCTAGTGCACCTCTACAACCAAAGCACATACAATATTGTTATAAAAAGGGGCCAGACAGTAGCTAGCATCTCTGCACTGAGCAGCGTAGAAACAGTGGTTCCCTCTGACCCTACCCCAGATCTAGGTAGCACAGCCGGTTCATCGCATGATCAACAAAGTTCTTCCCCACCAGATAAAGCACCAGTTCAATCGGACATTCCGGAGATGGATTTGAAGGAGGCAGCAGTGCTGAACTAGGAACAACAGGAAAAGCTGGAAGAACTGCTCCGGAGGAACTCTGATGTGTTTTCAGTTAATCAGTTCGACCTTGGATGTACATCCGCTGTCAAGCATGAAATACCATTGATTGATAACAAGCCCATGCGCCAGCCTTACCGTAGGATCCCACCAGCCCAGTTTCAGGAGGTTAGACGACATCTACAGGATATGGTTGAAGCGGGAGCCATTAGATCAAGTCAGAGCCCTTATGCCTCACCCATTGTAGTGGCCAGGAAGAAAGACGGCTCAATCCGAGTCTGCATTGACTACAGACAACTAAATGCAAAGACGGTGAGAGATGCATTCCCTATGCCCCGTATTGAGGAGGCCTTGGATGCTCTTGGTGATGCTGAATTCTACTCCACACTGGATCTCACTTCCGGCTACTGGCAGGTAGAGGTGGCTGAACACGACAAGCCCAAAACTGCATTCACTACACCCATGGGCCTGTTTGAGTGCAACCGAATGCCTTTTGGCCTGCAGAATGCACCAGCCACCTTCCAAAGACTGATGACTCACTGCCTGGGAGACCTAAATTTTTCAGCTGTGTTGATATACTTAGATGATGTCATTGTATTCTCCCGAACATTTGACGAGCACCTAGAGCGCCTGCAGTTAGTTTTTGACCGGCTGCGCCAGTTCCGGCTTAAGTTAAAACCTAAGAAGTGCCACCTGCTCCGGAAAGAGGTTAAATATTTGGGACATGTGGTGTCAGCCGGTGGTATAGCCCAGAGAAAATACAGCAGGTGCGGAACTGGAAGACCCCGACAGACAGGAAGGAGGTAGCGCAATTTTTGGGGTTCTCCGGTTATTACCGGAGATTTATAAAAAATTACTCCAGTTTAGCAGCACCCCTCTTTCACCTGACCGCAGGGTCCCCTAAGAAGGGAAA
Organism: Acipenser ruthenus; assembly: GCF_902713425.1. Taxonomy (NCBI): domain Eukaryota; kingdom Metazoa; phylum Chordata; class Actinopteri; order Acipenseriformes; family Acipenseridae; genus Acipenser; species Acipenser ruthenus. Next base: position 8,680,400 of record NC_081223.1, read on the forward strand.
ACGGCCCCACAAACCGGCCGGGAGGCCACCACCATTCAGTTGGACAGGGCAATGTGATCAAGCATTCACTGAGCTGAAGGAGAGATTGACAACAGCACCCGTCTTAGGGTACGCCGACTACAGCCTTCCATTTGTTCTCCAGACGGATGCTTCAACAGAGGGGTTAGGTGCAGTGCTGGCCCAGGTGCAGTCCGGCAAAGAGAGGGTAATTGCGTACGCCAGCCGCTGTCTCACCCCCTCCGAGAAAAGGTACCCGGCTCACAAACTTGAGTTCCTGGCTTTGAAGTGGGCAGTAGCTAAGAAGCTGAGGGACTACCTGTTAGAGCACCGTTTCACCGTGTTGACTGACAACAACCCGTTGGTATATGTAACCAGTACTGCCCACCTTGATGCAACAGGGCAACGGTGGGTTGCAAAGCTAGCGGAGTTTGACTTCGAGATAAAATACCGCCCGGGAAAGAGCAACGCGAACGCAGATGGCCTCTCACGCATGCCGAGAGCTGAAATTGCAAGCATACTGAAGGTCGGTTGTAATGTCAATACCGCTAGCACTTCAGACCAAGGGGAATTTAACTCCACCAGAAATACTCTATCCAGCACTGCACCACCCAGTCAGTGGGCTGAGGTCATCCCCAGACTGCCTAGGGAGGAGCTTAGGAGACATCAAGAAAAGGACCCAGTAATCTCCGTTGTGCTGCGTTACTTCAAGGCTGGACGGGCACCAAGTGTAAGGAAGAGGAAGCAGGAGGAGCCCCTTGTCAGAGCGATGCTGAGACAGTGGAACAAGCTGACGTTTGAAGAGGACATCCTCTATAGAACATTCAAGTCGCCAGAAGGGAATGAAGTTAGACAGGTGGTGCTGCCTGAAAGGCTAAGGCGGGAAGTATTCGACATGCTACACACCGACATGGGCCACTTGGGGATGGAACGAACCGTAGATCTTATGCGTGCACGATGCTATTGGCCAGCTATGTTTTCCACTATCCAACACTGGTGTGAATCATGTGAAAGATGCTGCCTAAGGAAAAGTTCACAGGGCGCCCGTGCACCCCTGATCTCTATTCACACGACTAGGCCTTTAGAGCTTGTATGCCTGGATTTTCTCACCTTGGAGCGCTGCAAAGGGGGTATAGAAAATATCCTGGTAGTTACCGATCACTTTACACGCTATGCTCAGGCTTATCCTACTCCTGACCAGAGAGCAGCTACCATAGCCAAGGTTATGTGGAAACATTTCATTTGCCATTACGGGATTCCCGAAAGGATACACACTGACCAAGGGAGGAACTTTGAGAGTGGTCTCCTGTGCCAACTCTGGAAAGCAATGGGGGTAGCCAAAAGCAGAACCACTCCCTACCACCCACAAGGTAATGGTACCACTGAAAGGTTTAACAGAACCTTGATGAACATGCTGGGCACTCTGGAACCTCACCAGAAGTCAAACTGGAAGGAGTACGTTGAACCCATGGTCCACGCATATAACTGCACCCGTCATGAGTCCACAGGCTTCTCACCCTACTTCCTCATGTATGGCAGACATCCTCGTCTTAAAGTGGATTTGGCTTTGGGGCTCCCATGCCAGGAGGAGGAGGAATCAGAGCCAGAGGAATACGTGTCAAGTCTCCGTAGTAGACTGGAGTTGGCTTACAAGCAAGCAACGTTGGAATCTGAAAGATCCAAGCGCCGTCAGAAACGGTATTACGATCAGAAAGCAAAAGAAATTACCTTGAGACCAGGAGACCGTGTCCTAGTGGCAAATAAAAGTGCTAGAGGAAAACAAAAATTGGGAGACAAGTGGGAGAAAATACCGCACATTGTAGTTCGTAAACAATCTGATCTGCCAGTATACGTTGTGTGTCCTGAAACGGGAGGGGGGGAAAGAGTTATTCACCAAAACTTACTGACGCCCTGTATGTTTCTCCCATTAAACAATACCAAGCAGCTTACCTGTATGGATGATCAGGGTTCGAACACTAGCCACGTAAGGTCAAATTTTGAAATAGACACCTCTGAGGATGAGGAAAACTTATATGTAGAGGTAGGGTCACAAGCAAGAAACCGGGGGAATCAGATTGATAGCATAGGAACAGAGAAGCTCCCTAAATCAATTGCACTCGCACCTAGCAGACACATGGGCTTGGGCACCCATCCATTTCTCAGCGATAGAGACGATAGCGATAATGACAGTCAGCTTAGCTGGGAAAGGGGTTATCATGATACAGAAATAGGGGCTGACTATTCAGAAACGCACAACCCAGACCACATCTGTTTAGGTAGTGAGTTGTCAGGACCGGAGGGTCCATCCGCCCCGAGCCAGACCCCGGAGGGTCCATCCGCCCCGAGCCAGACCCCGGAGGGTCCATCCGCCCCGAGCCAGACCCCGGAGATTTTAAGTATCCGTAGCCAGGCCAGAGCAGGTCCGCCTGCCATGGGCCAGGCCCCAGGAAACATCGAACTCCGCCGCTCCACTCGGCAGAGGAGGCCACCTAATAGGTTATCTTTAGAGCACCACGCAGAGACTCTAGGTTCTGAACAGTGCCGATATTGCCAGAAGATTGCTAGGGGAAGGCAAATCTGGGAAACCCAAAAGAAGACAGGCCCTGCGGATTCCCAGAGACTTTAGAGTTTGCAACAGTTGTGACATACGTTTGCATTAACATGTAAGACGAGGGCGTCCTTTTCTGTGTAGCCAGCTAGTTTAAGAAGTTAGCAAATAAACTACAAACTGGTAGGGAATTCTGGGACACTTCCTGTTTCTTCTCCATGTGGGTAATTTACATCAGCATACTGGAGTTAGTTTGTAAAATGGCTCCGGCTGTGCAACAGTGTGCTGATGTCTGTCTGCTATACTTGGTTTCGTTTGCAGGAGATGAGCAAAAAATAAACTCTGTTGTACCTGAGTCTGAGCCAGAGTGATTGTGGTCTGGGTCAAACAAATAATAATACACAACACAACGCAGAGTACGCTAAAACAACAGGTTGTTTTATTCACAGTAATTCATTCAAACCGAAACTAATATTTAGGAGGAGACGCAGCCTAGCTGCCCATTACGTAACCGTGTGGTCTTGCATGCACTGTAGTTTTAAAAAAGGTTACACATACACAAAAACTTTATTTCTACTGAAAAACTAACTTGCTTCATGGCTGCTGCTACAGCACTCGGGCACGTTGTGCCTAGCGTTAGCGGACATAGGAGATAAGAAGACCTACAAAATATCACGCGCTGCAGTTTTTCAGTCCGGGGATTATTACAAATTAGCAGACTGTGCATTAAAATACACATGTAGGGTGGGCGTCACTGTTACAAAGAATTGTCACGCTTTGTATTTATCTCCATAATGCGCCGGGACAAAATACGCAGATACTTTAAAATTATTTGGAGAATGCGGGCATCGATCCCGCTACTTCTCGCATGCTAAGCGAGCGCTCTACCATTTGAGCTAATTCCCCTTTAATGGTGCCACCGATTCTCATAGGCTTCATCGCAGCTTGATACGAGCAAATCAGATTAGTTTTTTTTTTTATTATTATTATTATTTTGGCAATGTAGTCTGTGATTTGCAAATTTAAAAAAATAATTGAATTAACTAAATAGCAAATATTTCGACTAGAGGTATGTTTTCAATTTCTTTAAAAAGTAGTCTCAGCTCGTTTATTCAGTCGCTTATAAATCCACAATCTGTGTCCCGATGCAGCAGCGTTGTGTGCTGTGGCTCGAGCTTGTTTGACGAGGCAGACAATGCAAAAATGCCAATACTTGCTTTTGTATCACGCGACAAACTTAAGGTATGCTTTAACGGCTTGGCTGTCTCGAGTTAGTTTGTATTGTTAATGTAACACCTCGTTGTTGCCCAGTCATTGTTTCATATGAAGTAGAGCTTGCCAGTTGGGGGCGAAGGTCTGCTAATAAAAGTTGAGACTATATTTGCAAGGATCATTTCTAGAATGAAACATGTTTTGAAGGGATTGGTCTCGGTATCCACCAGGAGGAGTGGCAGTGTTTTCTTCTCAGCACCGAGCTGACAATGAGTGTTGTTATCGGGAACCTACTCGCTGCAAGTAATGACCACTTCAATCTTCAGTCGGGGATTGTTGAAGGAAGGGGACACATTTTGAGTGCGTATCTCATTCCGGTAGAAACGTAGAAAAAAGAAACCATCAAGCCCACAATTGTTCAGTTGTTTAAATCAATAACCAAATTTAAATTGATCATTGCTAATGTTAAAACAATTTATGAACACTTTAAATAGGGCTTGACTAATATAAAAATATAGCAATGTCTTTTGCACTACGCAGGACTAGATTGAGTTTAAAATAGACATTGCATCTGAAAATAACTTGTGCTTACCCCCACTTACAAGGAAGCTGTCAACCTTTGTATTCGTCCTCATAACGTGTTAGAAAATGTAAACAGCAGTTGGAGAATACCAAAGTCGATCATCCTAGCATGTTAAACGAGGGCATTTCTCATGTAAGCTACTTCCACTAATAGATCGTTTGTACTGTTCTCAATGGTCCGCATCCCAGCCTGAGACCACGATCCAGTGGCAGTCGGAGATTTTTTTCAAAGTAATGTGTTATTTGAAATATTAAAACAATCTTTAGTTAAATAACACATGTTTCTACACAAAATATTTTTCAGTGACTTCAACAAGTAGCCAGTTTACAGCAAAAATGCAATCTGTGTTAGAACGCTATTTTAGTCCGATTTAAAATGGAAATTAAAATGGTATTGAGTGCTGACAAGAGTTTGGTATCAGCTGTTGATTTCCTTGAAACAATCTTTTATAGTAAAATGAACATATTTATTCATTTAAAAAATAAGTAAAAGTGAACTGTCAGAAGTGGGATTTGAACCCACGCCTCCATTCGGAGACCAGAACACACAATTCTTTGGAAAGACAGAGTCCTTGAGTCTGGCGCCTTAGACCACTCGGCCATTCTGACAAGCTGCGTTTGCTATCGTAGAAAAGCGCATTATTTCATTTCAGCAGAGACTAGGGTTGTCTATTGTATCAAGGCCCGATTGGGTTTATTACGCACATACAAACTTGCTCCATGAATGATGTAATGACAAGTTTAAAAAAAGAAACAGATTGAAGCCAACCCACGAAAGAAAGATTCTTTATTTCAATATCGGTATAGTTTTAAAGGATGCACGCATTTTACAATAGCAATTGCTATATGACAATGACCAATAAGTAATTGTGTTGCAATACTTTATACAACGTGAACAGAATCAGACATTGCTCCGTTGCCTCGAAGAAACATCTACAATTTGTATTTAAAAAGGACGCCCAACGTGGGGCTCGAACCCACGACCCTGAGATTAAGAGTCTCATGCTCTACCGACTGAGCTAGCCGGGCTGACAGGGGAAAGTTTCTTTGTTTCAGGCGGGGCGAGAGAGGAAGTACCGACAGGTGCGTGGGACCTGAGATTCGGTGTGCTGCTGCTGTAGATGAGTGTTCTGGAGATGCGCTGTTTCTGTGTCTGCGGTGTTACAGCCGTGTGAGTATATTCCAAAAGTAAAGTGTTGGATAATTCGAGAGCTAGTCTGTTGAATAAAGCTCTGAGACGTGTGGTTAAATCCCGGTCTCATCAATTTTGTTTTGTTAGATTAAAAGTGTTCAAGCAGCAGGTAAATGTCCCCACACCTTTTGGTTCTGTTTACTTATGCTACACCGCTGCTAAACCTGAACGTTGCTGCTAATTATCTTAACTAAACTTGTATTGCTGTTGAATTGCTCTAATATAGTTAAGCCTGCAATGTTGCAGCTAACGTTCCCTAATACTGTTAAAACTTGTGTGTATTAACAATCTGGCTTTTGTTGTTGAACCCTTGCTGGGAAGAGCTGTTTCCAATCACCTAGCACTCTTAATGAGAAGTGTAATCGCTGCTATATGTTGGTCTAATACCCCATGCTTTTAAAATGTGGCTATTGGCTGGCTTTATTCAACTTCCCCTCCTTGTTTTTAGTACAACTTTAATACATTTTATTGTATAGTTATTTGAACTGATTTATGTGAATCTTGGATCATTGTAATATAGCTTTGTGAATTGTTATTCTGCCTTTGTCATTCTGTTGTCATTCCTATTCCAAACCTTTTAATTTGTTTTTAGTAGTGTCGGTATTAGGACTCTCACTGGGCATCACTGGGTGTGACTGCTACAATCCCATATAGAATGCGACAAAACAGGTCGCCCTCCTTCATATAAACAGAAAAAGAATAAGTACACGCACACACGAGTTGATTTACTGCAGCGTCAGACATCGGAGGTTCAGCAGTGTACTGCAATGTTGTAAAAAGACGTGTGTAATTCAGGATGGTTGAGCGATCTAAGGCGCTGCGTTCAGATCACAGTTACCCTGGAAGCGTGGGTTCGAATTCCATTTCTGACAGCTCTGTTTGTTCATTAACCACTCGGCCACGACTACATGCTCTCACGGTTTTCCGTGAAAACAGCCGTATTATTGTCAAAAGAAGCAAACGACACCCGCAGTAATGCTGTAGATGGCAGTATAGGCTACATAATGAACCCAAGTCAAATGCCTTTGTTGAAACTCTATCAGATTTGTACAAGTCAAGCACACGTGGGAAATATTAATACAATATCCTTTCTGCCAACGTTCATAATAATGAATACATCCTTATTTCAAAATACGTAGCTATTTAACTGAGCTTTTCAAAACACCCATACACACAAACTTTATTTCTACTGAAAAACTAACTTGCTTCATGGCTGCTGCTACAGCACTCGGGCACGTTGTGCCTAGCGTTAGCGGACATAGGAGATAAGAAGACCTACAAAATATCACGCGCTGCAGTTTTTCAGTCCGGGGATTATTACAAATTAGCAGACTGTGCATTAAAATACACATGTAGGGTGGGCGTCACTGTTACAAAGAATTGTCACACTTTGTATTTATCTCCATAATGCGCCAGGACAAAATACGCAGATACTTTAAAATTATTTGGAGAATGCGGGCATCGATCCCGCTACTTCTCGCATGCTAAGCGAGCGCTCTACCATTTGAGCTAATTCCCCTCTAATGGTAACGCCGATTCTCATAGGCTTCATCGCAGCTTGATACGAGCAAATCAGATTAGTTTTTTTTTTATTATTATTATTTTGGCAATGTAGTCTGTGATTTGCAAATTTAAAAAATAATTGAATTAACTAAATAGCAAATATTTCGACTAGAGGTATGTTTTCAATTTCTTTAAAAAGTAGTCTCAGCTCGTTTATTCAGTCGCTTATAAATCCACAATCTGTGTCCCGATGCAGCAGCGTTGTGTGCTGTGGCTCGAGCTTGTTTGACGAGGCAGACAATGCAAAAATGCCAATACTTGCTTTTGTATCACGCGACAAACTTAAGGTATGCTTTAACGGCTTGGCTGTCTCGAGTTAGTTTGTATTGTTAATGTAACACCTCGTTGTTGCCCAGTCATTGTTTCATATGAAGTAGAGCTTGCCAGTTGGGGGCGAAGGTCTGCTAATAAAAGTTAAGACTATACTTGCAAGGATCATTTCTAGAATGAAACATGTTTTGAAGGGATTGGTCTCGGTATCCACCAGGAGGAGTGGCAGTGTTTTCTTCTCAGCACCGAGCTGACAATGAGTGTTGTTATCGGGAACCTACTCGCTGCAAGTAATGACCACTTCAATCTTCAGTCGGGGATTGTTGAAGGAAGGGGGCACATTTTGAGTGCGTATCTCATTCCGGTAGAAACGTAGAAAAAAGTAACCATCAAGCCCACAATTGTTCAGTTGTTTAAATCAATAACCAAATTTAAATTAATCATTGCTAATGTTAAAACAATTTAAGAACACTTTAAATAGGGCTTGACTAATATAAAAAATATAGCAATGTCTTTTGCACTACGCAGGACTAGATTGAGTTTAAAATAGACATTACATCTGAAAATAACTTGTGCTTACCCCCACTTACAAGGAAGCTGTCAACCTTTGTATTCGTCCTCATAACGTGTTAGAAAATGTAAACAGCAGTTGGAGAATACCGAAGTCGATCATCCTTGCATGTTAAACGAGGGCATTTCTCATGTAAGCTACTTCCACTAATAGATCGTTTGTACTTTTCTCAATGGTCCGGATCCCAGCCTGAGACCACGATCCAGTGGCAGTCGGAGATGTTTTTCAAAGTAATGTTTTATTTGAAATATTAAAACAATCTTTAGTTAAATAACACATGTTTCTACACAAAATATTTTTCAGTGACTTCAACAAGTAGCCAGTTTACAGCAAAAATGCAATCTGTGTTAGAACGCTATTTTAGTCCGATTTAAAATGGAAATTAAAATGGTATTGAGTGCTGACAAGAGTTTGGTATCAGCTGTTGATTTCCTTGAAACAATCTTTTATAGTAAAATGAACATATTTATTCATTTAAAAAATAAGTAAAAGTGAACTGTCAGAAGTGGGATTTGAACCCACGCCTCCATTCGGAGACCAGAACACACAATTCTTTGGAAAGACAGAGTCCTTGAGTCTGGCGCCTTAGACCGCTCGGCCATTCTGACAAGCTGCGTTTGCGAAGGTAGAAAACCGCATTATTTCATTTCAGAACAGACTAGGGTTGTCTATTGTATCAAGGCCCGATTGGGTTTATTACGCACATACAAACTTGCTCCATGAATGATGTAATGCCAAGTGTAAAAAAAGAAACAGATTGAAGCCAACCCACGAAAGAAAGATTCTTTATTTCAATATCGGTATAGCTTTAAAGGATGCACGCATTTTACAATAGCAATTGCTATATGACAATGACCAATAAGTAATTGTGTTGCAATACTTTATACAATGTGAACAGAATCAGACATTGCTCCGTTGCCTCGAAGAAACATCTACAATTTGTATTTAAAAAGGACGCCCAACGTGGGGCTCGAACCCACGACCCTGAGATTAAGAGTCTCATGCTCTACCGACTGAGCTAGCCGGGCTGACAGGAGAAAGTTTCTTTGTTTCAGGCGGGGCGAGAGAGGAAGTACCGACAGGTGCGTGGGACCTGAGATTCGGTGTGCTGCTGCTGTAGATGAGTGTTCTGGAGACGCGCTGTTTCTGTGTCTGCGGTGTTACAGCCGTGTGAGTATATTCCAAAAGTAAAGTGTTGGATAATTCGAGAGCTAGTCTGTTGAATAAAGCTCTGAGACGTGTGGTTAAATCCCGGTCTCATCAATTTTGTTTTGTTAGATTAAAAGTGTTCAAGCAGCAGGTAAATGTCCCCACACCTTTTGGTTCTGTTTACTTATGCTACACCGCTGCTAAACCTGAACGTTGCTGCTAATTATCTTAACTAAACTTGTATTGCTGTTGAATTGCTCTAATATAGTTAAGCCTGCAATGTTGCAGCTAACGTTCCCTAATACTGTTAAAACTTGTGTGTATTAACAATCTGGCTTTTGTTGTTGAACCCTTGCTGGGAAGAGCTGTTTCCAATCACCTAGCACTCTTAATGAGAAGTGTAATCGCTGCTATATGTTGGTCTAATACCCCATGCTTTTAAAATGTGGCTATTGGCTGGCTTTATTCAACTTCCCCTCCTTGTTTTTAGTACAACTTTAATACATTTTATTGTATAGTTATTTGAACTGATTTATGTGAATCTTGGATCATTGTAATATAGCTTTGTGAATTGTTATTCTGCCTTTGTCATTCTGTTGTCATTCCTATTCCAAACCTTTTAATTTGTTTTTAGTAGTGTCGGTATTAGGACTCTGACTGGGCATCACTGGGTGTGACTGCTACAATCCCATATAGAATGCGACAAAACAGGTCGCCCTCCTTCATATAAACAGAAAAAGAATAAGTACACGCACACACGAGTTGATTTACTGCAGCGTCAGACATCGGAGGTTCAGCAGAGTACTGCAATGTTGTAAAATGACGTGTGTAATTCAGGATGGTTGAGAGATCTAAGGCGCTGCGTTCAGATCACAGTTACCCTGGAAGCGTGGGTTCGAATTCCATTTCTGACAGCTCTGTTTGTTCATTAACCACTCGGCCACGACTACATGCTCTCACGGTTTTCCGTGAAAACAGCCGTATTATTGTCAAAAGAAGCAAACGACACCCGCAGTAATGCTGTAGATGGCAGTATAGGCTAAATAATGAACCCAAGTCAAATGCCTTTGTTGAAACTCTATCAGATTTGTACAAGTCAAGCACACGTGGGAAATATTAATACAATATCCTTTCTGCCAACGTTCATAATAATGAATACATCCTTATTTCAAAATACGTAGCTATTTAACTGAGCTTTTCAAAACACCCATACACAAAAACTTTATTTCTACTGAAAAACTAACTTGCTTCATGGCTGCTGCTACAGCACTCGGGCACGTTGTGACTAGCGATAGCGGACATAGGAGATAAGAAGACCTACAAAATATCACGCGCTGCAGTTTTTCAGTCCGGGGATTATTACAAATTAGCAGACTGTGCATTAAAATACACATGTAGGGTGGGCGTCACTGTTACAAAGAATTGTCACACTTTGTATTTATCTCCATAATGCGCCGGGACAAAATACGCAGATACTTTAAAATTATTTGGAGAATGCGGGCATCGATCCCGCTACTTCGCGCATGCTAAGCGAGCGCTCTACCATTTGAGCTAATTCCCCTTTAATGGTACCACCGATTCTCATAGGCTTCATCGCAGCTTGATACGAGCAAATCAGATTAGTTTTTTTTTTATTATTATTATTATTTTGGCAATGTAGTCTGTGATTTGCAAATTTAAAAAAATAATTGAATTAACTAAATAGCAAATATTTCGACTAGAGGTATGTTTTCAATTTCTTTAAAAAGTAGTCTCAGCTCGTTTATTCAGTCGCTTATAAATCCACAATCTGTGTCCCGATGCAGCAGCGTTGTGTGCTGTGGCTCGAGCTTGTTTGACGAGGCAGACAATGCAAAAATGCCAATACTTGCTTTTGTATCACGCGACAAAACTGAAGGTATGCTTTAACGGCTTGGCTGTCTCGAGTTAGTTTGTATTGTTAATGTAACACCTCGTTGTTGCCCAGTCATTGTTTCATATGAAGTAGAGCTTGCCAGTTGGGGGCGAAGGTCTGCTAATAAAAGTTAAGACTATATTTTCAAGGATCATTTCTAGAATGAAACATGTTTTCAAGGGATTGGTCTCGGTATCCACCAGGAGGAGTGGCAGTGTTTTCTTCTCAGCACCGAGCTGACAATGAGTGTTGTTATCGGGAACCTACTCGCTGCAAGTAATGACCACTTCAATCTTCAGTCGGGGATTGTTGAAGGAAGGGGACACATTTTGAGTGCATATCTCATTCCGGTAGAAACGTAGAAAAAAGAAACCATCAAGCCCACAATTGTTCAGTTGTTTAAATCAATAACCAAATTTAAATTGATCGTTGCTAATGTTAAAACAATTTATGAACACTTTAAATAGGGCTTGACTAATATAAAAATATAGCAATGTCTTTTGCACTACGCAGGACTAGATTGAGTTTAAAATAGACATTACATCTGAAAATAACTTGTGCTTACCCCCACTTACAAGGAAGCTGTCAACCTTTGTATTCGTCCTCATAACGTGTTAGAAAATGTAAACAGCAGTTGGAGAATACCGAAGTCGATCATCCTAGCATGTTAAACGAGGGCATTTCTCATGTAAGCTACTTCCATTAATAGATCGTTTGTACTGTTCTCAATGGTCCGCATCCCAGCCTGAGACCACGATCCAGTGGCAGTCGGAGATTTTTTTCAAAGTAATGTGTTATTTGAAATATTAAAACAATCTTTAGTTAAATAACACATGTTTCTACACAAAATATTTTTCAGTGACTTCAACAAGTAGCCAGTTTACAGCAAAAATGCAATCTGTGTTAGGAACGCTATTTTAGTCCGATTTAAAATGGAAATTAAAATGGTATTGAGTGCTGACAAGAGTTTGGTATCAGCTGTTGATTTCCTTGAAACAATCTTTTATAGTAAAATGAACATATTTATTCATTTAAAAAATAAGTAAAAGTGAACTGTCAGTAGTGGGATTTAAACCCACGCCTCCATTCGGAGACCAGAACACACAATTCTTTGGAAAGACAGAGTCCTTGAGTCTGGTGCCTTAGACCACTCGGCCATTCTGATAAGCTGCGTTTGCGGTTGTAGAAAAGCGCATTATTTCATTTCAGCACAGACTAGGGTTGTCTATTGTATCAAGGCCCGATTGGGTTTATTACGCACATACAAACTTGCTCCATGAATGATGTAATGACAAGTTTAAAAAAAGAAACAGATTGAAGCCAACCCACGAAAGAAAGATTCTTTATTTCTATATCGGTATAGCTTTAAAGGATGCACACATTTTACAATAGCAATTGCTATATGACAATGACCAATAAGTAATTGTGTTGCAATACTTTATACAATGTGAACAGAATCAGACATTGCTCCGTTGCCTCGAAGAAACATCTACAATTTGTATTTAAAAAGGACGCCCAACGTGGGGCTCGAACCCACGACCCTGAGATTAAGAGTCTCATGCTCTACCGACTGAGCTAGCCGGGCTGACAGGAGAAAGTTTCTTTGTTTCAGGCGGGGCGAGAGAGGAAGTACCGACAGGTGCGTGGGACCTGAGATTCGGTGTGCTGCTGCTGTAGATGAGTGTTCTGGAGACGCGCTGTTTCTGTGTCTGCGGTGTTACAGCCGTGTGAGTATATTCCAAAAGTAAAGTGTTGGATAATTCGAGAGCTAGTCTGTTGAATAAAGCTCTGAGACGTGTGGTTAAATCCCGGTCTCATCAATTTTGTTTTGTTAGATTAAAAGTGTTCAAGCAGCAGGTAAATGTCCCCACACCTTTTGGTTCTGTTTACTTATGCTACACCTCTGCTAAACCTGAACGTTGCTGCTAATTATCTTAACTAAACTTGTATTGCTGTTGAATTGCTCTAATATAGTTAAGCCTGCAATGTTGCAGCTAACGTTCCCTAATACTGTTAAAACTTGTGTGTATTAACAATCTGGCTTTTGTTGTTGAACCCTTGCTGGGAAGAGCTGTTTCCAATCACCTAGCACTCTTAATGAGAAGTGTAATCGCTGCTATATGTTGGTCTAATACCCCATGCTTTTAAAATGTGGCTATTGGCTGGCTTTATTCATTTCCCCTCCTTGTTTTTAGTACAACTTTAATACATTTTATTGTATAGTTATTTGAACTGATTTATGTGAATCTTGGATCATTGTAATATAGCTTTGTGAATTGTTATTCTGCCTTTGTCATTCTGTTGTCATTCCTATTCCAAACCTTTTAATTTGTTTTTAGTAGTGTCGGTATTAGGACTCTGACTGGGCATCACTGGGTGTGACTGCTACAGTCCCATATAGAATGCGACAAAACAGGTCGCCCTCCTTCATATAAACAGAAAAAGAATAAGTACACGCACACACGAGTTGATTTACTGCAGCGTCAGACATCGGAGGTTCAGCAGTGTACTGCAATGTTGTAAAAAGACGTGTGTAATTCAGGATGGTTGAGCGATCTAAGGCGCTGCGTTCAGATCACAGTTACCCTGGAAGCGTGGGTTCGAATTCCATTTCTGACAGCTCTGTTTGTTCATTAACCACTCGGCCACGATTACATGCTCTCACGGTTTTCCGTGAAAACAGCCGTATTATTGTCAAAAGAAGCAAACGACACCCGCAGTAATGCTGTAGATGGCAGTATAGGCTAAATAATGAACCCAAGTCAAATGCCTTTGTTGAAACTCTATCAGATTTGTACAAGTCAAGCACGCGTGGGAAATATTAATACAATATCCTTTCTGCCAACGTTCATAATAATGAATACATCCTTATTTCAAAATACGTAGCTATTTAACTGAGCTTTTCAAAACACCCATACACAAAAACTTTATTTCTACTGAAAAACTAACTTGCTTCATGGCTGCTGCTACAGCACTCGGGCACGTTGTGCCTAGCGTTAGCGGACATAGGAGATAAGAAGACCTACAAAATATCACGCGATGCAGTTTTTCAGTCCTGGGATTATTACAAATTAGCAGACTGTGCATTAAAATACACATGTAGGGTGGGCGTCACTGTTACAAAGAATTGTCACACTTTGTATTTATCTCCATAATGCGCCGGGACAAAATACGCAGATACTTTAAAATTATTTGGAGAATGCGGGCATCGATCCCGCTACTTCGCGCATGCTAAGCGAGCGCTCTACCATTTGAGCTAATTCCCCTTTAATGGAGCCACCGATTCTCATAGGCTTCATCGCAGCTTGATACGAGCAAATCAGATTAGTTTTTTTTTATTATTATTATTATTTTGGCAATGTAGTCTGTGATTTGCAAATTTAAAAAAATAATTGAATTAACTAAATAGCAAATATTTCGACTAGAGGTATGTTTTCAATTTCTTTAAAAAGTAGTCTCAGCTCGTTTATTCAGTCGCTTATAAATCCACAATCTGTGTCCCGATGCAGCAGCGTTGTGTGCTGTGGCTCGAGCTTGTTTGACGAGGCAGACAATGCAAAAATGCCAATACTTGCTTTTGTATCACGCGACAAACTTAAGGTATGCTTTAACGGCTTGGCTGTCTCGAGTTAGTTTGTATTGTTAATGTAACACCTCGTTGTTGCCCAGTCATTGTTTCATATGAAGTAGAGCTTGCCAGTTGGGGGCGAAGGTCTGCTAATAAAAGTTAAGACTATACTTGCAAGGATCATTTCTAGAATGAAACATGTTTTGAAGGGATTGGTCTCGGTATCCACCAGGAGGAGTGGCAGTGTTTTCTTCTCAGCACCGAGCTGACAATGAGTGTTGTTATCGGGAACCTACTCGCTGCAAGTAATGACCACTTCAATCTTCAGTCGGGGATTGTTGAAGGAAGGGGACACATTTTGAGTGCGTATCTCATTCCGGTAGAAACGTAGAAAAAAGAAACCATCAAGCCCACAATTGTTCAGTTGTTTAAATCAATAACCAAATTTAAATTGATCATTGCTAATGTTAAAACAATTTAAGAACACTTTAAATAGGGCTTGACTAATATAAAAATATAGCAATGTCTTTTGCACTACGCAGGACTAGATTGAGTTTAAAATAGACATTACATCTGAAAATAACTTGTGCTTACCCCCACTTACAAGGAAGCTGTCAACCTTTGTATTCGTCCTCATAACGTGTTAGAAAATGTAAACAGCAGTTGGAGAATACCGAAGTCGATCATCCTAGCATGTTAAACGAGGGCATTTCTCATGTAAGCTACTTCCACTAATAGATCGTTTGTACTGTTCTCAATGGTCCGCATCCCAGCCTGAGACCACGATCCAGTGGCAGTCGGAGATTTTTTTCAAAGTAATGTGTTATTTGAAATATTAAAACAATCTTTAGTTAAATAACACATGTTTCTACACAAAATATTTTTCAGTGACTTCAACAAGTAGCCAGTTTACAGCAAAAATGCAATCTGTGTTAGGAACGCTATTTTAGTCCGATTTAAAATGGAAATTAAAATGGTATTGAGTGCTGACAAGAGTTTGGTATCAGCTGTTGATTTCCTTGAAACAATCTTTTATAGTAAAATGAACATATTTATTCATTTAAAAAATAAGTAAAAGTGAACTGTCAGAGTGGGATTTGAACCCACGCCTCCATTCGGAGAGCAGAACACACAATTCTTTGGAAAGACAGAGTCCTTGAGTCTGGCGCCTTAGACCACTCGGCCATTCTGACAAGCTGCGTTTGCTATAGTAGAAAACCGCATTATTTCATTTCAGCACAGACTAGGGTTGTCTATTGTATCAAGGCCCGATTGGGTTTATTACGCACATACAAACTTGCTCCATGAATGATGTAATGACAAGTGTAAAAAAAGAAACAGATTGAAGCCAACCCACGAAAGAAAGATTCTTTATTTCAATATCGGTATAGCTTTAAAGGATGCACGCATTTTACAATAGCAATTGCTATATGACAATGACCAATAAGTAATTGTTTTGCAATACTTTATACAATGTGAACAGAATCAGACATTGCTCCGTTGCCTCGAAGAAACATCTACAATTTGTATTTAAAAAGGACGCCCAACGTGGGGCTCGAACCCACGACCCTGAGATTAAGAGTCTCATGCTCTACCGACTGAGCTAGCCGGGCTGACAGGAGAAAGTTTCTTTGTTTCAGGCGGGGCGAGAGAGGAAGTACCGACAGGTGCGTGGGACCTGAGATTCGGTGTGCTGCTGCTGTAGATGAGTGTTCTGGAGACGCGCTGTTTCTGTGTCTGCGGTGTTACAGCCGTGTGAGTATATTCCAAAAGTAAAGTGTTGGATAATTCGAGAGCTAGTCTGTTGAATAAAGCTCTGAGACGTGTGGTTAAATCCCGGTCTCATCAATTTTGTTTTGTTAGATTAAAAGTGTTCCAGCAGCAGGTAAATGTCCCCACACCTTTTGGTTCTGTTTACTTATGCTACACCTCTGCTAAACCTGAACGTTGCTGCTAATTATCTTAACTAAACTTGTATTGCTGTTGAATTGCTCTAATATAGTTAAGCCTGCAATGTTGCAGCTAACGTTCCCTAATACTGTTAAAACTTGTGTGTATTAACAATCTGGCTTTTGTTGTTGAACCCTTGCTGGGAAGAGCTGTTTCCAATCACCTAGCACTCTTAATGAGAAGTGTAATCGCTGCTATATGTTGGTCTAATACCCCATGCTTTTAAAAAGTGGCTATTGGCTGGCTTTATTCAATTTCCCCTCCTTGTTTTTAGTACAACTTTAATACATTTTATTGTATAGTTATTTGAACTGATTTATGTGAATCTTGGATCATTGTAATATAGCTTTGTGAATTGTTATTCTGCCTTTGTCATTCTGTTGTCATTCCTATTCCAAACCTTTTAATTTGTTTTTAGTAGTGTCTGTATTAGGACTCTCACTGGGCATCACTGGGTGTGACTGCTACAGTCCCATATAGAATGCGACAAATCAGGTCGCCCTCCTTCATATAAACAGAAAAAGAATAAGTACACGCACACACGAGTTGATTTACTGCAGCGTCAGACATCGGAGGTTCAGCAGTGTACTGCAATGTTGTAAAAAGACGTGTGTAATTCAGGATGGTTGAGCGATCTAAGGCGCTGCGTTCAGATCACAGTTACCCTGGAAGCGTGGGTTCGAATTCCATTTCTGACAGCTCTGTTTGTTCATTAACCACTCGGCCACGACTACATGCTCTCACGGTTTTCCGTGAAAACTGCCGTATTATTGTCAAAAGAAGCAAACGACACCCGCAGTAATGCTGTAGATGGCAGTATAGGCTAAATAATGAACCCAAGTCAAATGCCTTTGTTGAAACTCTATCAGATTTGTACAAGTCAAGCACGCGTGGGAAATATTAATACAATATCCTTTCTGCCAACGTTCATAATAATGAATACATCCTTATTTCAAAATACGTAGCTATTTAACTGAGCTTTTCAAAACACCCATACACAAAAACTTTATTTCTACTGAAAAACTAACTTGCTTCATGGCTGCTGCTACAGCACTCGGGCACGTTGTGCCTAGCGTTAGCGGACATAGGAGATAAGAAGACCTACAAAATATCACGCGCTGCAGTTTTTCAGTCCGGGGATTATTACAAATTAGCAGACTGTGCATTAAAATACACATGTAGGGTGGGCGTCACTGTTACAAAGAATTGTCACACTTTGTATTTATCTCCATAATGCGCCGGGACAAAATACGCAGATACTTTAAAATTATTTGGAGAATGCGGGCATCGATCACGCTACTTCTCGCATGCTAAGCGAGCGCTCTACCATTTGAGCTAATTCCCCTTTAATAGTGCCACCGATTCTCATAGGCTTCATCGCAGCTTGATACGAGCAAATCAGATTAGTTTTTTTTTATTATTATTATTATTATTTTGGCAATGTAGTCTGTGATTTGCAAATTTAAAAAAATAATTGAATTAACTAAATAGCAAATATTTCGACTAGAGGTATGTTTTCAATTTCTTTAAAAAGTAGTCTCAGCTCGTTTATTCAGTCGCTTATAAATCCACAATCTGTGTCCCGATGCAGCAGCGTTGTGTGCTGTGGCTCGAGCTTGTTTGACGAGGCAGACAATGCAAAAATGCCAATACTTGCTTTTGTATCACGCGACAAACTTAAGGTATGCTTTAACGGCTTGGCTGTCTCGAGTTAGTTTGTATTGTTAATGTAACACCTCGTTGTTGCCCAGTCATTGTTTCATATGAAGTAGAGCTTGCCAGTTGGGGGCGAAGGTCTGCTAATAAAAGTTAAGACTATATTTGCAAGGATCATTTCTAGAATGAAACATGTTTTGAAGGGATTGGTCTCGGTATCCACCAGGAGGAGTGGCAGTGTTTTCTTCTCAGCACCGAGCTGACAATGAGTGTTGTTATCGGGAACCTACTCGCTGCAAGTAATGACCACTTCAATCTTCAGTCGGGGATTGTTGAAGGAAGGGGACACATTTTGAGTGCGTATCTCATTCCGGTAGAAACGTAGAAAAAAGAAACCATCAAGCCCACAATTGTTCAGTTGTTTAAATCAATAACCAAATTTAAATTGATCATTGCTAATGTTAAAACAATTTATGAACACTTTAAATAGGGCTTGACTAATATAAAAATATAGCAATGTCTTTTGCACTACGCAGGACTAGATTGAGTTTAAAATAGACATTACATCTGAAAATAACTTGTGCTTACCCCCACTTACAAGGAAGCTGTCAACCTTTGTATTCGTCCTCATAACGTGTTAGAAAATGTAAACAGCAGTTGGAGAATACCGAAGTCGATCATCCTAGCATGTTAAACGAGGGCATTTCTCATGTAAGCTACTTCCACTAATAGATCGTTTGTACTGTTCTCAATGGTCCGCATCCCAGCCTGAGACCACGATCCAGTGGCAGTCGGAGATTTTTTTCAAAGTAATGTGTTATTTGAAATATTAAAACAATCTTTAGTTAAATAACACATGTTTCTACACAAAATATTTTTCAGTGACTTCAACAAGTAGCCAGTTTACAGCAAAAATGCAATCTGTGTTAGGAACGCTATTTTAGTCCGATTTAAAATGGAAATTAAAATGGTATTGAGTGCTGACAAGAGTTTGGTATCAGCTGTTGATTTCCTTGAAACAATCTTTTATAGTAAAATGAACATATTTATTCATTTAAAAAATAAGTAAAAGTGAACTGTCAGAGTGGGATTTGAACCCACGCCTCCATTCGGAGAGCAGAACACACAATTCTTTGGAAAGACAGAGTCCTTGAGTCTGGCGCCTTAGACCACTCGGCCATTCTGACAAGCTGCGTTTGCTATAGTATAAAAGCGCATTATTTCATTTCAGCACAGACTAGGGTTGTCTATTGTATCAAGGCCCGATTGGGTTTATTACGCACATACAAACTTGCTCCATGAATGATGTAATGACAAGTGTAAAAAAAGAAACAGATTGAAGCCAACCCATGAAAGAAAGATTCTTTATTTCAATATCGGTATAGCTTTAAAGGATACACGCATTTTACAATAGCAATTGCTATATGACAATGACCAATAAGTAATTGTGTTGCAATACTTTATACAACGTGAACAGAATCAGACATTGCTCCGTTGCCTCGAAGAAACATCTACAATTTGTATTTAAAAAGGACGCCCAACGTGGGGCTCGAACCCACGACCCTGAGATTAAGAGTCTCATGCTCTACCGACTGAGCTAGCCGGGCTGACAGGGGAAAGTTTCTTTGTTTCAGGCGGGGCGAGAGAGGAAGTACCGACAGGTGTGTGGGACCTGAGATTCGGTGTGCTGCTGCTGTAGATGAGTGTTCTGGAGACGCGCTGTTTCTGTGTCTGCGGTGTTACAGCCGTGTGAGTATATTCCAAAAGTAAAGTGTTGGATAATTCGAGAGCTAGTCTGTTGAATAAAGCTCTGAGATGTGTGGTTAAATCCCGGTCTCATCAATTTGGTTTTGTTAGATTAAAAGTGTTCCAGCAGCAGGTAAATGTCCCCACACCTTTTGGTTCTGTTTACTTATGCTACACCGCTGCTAAACCTGAACGTTGCTGCTGATTATCTTAACTAAACTTGTATTGCTGTTGAATTGCTCTAATATAGTTAAGCCTGCAATGTTGCAGCTAACGTTCCCTAATACTGTTAAAACTTGTGTGTATTAACAATCTGGCTTTTGTTGTTGAACCCTTGCTGGGAAGAGCTGTTTCCAATCACATAGCACTCTTAATGAGAAGTGTAATCGCTGCTATATGTTGGTCTAATACCCCATGCTTTTAAAATGTGGCTATTGGCTGGCTTTATTCAACTTCCCCTCCTTGTTTTTAGTACAACTTTAATACATTTTGTTGTATAGTTATTTGAACTGATTTATGTGAATCTTGGATCATTGTAATATAGCTTTGTGAATTGTTATTCTGCCTTTGTCATTCTGTTGTCATTCCTATTCCAAACCTTTTAATTTGTTTTTAGTAGTGTCGGTATTAGGACTCTCACTGGGCATCACTGGGTGTGACTGCTACAATCCCATATAGAATGCGACAAAACAGGTCTCCCTCCTTCATATAAACAGAAAAAGAATAAGTACACGCACACACGAGTTGATTTACTGCAGCGTCAGACATCGGAGGTTCAGCAGTGTACTGCAATGTTGTAAAAAGACGTGTGTAATTCAGGATGGTTGAGCGATCTAAGGCGCTGCGTTCAGATCACAGTTACCCTGGAAGCGTGGGTTCGAATTCCATTTCTGACAGCTCTGTTTGTTCATTAACCACTCGGCCACGACTACATGCTCTCACGGTTTTCCGTGAAAACAGCCGTATTATTGTCAAAAGAAGCAAACGACACCCGCAGTAATGCTGTAGATGGCAGTATAGGCTAAATAATGAACCCAAGTCAAATGCCTTTGTTGAAACTCTATCAGATTTGTACAAGTCAAGCACGCGTGGGAAATATTAATACAATATCCTTTCTGCCAACATTCATAATAATGAATACATCCTCATTTCAAAATACGTAGCTATTTAACTGAGCTTTTCAAAACACCCATACACAAAAACTTTATTTCTACTGAAAAACTAACTTGCTTCATGGCTGCTGCTACAGCACTCGGGCACGTTGTGCCTAGCGTTAGCGGACATAGGAGATAAGAAGACCTACAAAATATCACGCGCTGCAGTTTTTCAGTCCGGGGATTATTACAAATTAGCAGACTGTGCATTAAAATACACATGTAGGGTGGGCGTCACTGTTACAAAGAATTGTCACACTTTGTATTTATCTCCATAATGCGCCGGGACAAAATACGCAGATACTTTAAAATTATTTGGAGAATGCGGGCATCGATCCCGCTACTTCTCGCATGCTAAGCGAGCGCTCTACCATTTGAGCTAATTCCCCTTTAATGGTACCACCGATTCTCATAGGCTTCATCGCAGCTTGATACGAGCAAATCAGATTAGTTTTTTTTTTTTTTATTATTATTATTTTGGCAATGTAGTCTGTGATTTGCAAATTTAAAAAAATAATTGAATTAACTAAATAGCAAATATTTCGACTAGAGGTATGTTTTCAATTTCTTTAAAAAGTAGTCTCAGCTCGTTTATTCAGTCGCTTATAAATCCACAATCTGTGTCCCGATGCAGCAGCGTTGTGTGCTGTGGCTCGAGCTTGTTTGACGAGGCAGACAATGCAAAAATGCCAATACTTGCTTTTGTATCACGCGACAAACTTAAGGTATGCTTTAACGGCTTGGCTGTCTCGAGTTAGTTTGTATTGTTAATGTAACACCTCATTGTTGCCCAGTCATTGTTTCATATGAAGTAGAGCTTGCCAGTTGGGGGCGAAGGTTTGCTAATAAAAGTTAAGACTATATTTGCAAGGATCATTTCTAGAATGAAACATGTTTTGAAGGGATTGGTCTCGGTATCCACCAGGAGGAGTGGCAGTGTTTTCTTCTCAGCACCGAGCTGACAATGAGTGTTGTTATCGGGAACCTACTCGCTGCAAGTAATGACCACTTCAATCTTCAGTCGGGGATTGTTGAAGGAAGGGGACACATTTTGAGTGCGTATCTCATTCCGGTAGAAACGTAGAAAAAAGAAACCATCAAGCCCACAATTGTTCAGTTGTTTAAATCAATAACCAAATTTAAATTGATCATTGCTAATGTTAAAACAATTTAAGAACACTTTAAATAGGGCTTGACTAATATAAAAATATAGCAATGTCTTTTGCACTACGCAGGACTAGATTGAGTTTAAAATAGACATTACATCTGAAAATAACTTGTGCTTACCCCCACTTACAAGGAAGCTGTCAACCTTTGTATTCGTCCTCATAACGTGTTAGAAAATGTAAACAGCAGTTGGAGAATACCGAAGTCGATCATCCTAGCATGTTAAACGAGGGCATTTCTCATGTAAGCTACTTCCACTAATAGATCGTTTGTACTGTTCTCAATGGTCCGCATCCCAGCCTGAGACCACGATCCAGTGGCAGTCGGAGATTTTTTTCAAAGTAATGTGTTATTTGAAATATTAAAACAATCTTTAGTTAAATAACACATGTTTCTACACAAAATATTTTTCAGTGACTTCAACAAGTAGCCAGTTTACAGCAAAAATGCAATCTGTGTTAGGAACGCTATTTTAGTCCGATTTAAAATGGAAATTAAAATGGTATTGAGTGCTGACAAGAGTTTGGTATCAGCTGTTGATTTCCTTGAAACAATCTTTTATAGTAAAATGAACATATTTATTCATTTAAAAAATAAGTAAAAGTGAACTGTCAGAGTGGGATTTGAACCCACGCCTCCATTCGGAGAGCAGAACACACAATTCTTTGGAAAGACAGAGTCCTTGAGTCTGGCGCCTTAGACCACTCGGCCATTCTGACAAGCTGCGTTTGCTATAGTATAAAAGCGCATTATTTCATTTCAGCACAGACTAGGGTTGTCTATTGTATCAAGGCCCGATTGGGTTTATTACGCACATACAAACTTGCTCCATGAATGATGTAATGACAAGTGTAAAAAAAGAAACAGATTGAAGCCAACCCACGAAAGAAAGATTCTTTATTTCAATATCGGTATAGCTTTAAAGGATATACGCATTTTACAATAGCAATTGCTATATGACAATGACCAATAAGTAATTGTGTTGCAATACTTTATACAATGTGAACAGAATCAGACATTGCTCCGTTGCCTCGAAGAAACATCTACAATTTGTATTTAAAAAGGACGCCCAACGTGGGGCTCGAACCCACGACCCTGAGATTAAGAGTCTCATGCTCTACCGACTGAGCTAGCCGGGCTGACAGGGGAAAGTTTCTTTGTTTCAGGCGGGGCGAGAGAGGAAGTACCGACAGGTGTGTGGGACCTGAGATTCGGTGTGCTGCTGCTGTAGATGAGTGTTCTGGAGACGCGCTGTTTCTGTGTCTGCGGTGTTACAGCCGTGTGAGTATATTCCAAAAGTAAAGTGTTGGATAATTCGAGAGCTAGTCTGTTGAATAAAGCTCTGAGATGTGTGGTTAAATCCCGGTCTCATCAATTTGGTTTTGTTAGATTAAAAGTGTTCCAGCAGCAGGTAAATGTCCCCACACCTTTTGGTTCTGTTTACTTATGCTACACCGCTGCTAAACCTGAACGTTGCTGCTAATTATCTTAACTAAACTTGTATTGCTGTTGAATTGCTCTAATATAGTTAAGCCTGCAATGTTGCAGCTAACGTTCCCTAATACTGTTAAAACTTGTGTGTATTAACAATCTGGCTTTTGTTGTTGAACCCTTGCTGGGAAGAGCTGTTTCCAATCACATAGCACTCTTAATGAGAAGTGTAATCGCTGCTATATGTTGGTCTAATACCCCATGCTTTTAAAATGTGGCTATTGGCTGGCTTTATTCAACTTCCCCTCCTTGTTTTTAGTACAACTTTAATACATTTTGTTGTATAGTTATTTGAACTGATTTATGTGAATCTTGGATCATTGTAATATAGCTTTGTGAATTGTTATTCTGCCTTTGTCATTCTGTTGTCATTCCTATTCCAAACCTTTTAATTTGTTTTTAGTAGTGTCGGTATTAGGACTCTCACTGGGCATCACTGGGTGTGACTGCTACAATCCCATATAGAATGCGACAAAACAGGTCTCCCTCCTTCATATAAACAGAAAAAGAATAAGTACACGCACACACGAGTTGATTTACTGCAGCGTCAGACATCGGAGGTTCAGCAGTGTACTGCAATGTTGTAAAAAGACGTGTGTAATTCAGGATGGTTGAGCGATCTAAGGCGCTGCGTTCAGATCACAGTTACCCTGGAAGCGTGGGTTCGAATTCCATTTCTGACAGCTCTGTTTGTTCATTAACCACTCGGCCACGACTACATGCTCTCACGGTTTTCCGTGAAAACAGCCGTATTATTGTCAAAAGAAGCAAACGACACCCGCAGTAATGCTGTAGATGGCAGTATAGGCTAAATAATGAACCCAAGTCAAATGCCTTTGTTGAAACTCTATCAGATTTGTACAAGTCAAGCACGCGTGGGAAATATTAATACAATATCCTTTCTGCCAACATTCATAATAATGAATACATCCTCATTTCAAAATACGTAGCTATTTAACTGAGCTTTTCAAAACACCCATACACAAAAACTTTATTTCTACTGAAAAACTAACTTGCTTCATGGCTGCTGCTACAGCACTCGGGCACGTTGTGCCTAGCGTTAGCGGACATAGGAGATAAGAAGACCTACAAAATATCACGCGCTGCAGTTTTTCAGTCCGGGGATTATTACAAATTAGCAGACTGTGCATTAAAATACACATGTAGGGTGGGCGTCACTGTTACAAAGAATTGTCACACTTTGTATTTATCTCCATAATGCGCCGGGACAAAATACGCAGATACTTTAAAATTATTTGGAGAATGCGGGCATCGATCCCGCTACTTCTCGCATGCTAAGCGAGCGCTCTACCATTTGAGCTAATTCCCCTTTAATGGTACCACCGATTCTCATAGGCTTCATCGCAGCTTGATACGAGCAAATCAGATTAGTTTTTTTTTTTTTTATTATTATTATTTTGGCAATGTAGTCTGTGATTTGCAAATTTAAAAAATAATTGAATTAACTAAATAGCAAATATTTCGACTAGAGGTATGTTTTCAATTTCTTTAAAAAGTAGTCTCAGCTCGTTTATTCAGTCGCTTATAAATCCACAATCTGTGTCCCGATGCAGCAGCGTTGTGTGCTGTGGCTCGAGCTTGTTTGACGAGGCAGACAATGCAAAAATGCCAATACTTGCTTTTGTATCACGCGACAAACTTAAGGTATGCTTTAACGGCTTGGCTGTCTCGAGTTAGTTTGTATTGTTAATGTAACACCTCATTGTTGCCCAGTCATTGTTTCATATGAAGTAGAGCTTGCCAGTTGGGGGCGAAGGTTTGCTAATAAAAGTTAAGACTATATTTGCAAGGATCATTTCTAGAATGAAACATGTTTTGAAGGGATTGGTCTCGGTATCCACCAGGAGGAGTGGCAGTGTTTTCTTCTCAGCACCGAGCTGACAATGAGTGTTGTTATCGGGAACCTACTCGCTGCAAGTAATGACCACTTCAATCTTCAGTCGGGGATTGTTGAAGGAAGGGGACACATTTTGAGTGCGTATCTCATTCCGGTAGAAACGTAGAAAAAAGAAACCATCAAGCCCACAATTGTTCAGTTGTTTAAATCAATAACCAAATTTAAATTGATCATTGCTAATGTTAAAACAATTTAAGAACACTTTAAATAGGGCTTGACTAATATAAAAATATAGCAATGTCTTTTGCACTACGCAGGACTAGATTGAGTTTAAAATAGACATTACATCTGAAAATAACTTGTGCTTACCCCCACTTACAAGGAAGCTGTCAACCTTTGTATTCGTCCTCATAACGTGTTAGAAAATGTAAACAGCAGTTGGAGAATACCGAAGTCGATCATCCTAGCATGTTAAACGAGGGCATTTCTCATGTAAGCTACTTCCACTAATAGATCGTTTGTACTGTTCTCAATGGTCCGCATCCCAGCCTGAGACCACGATCCAGTGGCAGTCGGAGATTTTTTTCAAAGTAATGTGTTATTTGAAATATTAAAACAATCTTTAGTTAAATAACACATGTTTCTACACAAAATATTTTTCAGTGACTTCAACAAGTAGCCAGTTTACAGCAAAAATGCAATCTGTGTTAGGAACGCTATTTTAGTCCGATTTAAAATGGAAATTAAAATGGTATTGAGTGCTGACAAGAGTTTGGTATCAGCTGTTGATTTCCTTGAAACAATCTTTTATAGTAAAATGAACATATTTATTCATTTAAAAAATAAGTAAAAGTGAACTGTCAGAGTGGGATTTGAACCCACGCCTCCATTCGGAGAGCAGAACACACAATTTTTTGGAAAGACAGAGTCCTTGAGTCTGGCGCCTTAGACCACTCGGCCATTCTGACAAGCTGCGTTTGCTATAGTATAAAAGCGCATTATTTCATTTCAGCACAGACTAGGGTTGTCTATTGTATCAAGGCCCGATTGGGTTTATTACGCACATACAAACTTGCTCCATGAATGATGTAATGACAAGTGTAAAAAAAGAAACAGATTGAAGCCAACCCACGAAAGAAAGATTCTTTATTTCAATATCGGTATAGCTTTAAAGGATACACGCATTTTACAATAGCAATTGCTATATGACAATGACCAATAAGTAATTGTGTTGCAATACTTTATACAATGTGAACAGAATCAGACATTGCTCCGTTGCCTCGAAGAAACATCTACAATTTGTATTTAAAAAGGACGCCCAACGTGGGGCTCGAACCCACGACCCTGAGATTAAGAGTCTCATGCTCTACCGACTGAGCTAGCCGGGCTGACAGGAGAAAGTTTCTTTGTTTCAGGCGGGGCGAGAGAGGAAGTACCGACAGGTGCGTGGGACCTGAGATTCGGTGTGCTGCTGCTGTAGATGAGTGTTCTGGAGACGCGCTGTTTCTGTGTCTGCGGTGTTACAGCCGTGTGAGTATATTCCAAAAGTAAAGTGTTGGATAATTCGAGAGCTAGTCTGTTGAATAAAGCTCTGAGACGTGTGGTTAAATCCCGGTCTCATCAATTTTGTTTTGTTAGATTAAAAGTGTTCAAGCAGCAGGTAAATGTCCCCACACCTTTTGGTTCTGTTTACTTATGCTACACCGCTGCTAAACCTGAACGTTGCTGCTAATTATCTTAACTAAACTTGTATTGCTGTTGAATTGCTCTAATATAGTTAAGCCTGCAATGTTGCAGCTAACGTTCCCTAATACTGTTAAAACTTGTGTGTATTAACAATCTGGCTTTTGTTGTTGAACCCTTGCTGGGAAGAGCTGTTTCCTATCACCTAGCACTCTTAATGAGAAGTGTAATCGCTGCTATATGTTGGTCTAATACCCCATGCTTTTAAAATGTGGCTATTGGCTGGCTTTATTCAACTTCCCCTCCTTGTTTTTAGTACAACTTTAATACATTTTATTGTATAGTTATTTGAACTGATTTATGTGAATCTTGGATCATTGTAATATAGCTTTGTGAATTGTTATTCTGCCTTTGTCATTCTGTTGTCATTCCTATTCCAAACCTTTTAATTTGTTTTTAGTAGTGTCGGTATTAGGACTCTCACTGGGCATCACTGGGTGTGACTGCTACAATCCCATATAGAATGCGACAAAACAGGTCTCCCTCCTTCATATAAACAGAAAAAGAATAAGTACACGCACACACGAGTTGATTTACTGCAGCGTCAGACATCGGAGGTTCAGCAGTGTACTGCAATGTTGTAAAAAGACGTGTGTAATTCAGGATGGTTGAGCGATCTAAGGCGCTGCGTTCAGATCACAGTTACCCTGGAAGCGTGGGTTCGAATTCCATTTCTGACAGCTCTGTTTGTTCATTAACCACTCGGCCACGACTACATGCTCTCACGGTTTTCCGTGAAAACAGCCGTATTATTGTCAAAAGAAGCAAACGACACCCGCAGTAATGCTGTAGATGGCAGTATAGGCTAAATAATGAACCCAAGTCAAATGCCTTTGTTGAAACTCTATCAGATTTGTACAAGTCAAGCACACGTTGGAAATATTAATACAATATCCTTTCTGCCAACGTTCATAATAATGAATACATCCTTATTTCAAAATACGTAGCTATTTAACTGAGCTTTTCAAAACACCCATACACAAAAACTTTATTTCTACTGAAAAACTAACTTGCTTCATGGATGCTGCTACAGCACTCGGGCACGTTGTGCCTAGCGTTAGCAGACATAGGAGATAAGAAGACCTACAAAATATCACGCGCTGCAGTTTTTCAGTCCGGGGATTATTACAAATTAGCAGACTGTGCATTAAAATACACATGTAGGGTGGGCGTCACTGTTACAAAGAATTGTCACACTTTGTATTTATCTCCATAATGCGCCGGGACAAAATACGCAGATACTTTAAAATTATTTGGAGAATGCGGGCATCGATCCCGCTACTTCTCGCATGCTAAGCGAGCGCTCTACCATTTGAGCTAATTCCCCTTTAATGGTGCCACCGATTCTCATAGGCTTCATCGCAGCTTGATACGAGCAAATCAGATTAGTTTTTTTTTATTATTTTTTTATTATTATTATTATTTTGGCAATGTAGTCTGTGATTTGCAAATTTAAAAAATAATTGAATTAACTAAATAGCAAATATTTCGACTAGAGGTATGTTTTCAATTTCTTTAAAAAGTAGTCTCAGCTCGTTTATTCAGTCGCTTATAAATCCACAATCTGTGTCCCGATGCAGCAGCGTTGTGTGCTGTGGCTCGAGCTTGTTTGACGAGGCAGACAATGCAAAAATGCCAATACTTGCTTTTGTATCACGCGACAAACTTAAGGTATGCTTTAACGGCTTGGCTGTCTCGAGTTAGTTTGTATTGTTAATGTAACACCTCATTGTTGCCCAGTCATTGTTTCATATGAAGTAGAGCTTGCCAGTTGGGGGCGAAGGTCTGCTAATAAAAGTTAAGACTATATTTGCAAGGATCATTTCTAGAATGAAACATGTTTTGAAGGGATTGGTCTCGGTATCCACCAGGAGGAGTGGCAGTGTTTTCTTCTCAGCACCGAGCTGACAATGAGTGTTGTTATCGGGAACCTACTCGCTGCAAGTAATGACCACTTCAATCTTCAGTCGGGGATTGTTGAAGGAAGGTGGCACATTTTGAGTGCGTATCTCATTCCGGTAGAAACGTAGAAAAAAGTAACCATCAAGCCCACAATTGTTCAGTTGTTTAAATCAATAACCAAATTTAAATTGATCATTGCTAATGTTAAAACAATTTAAGAACACTTTAAATAGGGCTTGACTAATATAAAAAATATAGCAATGTCTTTTGCACTACGCAGGACTAGATTGAGTTTAAAATAGACATTACATCTGAAAATAACTTGTGCTTACCCCCACTTACAAGGAAGCTGTCAACCTTTGTATTCGTCCTCATAACGTGTTAGAAAATGTAAACAGCAGTTGGAGAATACCGAAGTCGCTCATCCTAGCATGTTAAACGAGGGCATTTCTCATGTAAGCTACTTCCACTAATAGATCGTTTGTACTGTTCTCAATGGTCCGGATCCCAGCCTGAGACCACGATCCAGTGGCAGTCGGAGATGTTTTTCAAAGTAATGTGTTATTTGAAATATTAAAACAATCTTTAGTTAAATAACACATGTTTCTATACAAAATATTTTTCAGTGACTTCAACAAGTAGCCAGTTTACAGCAAAAATGCAATCTGTGTTAGAACGCTATTTTAGTCCGATTTAAAATGGAAATTAAAATGGTATTGAGTGCTGACAAGAGTTTGGTATCAGCTGTTGATTTCCTTGAAACAATCTTTTATAGTAAAATGAACAAATTGATTCATTTAAAAAATAAGTAAAAGTGAACTGTCAGAAGTGGGATTTGAACCCACGCCTCCATTCGGAGAACAGAACACACAATTCTTTGGAAAGACAGAGTCCTTGAGTCTGGCGCCTTAGACCACTCGGCCATTCTGACAAGCTGCGTTTGCGATAGTAGAAAACCGCATTATTTCATTTCAGCACAGACTAGGGTTGTCTACTGTATCAAGGCCCGATTGGGTTTATTACGCACATACAAACTTCCTCCATGAATGATGTAATGACAAGTGTAAAAAAAGAAACAGATTGAAGCCAACCCACGAAAGAAAGATTCTTTATTTCAATATCGGTATAGCTTTAAAGGATGCACGCATTTTACAATAGCAATTGCTATATGACAATGACCAATAAGTAATTGTGTTGCAATACTTTATACAATGTGAACAGAATCAGACATTGCTCCGTTGCCTCGAAGAAACATCTACAATTTGTATTTAAAAAGGACGCCCAACGTGGGGCTCGAACCCACGACCCTGAGATTAAGAGTCTCATGCTCTACCGACTGAGCTAGCCGGGCTGACAGGAGAAAGTTTCTTTGTTTCAGGCGGGGCGAGAGAGGAAGTACCGACAGGTGCGTGGGACCTGAGATTCGGTGTGCTGCTGCTGTAGATGAGTGTTCTGGAGACGCGCTGTTTCTGTGTCTGCGGTGTTACAGCCGTGTGAGTATATTCCAAAAGTAAAGTGTTGGATAATTCGAGAGCTAGTCTGTTGAATAAAGCTCTGAGACGTGTGGTTAAATCCCGGTCTCATCAATTTTGTTTTGTTAGATTAAAAGTGTTCAAGCAGCAGGTAAATGTCCCCACACCTTTTGGTTCTGTTTACTTATGCTACACCGCTGCTAAACCTGAACGTTGCTGCTAATTATCTTAACTAAACTTGTATTGCTGTTGAATTGCTCTAATATAGTTAAGCCTGCAATGTTGCAGCTAACGTTCCCTAATACTGTTAAAACTTGTGTGTATTAACAATCTGGCTTTTGTTGTTGAACCCTTGCTGGGAAGAGCTGTTTCCTATCACCTAGCACTCTTAATGAGAAGTGTAATCGCTGCTATATGTTGGTCTAATACCCCATGCTTTTAAAATGTGGCTATTGGCTGGCTTTATTCAACTTCCCCTCCTTGTTTTTAGTACAACTTTAATACATTTTATTGTATAGTTATTTGAACTGATTTATGTGAATCTTGGATCATTGTAATATAGCTTTGTGAATTGTTATTCTGCCTTTGTCATTCTGTTGTCATTCCTATTCCAAACCTTTTAATTTGTTTTTAGTAGTGTCGGTATTAGGACTCTCACTGGGCATCACTGGGTGTGACTGCTACAATCCCATATAGAATGCGACAAAACAGGTCGCCCTCCTTCATATAAACAGAAAAAGAATAAGTACACACACACACACGAGTTGATTTACTGCAGCGTCAGACATCGGAGGTTCAGCAGTGTACTGCAATGTTGTAAAAAGACGTGTGTAATTCAGGATGGTTGAGCGATCTAAGGCGCTGCGTTCAGATCACAGTTACCCTGGAAGCGTGGGTTCGAATTCCATTTCTGACAGCTCTGTTTGTTCATTAACCACTCGGCCACGACTACATGCTCTCACGGTTTTCCGTGAAAACAGCCGTATTATTGTCAAAAGAAGCAAACGACACCCGCAGTAATGCTGTAGATGGCAGTATAGGCTAAATAATGAACCCAAGTCAAATGCCTTTGTTGAAACTCTATCAGATTTGTACAAGTCAAGCACACGTGGGAAATATTAATAGAATATCCTTTCTGCCAACGTTCATAATAATGAATACATCCTTAATTCAAAATACGTAGCTATTTAACTGAGCTTTTCAAATCACCCATACACAAAAACTTTATTTCTACTGAAAAACTAACTTGCTTCATGGATGCTGCTACAGCACTCGGGCACGTTGTGCCTAGCGTTAGCGGACATAGGAGATAAGAAGACCTACAAAATATCACGCGCTGCAGTTTTTCAGTCCGGGGATTATTACAAATTAGCAGACTGTGCATTAAAATACACATGTAGGGTGGGCGTCACTGTTACAAAGAATTGTCACACTTTGTATTTATCTCCATAATGCGCCGGGACAAAATACGCAGATACTTTAAAATTATTTGGAGAATGCGGGCATCGATCCCGCTACTTCTCGCATGCTAAGCGAGCGCTCTACCATTTGAGCTAATTCCCCTCTAATGGTACCGCCGATTCTCATAGGCTTCATCGCAGCTTGATACGAGCAAATCAGATTAGTGTTTTTTTTTTTTTTTATTATTATTTTCGCAATGTAGTCTGTGATTTGCAAATTTAAAAAATAATTGAATTAACTAAATAGCAAATATTTCGACTAGAGGTATGTTTTCAATTTCTTTAAAAAGTAGTCTCAGCTCGTTTATTCAGTCGCTTATAAATCCACAATCTGTGTCCCGATGCAGCAGCGCTGTGTGCTGTGGCTCGAGCTTGTTTGACGAGGCAGACAATGCAAAAATGCCAATACTTGCTTTTGTATCACGCGACAAACTTAAGGTATGCTTTAACGGCTTGGCTGTCTCGAGTTAGTTTGTATTGTTAATGTAACACCTCATTGTTGCCCAGTCATTGTTTCATATGAAGTAGAGCTTGCCAGTTGGGGGCGAAGGTCTGCTAATAAAAGTTAAGACTATATTTGCAAGGATCATTTCTAGAATGAAACATGTTTTGAAGGGATTGGTCTCGGTATCCACCAGGAGGAGTGGCAGTGTTTTCTTCTCAGCACCGAGCTGACAATGAGTGTTGTTATCGGGAACCTACTCGCTGCAAGTAATGACCACTTCAATCTTCAGTCGGGGATTGTTGAAGGAAGGTGGCACATTTTGAGTGCGTATCTCATTCCGGTAGAAACGTAGAAAAAAGTAACCATCAAGCCCACAATTGTTCAGTTGTTTAAATCAATAACCAAATTTAAATTGATCATTGCTAATGTTAAAACAATTTAAGAACACTTTAAATAGGGCTTGACTAATATAAAAAATATAGCAATGTCTTTTGCACTACGCAGGACTAGATTGAGTTTAAAATAGACATTACATCTGAAAATAACTTGTGCTTACCCCCACTTACAAGGAAGCTGTCAACCTTTGTATTCGTCCTCATAACGTGTTAGAAAATGTAAACAGCAGTTGGAGAATACCGAAGTCGATCATCCTAGCATGTTAAACGAGGGCATTTCTCATGTAAGCTACTTCCACTAATAGATCGTTTGTACTGTTCTCAATGGTCCGGATCCCAGCCTGAGACCACGATAAAGTGGCAGTCGGAGATGTTTTTCAAAGTAATGTGTTATTTGAAATATTAAAACAATCTTTAGTTAAATAACACATGTTTCTACACAAAATATTTTTCAGTGACTTCAACAAGTAGCCAGTTTACAGCAAAAATGCAATCTGTGTTAGAACGCTATTTTAGTCCGATTTAAAATGGAAATTAAAATGGTATTGAGTGCTGACAAGAGTTTGGTATCAGCTGTTGATTTCCTTGAAACAATCTTTTATAGTAAAATGAACATATTTATTCATTTTAAAAATAAGTAAAAGTGAACTGTCAGAAGTGGGATTTGAACCCACGCCTCCATTCGGAGACCAGAACACACAATTCTTTGGAAAGACAGAGTCCTTGAGTCTGGCGCCTTAGACCACTCGGCCATTCTGACAAGCTGCGTTTTCGATAGTAGAAAACCGCATTATTTCATTTCAGCACAGACTAGGGTTGTCTATTGTATCAAGGCCCGATTGGGTTTATTACGCACATACAAACTTGCTCCATGAATGATGTAATGACAAGTGTTAAAAAAGAAACAGATTGAAGCCAACCCACGAAAGAAAGATTCTTTATTTCAATATCGGTATAGCTTTAAAGGATGCACGCATTTTACAATAGCAATTGCTATATGACAATGACCAATAAGTAATTGTGTTGCAATACTTTATACAATGTGAACAGAATCAGACATTGCTCCGTTGCCTCGAAGAAACATCTACAATTTGTATTTAAAAAGGACGCCCAACGTGGGGCTCGAACCCACGACCCTGAGATTAAGAGTCTCATGCTCTACCGACTGAGCTAGCCGGGCTGACAGGAGAAAGTTTCTTTGTTTCAGGCGGGGCGAGAGAGGAAGTACCGACAGGTGCGTGGGACCTGAGATTCGGTGTGCTGCTGCTGTAGATGAGTGTTCTGGAGACGCGCTGTTTCTGTGTCTGCGGTGTTACAGCCGTGTGAGTATATTCCAAAAGTAAAGTGTTGGATAATTCGAGAGCTAGTCTGTTGAATAAAGCTCTGAGACGTGTGGTTAAATCCCGGTCTCATCAATTTTGTTTTGTTAGATTAAAAGTGTTCCAGCAGCAGGTAAATGTCCCCACACCTTTTGGTTCTGTTTACTTATGCTACACCGCTGCTAAACCTGAACGTTGCTGCTAATTATCTTAACTAAACTTGTATTGCTGTTGAATTGCTCTAATATAGTTAAGCCTGCAATGTTGCAGCTAACGTTCCCTAATACTGTTAAAACTTGTGTGTATTAACAATCTGGCTTTTGTTGTTGAACCCTTGCTGGGAAGAGCTGTTTCCAATCACCTAGCACTCTTAATGAGAAGTGTAATCGCTGCTATATGTTGGTCTAATACCCCATGCTTTTAAAATGTGGCTATTGGCTGGCTTTATTCAACTTCCCCTCCTTGTTTTTAGTACAACTTTAATACATTTTATTGTATAGTTATTTGAACTGATTTATGTGAATCTTGGATCATTGTAATATAGCTTTGTGAATTGTTATTCTGCCTTTGTCATTCTGTTGTCATTCCTATTCCAAACCTTTTAATTTGTTTTTAGTAGTGTCGGTATTAGGACTCTCACTGGGCATCACTGGGTGTGACTGCTACAATCCCATATAGAATGCGACAAAACAGGTCTCCCTCCTTCATATAAACAGAAAAAGAATAAGTACACGCACACACGAGTTGATTTACTGCAGCGTCAGACATCGGAGGTTCAGCAGTGTACTGCAATGTTGTAAAAAGACGTGTGTAATTCAGGATGGTTGAGCGATCTAAGGCGCTGCGTTCAGATCACAGTTACCCTGGAAGCGTGGGTTCGAATTCCATTTCTGACAGCTCTGTTTGTTCATTAACCACTCGGCCACGACTACATGCTCTCACGGTTTTCCGTGAAAACAGCCGTATTATTGTCAAAAGAAGCAAACGACACCCGCAGTAATGCTGTAGATGGCAGTATAGGCTAAATAATGAACCCAAGTCAAATGCCTTTGTTGAAACTCTATCAGATTTGTACAAGTCAAGCACACGTGGGAAATATTAATAGAATATCCTTTCTGCCAACGTTCATAATAATGAATACATCCTTATTTCAAAATACGTAGCTATTTAACTGAGCTTTTCAATACACCCATACACAAAAACTTTATTTCTACTGAAAAACTAACTTGCTTCATGGCTGCTGCTACAGCACTCGGGCACGTTGTGCCTAGCGTTAGCGGACATAGGAGATAAGAAGACCTACAAAATATCACGCGCTGCAGTTTTTTCAGTCCGGGGATTATTACAAATTAGCAGACTGTGCATTAAAATACACATGTAGGGTGGGCGTCACTGTTACAAAGAATTGTCACACTTTGTATTTATCTCCATAATGCGCCTGGACAAAATACGCAGATACTTTAAAATTATTTGGAGAATGCGGGCATCGATCCCGCTACTTCTCGCATGCTAAGCGAGCGCTCTACCATTTGAGCTAATTCCCCTTTAATGGTGCCATCGATTCTCATAGGCTTCATCGCAGCTTGATACGAGCAAATCAGATTAGTTTTTTTTTTTTTTTTTATTATTTTGGCAATGTAGTCTGTGATTTGCAAATTTAAAAAATAATTGAATTAACTAAATAGCAAATATTTCGACTAGAGGTATGTTTTCAATTTCTTTAAAAAGTAGTCTCAGCTCGTTTATTCAGTCGCTTATAAATCCACAATCTGTGTCCCGATGCAGCAGCGTTGTGTGCTGTGGCTCGAGCTTGTTTGACGAGGCAGACAATGCAAAAATGCCAATACTTGCTTTTGTATCACGCGACAAACTTAAGGTATGCTTTAACGGCTTGGCTGTCTCGAGTTAGTTTGTATTGTCAATGTAACACCTCGTTGTTGCCCAGTCATTGTTTCATATGAAGTAGAGCTTGCCAGTTGGGGGCGAAGGTCTGCTAATAAAAGTTAAGACTATATTTGCAAGGATCATTTCTAGAATGAAACACGTTTTGAAGGGATTGGTCTCCGTATCCACCAGGAGTAGTGGCAGTGTTTTCTTCTCAGCACCGAGCTGACAATGAGTGTTGTTATCGGGAACCTACTCGCTGCAAGTAATGACCACTTCAATCTTCAGTCGGGGGTTGCTGAAGGAAGGGGACACATTTTGAGTGCGTATCTCATTCCGGTAGAAACGTAGAAAAAAAGAAACCATCAAGCCCACAATTGTTCAGTTGTTTAAATCAATAACCACATTTAAATTGATCATTGCTAATGTTAAAACAATTTAAGAACACTTTAAATAGGGCTTGACTAATATAAAAATATAGCAATGTCTTTTGCACTACGCAGGACTAGATTGAGTTTAAAATAGACATTACATCTGAAAATAACTTGTGCTTACCCCCACTTCCAAGGAAGCTGTCAACCTTTGTATTCGTCCTCATAACGTGTTAGAAAATGTAAACAGCAGTTGGAGAATACCGAAGTCGATCATCCTAGCATGTTAACCGAGGGCATTTCTCATGTAAGCTACTTCCACTAATAGATCGTTTATACTGTTCTCAATGGTCCGCATCCCAGCCTGAGACCACGATCCAGTGGCAGTCGGAGATGTTTTTCAAAGTAATATGTTATTTGAAATATTAAAACAATCTTTAGTTAAATAAGACATGTTTCTACACAAAATATTTTTCAGTGACTTCGACAAGTAGCCAGTTTACAACAAAAATGCAATCTGTGTTAGGAACGCTATTTTAGTCCGATTTAAAATGGAAATTAAAATGGTATTGAGTGCTGACAAGAGTTTGGTATCAGCTGTTGATTTCCTTGAAACAATCTTTTATAGTAAAATGAACACATTTATTCATTTAAAAAATAAATAAAAGTGAACTGTCAGAAGTGGGATTTGAACCCACGCCTCCATTCGGAGACCAGAACACACAATTCTTTGGAAAGACAGAGTCCTTGAGTCTGGCGCCTTAGACCACTCGGCCATTCTGACAAGCTGCGTTTGCGATAGTAGAAAACCGCATTATTTCATTTCATCACAGACTAGGGTTGTCTATTGTATCAAGGCCCGATTGGGTTTATTACGCACATACTAACTTGCTCCATGAATGATGTAATGACAAGTGTAAAAAAAGAAACAGATTGAAGCCAACCCACGAAAGTAAGATTCTTTATTTCAATATCGGTATAGCTTTAAAGGATGCACGCATTTTACAATAGCAATTGCTATATGACAATGACCAATAAGTAATTGTGTTGCAATACTTTATACAATGTGAACAGAATCAGACATTGCTCCGTTGCCTCGAAGAAACATCTACAATTTGTATTTAAAAAGGACGCCCAACGTGGGGCTCGAACCCACGACCCTGAGATTAAGAGTCTCATGCTCTACTGACTGAGCTAGCCGGGCTGACGGGAGAAAGTTTCTTTCTTTGAGGCGGGGTGAGAGAGGAAGTACCGACAGGTGCGTGGGACCTGAGAGTCGGTGTGCTGCTGCTGTAGATGAGTGTTCTGGAGACGCACTGTTTCTGTGTCTGCGGTGTTACAGCCGTGTGAGTATATTCCAAAAGTAAAGTGTTGGATAATTCGAGAGCTAGTCTGTTGAATAAAGCTCTGAGACGTGTGGTTAAATCCCGGTCTCATCAATTTTGTTTTGTTAGATTAAAAGTGTTCCAGCAGCAGGTAAATGTCCCCACACCTTTTGGTTCTGTTTACTTATGCTACACCGCTGCTAAACCTGAACGTTGCTGCTAATTATCTTAACTAAACTTGTATTGCTGTTGAATTGCTCTAATATAGTTAATCCTGTAATGTTGCAGCTAACGTTTCCCTAATACTGTTAAAACTTGTGTGTATTAACAATCGGGCTTTTGTTGTTGAACCCTTGCTGGGAAGAGCTGTTTCCAATCACCTAGCACTCTTAAAGAGAAGTGTAATCGCTGCTATATGTTGGTCTAATACCCCATGCTTTTAAAATGTGGCTATTGGCTGGCTTTATTCAATTTCCCCTCCTTGTTTTTAGTACAATTTTAATACATTTTATTGTTAGTTATTTGAACTGATTTATGTGAATCATGGATCATTGTAATAAAGCTTTGTGAATTGTTATTCTGCCTTTGTCATTCTGTTGTCATTCCTATTCCAAACCTTTTTATTAATTTCTAGTAGTGTCGGTATTAGGACTCTCACTGGGTGTCACTGGGTGTGGCTGCTACAATCCCATATAGAATGCGACAAAACAGGTCGCCCTCCTTCATATAAACAGAAAAAGAATAAGTACACACACACACACGAGTTGATTTACTGCAGCGTCAGACATCGGAGGTTCAGCAGTGTACTGCAATGTTGTAAAAAGACGTGTGTAATTCAGGATGGTTGAGCGATCTAAGGCGCTGCGTTCAGATCACAGTTACCCTGGAAGCGTGGGTTCGAATTCCATTTCTGACAGCTCTGTTTGTTCATTAACCACTCGGCCACGACTACATGCTCTCACGGTTTTCCGTGAAAACAGCCGTATTATTGTCAAAAGAAGCAAACGACACCCGCAGTAATGCTGCAGATGGCAGTATAGGCTAAATAATGAACCGAAGTCAAACGCCTTTGTTGAAACTCTGTCAGATTTGTACAAGGCAAGCACACGTGGGAAAAGTAAATACAATATACTTTCTGTTAGCGTTCATAATAATGAATACATCTTTATTTCAAAATACGTAGCTATTTAAATGATCTTTTCAAAACACCCCCATCCACAAAAACAAAGTAGTTATTTATTTCAACTGAAAAACTGACTTGCTTCATGGCTGCTGCCAGAGCACTCGAGCACGTTCTGGCTAGCATGAGCGGACTAAGCAGATAACAAGATCTACAAAATATCACATGCCAATAAAACTTACCATAATTATGTTCATTTTATTATTGTTTATTTAACAGACGCCTTTATCCGTGGCGACTTACAGAGACTAGGGTGTGTGAACTATGCATCAGCTGTAGAGTCACTTACATTAACATCTCACCCGAAAAACGGAGCACAAGGAGGTTAAGTGACTTGCTCAGGGTCACACAATGAGTCAGTGGCTGAGGTGGGATTTGTACCGGGGGACCTCCTGGTTACAAGCCCTTTATCTTTAACCACTGCACCACACAGCCTCCTATAACAAAATCACACCCCAGATGGGACTCGAAACCACAATCCATGGCTTAGAAATCCAGTGCCTTAGCCATTAGGCCACAAGGGCTGACACAAAAAGCACATTTGGTAGTAATAAAGAAAGTGGGAACAATAGTATTGTGGTTTAATACATCATATCCAAGCCATCGTTGGTGTTCAAACACAGCAGAGTGTTACATTGGGAAAGGGCCGTACTTGTCAGTACGTATTTGACATTCATGTGGGAAGATTTAAGATTGTGAAGAAGTTTAAATATGCTGCGTATTTGCGCATTGGGAACCTTACATAATTAGGTTTTTGATTAATGCCACTTTCTTACGGACAGT
Organism: Acipenser ruthenus; assembly: GCF_902713425.1. Classification (NCBI taxonomy): domain Eukaryota; kingdom Metazoa; phylum Chordata; class Actinopteri; order Acipenseriformes; family Acipenseridae; genus Acipenser; species Acipenser ruthenus. Next base: position 8,720,247 of record NC_081223.1, read on the forward strand.
AATCAAGGTGACGATACAAGACCAGAGCCAATAAAGCAGTTATTTTCCTGTCCTTTCATTACCATATTCTAGTGTGCTTGTTCAGAATATGCGTGAATCGTGAAAACGTCTTGCTAATATGTGAACAAAGCCAGCATTCACTTTATTGATCACCATGTGGATTAACCGCTATTGGAACACAGATGATTGTGTTAAAGATGTTAATAGACTTTTAATGTACACGTTTTAGAGCTAAACGTTTGTTGAGACAGTTCAAGCGCTGTAGCAGTGTTTAACTATTTCCTGGATGTTTGCCTTTTGGTCTTACTCTGGAAAAAGTAATAATAATAATAAAAAGTAGGCAAAACCATTTTTTGAGAAACCGCATTTGGGAGAAAATCTAACAGTTTGGAAACACATTTGCAAAGGCATTGGATTCTATTGTGGTGTTTCCGAACTGTTGAACGTTTCTCATTACATGCAGGTTTACTGGCTTGACAAAAAGGCGATTGACGAAAAGAATGCTGTCTCGAAAGCAAAATCGCGTCAAGCTGAAATAGCTCAGTTGGGAGAGCGTTAGACTGTAACGGTCCCTGCTTCGATACCGGGTTTTTGTAAACAGCACGACTAGGGTTATTTTTTCTTAATTAATTTTTTGAATTAAAAAAACAGCACATTTTTTCTTTAGTGTAATTGGAGGAAATAAAAAAGTATTATAGTGCCGTTTTCTAATGCGATAAAGAAATGCAAAAAGCATCATCTCTGCGTGGGCTTGAAACACCAAAATTTCGATTAACAGCCGAACGTGCTAACCGATTATGGTGTTTTATTAGATAACACCCTGGGAGCTCAACAGAACAGTGTGTATGCATAGAGCTAAAATGGAAACCAAATATATACGATTCAAATGGGAATCGTATTCAGATTTTAAGCACAAATTTGATAGACTTCACAGTGCAAAGGAGGAAGGCAGACAATGCAAATGAGGCAACTGGCTCCTACTTTTTAAATCATACGAGAAACTTGAACCCAATTAAGCTTTTAACCGCCTGCAGTTTGGAATGAGTTTGAAATGTTGTTGTAACACCTCACTGGGCAACAGCAATTGCATTATATGAAAGCTCCTGTTTATTTGTCAGCGGCACAGCTACCGGTGCCACTCAGAGTTGGAGGGAGACGGTCGGCCACTTGCCCATAAAACAATACTTTCAGGGATCATTTCTATAGTGATTTTTGAAGTGTGTGTGCAAGGGAAAACATTCGGCTTCTGAGCGGGTTTTGAAGTGGCTAACATCGGGAGCTGGAAGGATGGCGGCGACAGCAGGCGTGCGCAGATTTAACGTGCTTTGTTTCAACTGGAGCGACAAGAAAGAAGTGTCTTTGTCAAGATTGGATTTCAGTAGACAGATCCTGCAGCGGCTGTTGGAAGTGAAACCGGAGGATTTGAACTGTCTGATCAAGCGTCCAGGAATTGCTGTGAGCTTCGACGTAAGCTTTGTGAGTAATGGAGCAATGGGAAAATGTTTGGAAGTGTATAATAAGAAGAGAAAAGACGCACCATTAAGTCAGTTTTTAGTTGAACCTTTGTCGGACAGAGAAATAAAAGTCGTTACAATTCAATTTTATAGTGAGGTTGTAAACGACTATGATATTGAAACCTGGCTACATAGACATTGTAAAGTTAAGTCCCGTAGCAGAAAAGTAAAGGACGCTGACGGTGTGTGGAATGGAGCGAGACAGTGGCTCATCCAACTCCACGAAGACCCGAATGGGATTAATGGTGTGAGACATTTGCCAAGTAACTTTTCTCTGGGGACTACTCGGGGTTTTGTTATGTACTATGGAATGCCAAAGCTATGCCGCAACTGTGGGGGGTGGGGACACTTAGCAGTTGCGTGCAAGGTTGTGAAATGCAAGAACTGCGGTGGGGCTCATATCAGCTCTTTGTGCACTGAAGAAAAGAAATGCAACTTGTGCGGCAAAGAAGGTCATGTTTTTAAAATGTGCCCGGACTTGTTCACTAATGTTGTGAAAATGCAGCGAGAGCCGAGGCCAACGGTGGCGGAAGAGGAGGCAGGAGCAGAGGGTCAGCAAGCGGCGGGACTTGCGGTGGTGGAGAAAGAGGCAGAAGCGGAGAGCCCGGGAAACAAAGAGCCGCAGTTTGGTAACGAAGAGGAGAGCTTGGAGGAAGGTTCTTCGTCGTCGAGCTCTAGTGAGTTTGAGTTTGAGGAGGAAGGGGTTGTAGATCAAAGGGCGCGACCTGTGAAACGCAAGCCTGAAGAAGAGGAGGGGTTTGATATAAAAAAGCAAGTCAGGGGGGTATCTGCTTCTCAGACAGCAGAATTAAGCTCAGGCGGTACACCTGAGTCAGAGACAATGGAGGAGAGTGGAGACTATGTTGATAGCCCTGCTTCTTCCAGTAGGGGGCAGGACGTAGTCAGACATGACTTCGACGGGGTAGCCTTTTTGCAGGAAAATGACGTTGCGTCTTTTGTTGCTGTTTCGGCTGTTCTAATGCCTGCAGCGGACAAAACTCCGGCAGAAGAGGAGCAACAATCTGATGACAGAAACACTGGGGAGAGCATAGCGGGTGTGGACACTGATAAGGTGGAGGGACAGGGTGTCACAGAAGGTAAATGGGAGGAGGGGAGGCGAAAGAAAAAAGGACATAGAAAGAAGGATAGGTCTGATGTATAAAAATGAGGTCATGTTGCTCAATATTGTTTCTGTAAATGTTAGAGGGTTTCAGGGTGCGAACAAACGCAAAAGTGTATTTGGTTGTTTAAAATCAATTGAGACAGATATTTTTTGTTTACAGGAGTGTGGGATCCCGTACTCTGATTATTATTATAAGCTTAAACAAGAATGGAATGTGGGAGAATCTGTGTGGTCTGGGTCAAATAGAGAGAGAACTGCAGGGCTTGGTTTTTTATTTAAAAACCCAAATATTATGGTAGTGGAAATACATGAAGTATTCCCGGGACGTTTATTAGTTGTAGATATTAAATATAGAGACACAGATTTGCGGCTAGTAAATGTATATGGGTCTCAGTCGAGGGTTGAGAGCGTAAAATTGTTTGAACAGTTAAGGGTGTTTTTAGTTACTAATAAAATACTGCTTGTAGCGGGGGATTTTAATTGCGGCCTATTAATTGAGGACCAGAAAAAAGAAAAAATAGATGTATCTGGTAATCTTTTGAAAACTCTGATAAAGGATGCGGGTTTAATAGATGTTGCAAAAAGTTTTTGTCCCTCTGACCCAGGGTACACGTGGTCTAATAGTACCACTAGTTCAAGGATAGATTTTTGTTTTGTTCCAAGCTCTGTAAATATTAAGAATTTTAGTTTAGAATCGGTTTTTTTCTCAGATCACAGAATGTTAAAGATTTCACTAGAATTAACTGGTGGAACTGAGTATGGAAGAGGGGTGTGGAAGTTAAACTGTAATTTATTAAATGATGAAAAATTGATTAAATCGTATAAGAAAAGGTATTTGGAATGGAGAGAGTTGAAGGTTTGTTTTGATTCTATAAGTGAATGGTGGGAGATGGTAAAGTCTCGTACTAAGGGTTATTTTATAACATTGGGGAGGAAACAAGCACAAAGGAATAAAAATAGATATTTGAAACTTCAAAAAAGAGTGCAAAATCTAATAAAATTACAAGGGGAAGGCTTTGATTTTGGCGACGAAATTAAAGAAATTAATCACAAACTGATTTATTTAGAGAGAGGGAAAAGAAAGTGCGCTTTAGAGCTAGGGTGAATCATTTAGAGAAGGGTGAGACGTGCAGCCGTTTCTTCTTTCGTGAATTAGGGAGGAAAAAAAGTTTTGTGCAAAGTTTAAGAGATGGGGAGGGGGAAGTGGTAACAGAAATGAATGACATCTTAAATGTTACAAAAAAGTTTTATGAAGATCTGTACAGAAAGAGGGAAACAGAAAGTGATGTGCAAGATTTGTTTTTGAGAGAGCTGGAGTGTCAAATTAGCAAGGAAGATAATATTAATCTAATTCATAAATTAAGGATGGAAGAAGTGAAACAGGTGGTTTTTTCATTTGGAAAGGGGAAGACTCCAGGTCTGGATGGTCTTCCCATTGAATTTTATCAGGTTTTCTGGGAAGAGATTAAATATGATTTGATGGAAATGCTTAAAGAATGCTTTGAGGGGGAAAGTTTAGGCAAGTCTATGAGAGAAGGTGTAATAACAATTTTATTTAAAAACAAAGGGGATAGGGATGACTTGAAAAATTGGAGGCCAATTACGCTGTTAAATTGCGATTATAAAATTCTATCCAAGACTATAATGGGCAGATTACAAAAAGTAACAGACAAATTAATTAATCCGTACCAGGTGTGTGGTGTCCCGGGAAGAATGATAGGGGATAATCTGAATTTAATAAGAGATGCATGTTTATTTGCAAAGGAGAGGGGACTCCCTTTATGCCTTATTAATGTAGATCAGGAGAAAGCATTTGACAGGGTGGACCAAGAATATCTGTTTAAAGTCTTTGAATATATGGGATTTAATTCAGTATTTATTAAATGGATTAAAATGCTGTTCCAAGAGGTCAGGGGTAGGGTGGTGGTCAATGGGTTATTGTCACCAACATTTCAAGTAAATTCTGGAGTAAGACAGGGGTGCCCTTTGTCTCCGCTGTTGTATATATTTGCATTAGAACCGGTATTGGTAAAAATAGGGAAATCAAAACAGATAACAGGGGTGATAATTCCGGGTTCAGGACAGCAAGAGGTGAAATTAGTAGCCTACATGGACGATGTAACTCTGATGTGCAGAGATAACTATTCTGTTCACAAAGCTTTAGATATTATGAGGCTATTTGGGAGAGCTTCTGGTTCTAAAATTAATACAGAGAAGAGCCATGCCATGTGTATGGGGGAGTGGGAAGGAAAAGAGGAAATCGAGAGGGTGTTAATAGTGGAGGAGGAGGGGGTAAAGATTTTAGGGGTGGTGTTTGATAGAGAAATTAACGGTTTAAAGAATTGGGTGGAAGTTTTAAGAAAACTAAAGCTTAAAACTGAATATTGGAAATTGAGAAATTTGACACTAGAGGGGAAACTATTGATTGTTAAAATGATATTGATGCCAATTTTATTATATGTGGCAAGGGTGTTCCCACCCAACTTGGTGACGAGTAGAACAATAATTAGGCACTTGTTCCAATTTTTCTGGGGAGGAAGATTTGAAAAGGTAAAAAGGGAAACGGTAATGGTGCAGAGAAACCAGGGTGGAAAATGTTTTCCAAATGTTATTTATGTTTTATGGGTGTATTTTGTATGTGACACAATTAATGCAGCATTGGAAATGAATAAAAAATACAGCTTCTTTGCTAGGTTTTATTTTGGTCAGTCTTTAAGGAAAAATGGGTTTAATGAAACTGACACATACAGTGCCTTATAGTGATGAAATGCCTTTTTTATACAGGAAAACAATTAGCTTTATAGTGCAAAATAGCCTGTGTGAGAAGATGCAAGGGAATTGGTCAGCAAAATAATTAATAAAAAAGAAAGATATAAGTGGAAAACTGTGCAGAGTCGGGCTCTTGAATGACAGTGCCTCGGAAACCATATGGAAAAATGTAAATTATTCAAGGCTAAATAATAGACAAAAAGATTTGGCATGGTTATCAGCGCATGGAAGGTTGCCATGTAAGGAACATTTGTAGAAAAAGCATATGGTAAAGTCAGACAAATGTGTAAAAAATGGGTGTACAGCTGCAGAAACAATCCAACATGTGTTTTTTGAATGTGTGTATGCAAAAGAATGCTGGAAAAGAGTGACGAGATTGTCAAAGAAATTTGTTAGAGATCAGGATATGTGTGTGAACTTGATACTGTATGGGCCAAAAAAGGGGATTAAAACAAATGCCAGTGAAAAATGGTGGATTATTATTAACTGTGTAAAAGAGGCATTGTGGATAGTGAGAAATCGGAATGTGTATAACTTGAAAATTGAGGTTACTATTGATGATTTTTGTAAAATTGTAATTGTAAAAATAAGAGATTATGTTTGGCTAGACATGGTGGCTTTGGGTAAAGCTGTGGCTTTAAAGAAAGGAAAATTAATTCACTTGGTGATTTGTTTCTCTAAACTGATTTAGAATGTCAGGATTTGTTTTGTAACCAAGCCTGTAAAGGATTATGACTTGTATTTAGTTTCTTTTTGTTTTGTGATTGATTATAATGTGTTTTGAATTTTTTAATAAACTTTATATATAATGCTAGCGAAATGCGTTTTTAAAGTGTTTGGACTCGCTATCCACGAGGAAGAGTGAGAGTGTTCACTTTTGAGCGTGAAGGAGGCAGTGAGTGTTGTTTTTTGGCCAACTGCTCCCTGTTATTGATGACCCCTCCAGTGTTCCTTAGGGGGCTGGAGGAAGCGGACACGTTCTGAGTGGGTATCTTGCCTAAAGGTACGCAAGACGAACTACAGTTGCAAAGCACTGCTGCTTTTTCAATGATTGATTAAAACTATCAATCTGACTGAAAACACGGATCACATTAATTGTGATCGGTTTGATACCAATAGGCTTACATGACAGGTATTGTGTATAGACAATGTCATATACACAGAAATGAACACGGACAGTGTTTTTTTTAAGGGCTGACTCATTTTAATGTTCGAGAGATCTCGGTGTACTGGACAAATATACTGGATTTTTTCCATGTCGTAATTGTGCCGCCTGTGATAATGCGTTTGAAACTAGAGATAATGTGAGATAATGTCTGTTACTGGCGGATAGTTTACAAATGTACTCAATTATGTTACAACTTTTCCTGTACCTCAGAATATTGTAATCTGCCAAGTGTTTAATCTGTAGTATTTTGTACTTAATCATATCCTGATGTAACTATCACTATTTAATCATATCCTGATGTATCTTTCACTATTATCTGCTGTATTATTGAATTGTGGTTTGTCACACTTGAGAATTATTGTATTTCTTGTTCTTATTGTATGACTTATATTGTAACACTTGAATGTATTTGTATTTGCTTGCGATTGTAAGTCGCCCTGGATAAGGGCATCTGCTAAGAAATAAATAATAATAATAATAATAATAATAATAATACGAAACATATCTGTAACATTTATGTAATGCCTGTGTGGTTTTTTCATGAAGTTAATTTGCTAACAGACTGTTCTGATTTGTTTCTAACCGTGAAGCGATCGCTCTGTTTGCCGTATATTTTCTGTCTGTAAGAGGAGTGTCCTTGTGATCCCATATAGAATGCGACGAAACAGGTCGCCCTCCTTAATATAAACAGATAAAGAATAAGTTCACACACACACCAGGTGATTTACTGTAGCGTCAGACATTGGAGGTTCAGCAGTGTACTGCAGTGTTGGCAAAGCCGTCAGTGTAAGTCAGGATGGCCGAGCGGTCTAAGGCGCTGCGTTCAGGTCGCAGTCTCTCTGGAGGCGTGGGTTCGAATCCCACTTCTGTCAAATCTGTTTGTTTATTTATTTCTTAAAACGTCCACCAAATGCTTGGTAATTTGATTTGTTTTTCTTGTTAGTATTCAAATCACAAGGTCGTTAAATGAGAGAAAGTCACCGCAAGCCTGCACCTCACCACATCCTTCACACTGTTAAACTGCCTCATTATGACGAGGCCTCTAATTGTGCCTTTCCAATACTTTGAATGTGTTATTGTTCAGTTTAACATGAGAACATCTTGGTAGAACAATCATCATGTCCGCAGAGCTTATTTTCCTCGGGTTCTAGTATGAAGATTTGAGTGTGTGGCCGGTTAGCTCAGTTGGTTCGAGCGTGGTGCTAATAACGCCAAGGTCGCGGGTTCGATCTCCGTACGGGCCATGGCTTTTCTTCTTTAAAGAAACCACAGCATTTGTAATGGTGCCAAAATGAACAATCTTTAACAAAATGAACCGAAGCGATATGAAGTACAACCAGTAATATTTCAGACTTCCTGAGCTTTAAACATGTATTAACAATGAACACATACAATCAATTAAAAACAAAGCTTACGTAGTCGGCAGGATTCAAACCTGCGCGGGGAAACCCCAATGAATTTCAAGTCCATCGCCTTAACCACTCGGCCACGACTACATGCTCGCACGATTCTTTGTGAAAATATCCAAAAGAAGTAAACGAAACCCGTAGTAATGCTGTAGATGGCAGTATAGGCTAACTAATGAACCGAAGTCAAATGTCTGTTGAAACTGTCAGATTTGTACAAGGCAAGCACACGTGGGAAATGTAAATAAAATATAATTTTTGTTAACGTTCATAATAATGAATACATCTTTATTTCAAAATACGTAGCTATTTAACTGATCTTTTCAAGAAACACCCCCATCCACAAAAACAAAGTAGTTATTTAATTGAACTGAAAAATTGACTTGCTTCATGGCTGTTGCCAGAGCACTCGAGCACGTTCTGGCTAGCGTGAGCGGACTTAGCAGATAACAAGATCTACAAAATATTTCATGCTAATAAAACATACCCTAATTATGTTCGTTTTTATTATACATGGCAACTTACAGAGTCTAGGGTGTGTGAACTATGCATCAGCTGTAGAGTCACTTACATTTACATCTCACCCGAAAAACGGAGCACAAGGAGGTTAAGTGACTTGCTCAGGGTCACACAATGAGTCAGTGGCTGAGGTGGGATTTGTACCGGGGGACCTCCTGGTTAAAAGCCCTTTATCTTTAACCACTGGACCACACAGCCTCCTATAACAAAATCACACCCCAGATGGGACTCGAAACCACAATCCATGACTTAGAAAGCCAGTGCCTTATCCATTAGGCCACAAGGGCTGACACGAAAAGCACATTTGGTAGTAATAAAGAAAGTGGGAACAATAGTATCGTGGTTTAATACATCATATCCAAGCCATCGTTGGTGTTCAAACACAGCAGAGTGTTACACTGGGAAAGGGCCGTACTTGTCAGTACGTATTTGACATTCATGTGGGAAGATTTAAGATTGTGAAGAAGTTTAAGTATGCTGCGTATTTGCGCATTGGGAACCTTACATAATTAGGTTTTTGATTAATGCCACTTTCTTACAGACAGTAATCAAGGTGACGATACAAGACCAGAGCCAATTAAGCAGTTATTTTCCTGTCCTTTCATTACCATATTCTAGTGTGCTTGTTCAGAATATGCGTGAATCGTGAAAACGTCTTGCGAATATGTGAACAAAGCCAGCATTCACTTTATTGATCACGATGTGGATTAACCGCTATTGGAACACAGATGATTGTGTTAAAGATGTTAATAGACTTTTAATGTACACATTTTAGAGCTAAACGTTTGTTGAGACAGTTCAAGCGCTGTAGCAGTGTTTAACTATTTCCTGGATGTTTGCCTTTTGGTCTTACTCTGGAAAAAGTAATAATAATAATAAAAAGTAGGCAAAACCATTTTTTGAGAAACCGCATTTGGGAGAAAAACTAACAGTTTGGAAACACATTTGCAAAGGCATTGGATTCTATTGTGGTGTTTCCGAACTGTTGAACGTTTCTCATTACATGCAGGTTTACTGGCTTGACAAAAAGGCGATTGACGAAAAGAATGCTGTCTCGATAGCAAAGTCGCGTCAAGCTGAAATAGCTCAGTTGGGAGAGTGTTAGACTGTAACAATCCCTGCTTCGATATCGGGTTTTTGCAAACAGCACGACTAGGGCTATTTTTTCTTAATTAATTTTTTGAATTAAAAAAACAGCACATTTTTTCTTCAGTGTAATTGGAAGAAATAAAAACGTATTATAGTGCCATTTTCTAATGCGATAAAGAAATGCAAAAACCATATAGGATCTGCGTGGGCTTGAAACACCAAAATTTCGATTAACAGCCCAACGTGCTAACCGATTATGGTGTTTTATTACATAACACCTTGGGAGTCTCAACAGAACAGTGTGTATGCATAGAGCTAAAATGGAAACCAAATATATACGATTCAAATGGGAATCGTATTCAGATTTTAAGCACAAATCTGATAGACTTCACAGTGCAAAGGAGGAAGGCAGACAATGCAAATGAGGCAACTGGCTCCTACTTTTTAAATGATACGAGAAACTTGAACCCAATTTAGCTTTTAACCTCCTGCAGTTTGGAATGAGTTTGAAATGTTGTTGTAACACCTCACTGGGCAACAGCAATTGCATTATATGAAAGCTCCTGTTTATTTGTTAGCGGCACAGCTACCTGTGCCACTCAGAGTTGGAGGGAGACGGTCGGCCACTTGCCCATAAAACAATACTTTCCGGGATCATTTCTATAGTGATTTGCCAGCGAAATGCGTTTATAAATTGTTTGGACTCGCTATCCACGAGGAAGAGTGAGAGTGTTCGTTTTTGAGCGTGAAGGAGACAGCGAGTGTTTTTTTTTTTTTTTTTTGGCCAACTGCTCCCTGTTATTGATGACCGCTCCAGTGTTCCTTAGGGGGCTGGAGGAAGCGGACACGTTCTGAGTGGGTATCTTACCAAAAGGTACGCAAGATGAACGATAGGTTGCGGATGCAACCCCGGTTCCCTGAATGAGAAAATAACCATCAAGGTATGGGACATTGCCGTCAGGCAGTAGGGATTGGCTGAGCTTTATGTCAAAGCTGCCGATAGGCCTCCGCGCAAGCTGCCGTGTAAGCCCGCCCCACTGGGAGCTTAGTATACGCAGCGCGCGGAGAGTCACTTCCTCTTTTGCCCTTCAGGCCGTGAAGGCCTCCAGAGCGACCTCGCGGCTTGATGGTTATTTTCTCTTTCAGGGAACCGGGGTTGCATCCGCAACCTATCGTTCCCTTTCAAGTCGAAAATAACCATCAAGGTATGGGAACAGTGTACCCAAGCCGTCGCGAGGGAGGATTCTCGGCAGTAGGACAGACTTACGTCATAACGCAACTGCGTAGGCAGTACATCTACACATATGCGGAGCTGCGCCTCAGCGTCTATGCTCGCAATGACACCTGTCCCAAGGTGGAATAGTCACACCATATTGTCAACCACTCTAGACGTCCGCAACCTGAGGCGTCATAGAGTGCAACACAGATGCTCCAAATTACGGAGCAGAGGATTCCAGTACATTTAACCGGTAGAACCTCGTAAATGTATGCGGTGTAACCCAACTGGCTGCAGCGCAAATGTCAGACATCGGCACCCCTCTAAAGAGGGCCCAGGATGTTGCCATACCCCTAGTGGAATGTGCCTTCAACTGCCCTGGTGGCGGAAGGCCCATAGAATCATATGCTAACTGAATAGCATCCACTATCCAATGAGAAAGGCGTTGCTTAGACAACGGCTGACCCAAAGTTTTAGAACCATGGCATATGAAAAGCTGTTCTGTTTGCCTCACAGTCTTTGTGCAATCAATATAACACCTCAATGCCCGCGCAGGGCAGAGCATGTGTAACCGCTCTTCCTCTGGGGAAGAAAAAGGAGGAGGATGGAACGCCATCAACTCGACTGGTTGGTTCATGTGAAACAGGGATATGACCTTAGGTAAAAAGGCCGGATTTGGACGCATGGAGACCTTAGAACCGTCTCCTGCGAAACGAGTACATGATGGATGCACCGAAAGTGCATGTAACTCGCCCACACGTTTTGCTGACACCACTGACAGCAAAAACGCAGTCTAATAGACACGAACTTCATATCCACACTGTGGAGAGGCTCGAACGGTGCCTTGGTAAGGGCTTCTAGCACCACATCAAGGCTCCATGACGGTAAACTGGTCGACCTTGGAGGCCGCAAGCGTCTTGCGCCCTTTAGGAACTGAGATGCCAGGAAATGGCAACCAGGTGATAACCCGTCAATGCGTACATGGCAAGCCGAAATAGCGGCCAAATACACTTTAAGTGTAGAGGGAGACTTACCCTCATCTAACAGCTTCTGCAGAAACTGTAATATCACTGCCATAGGGCAGGAGACCGTGTCATGGCCCTCAGCCAGACACCAACTCTGAAACAATTGCCACTTATACGCATATTGCGACCGAGTAGAGGGCGCTCTCGCACTCTGAATGGTGGATATAACCGCCGTCGAAAGCCCTAAGGCTGACAGGCGCTCCCGCTCAGGGGCCAAGCCCATAGCTGCATGAGCTTGGGGTTCGGGTGCCATAGCCCTCCTTGGGCTTGGGACAACAGGTCCGCTCGCAGAGGGAGCTCCCTCGGGCGACCGTGCAACAACTGCACTAGACTCGGGAACCATATCCTCCGAGGCCACCGAGGAGCGATCAGGATCACTGTCGCTTGCTCTACCCTGACCTTCTCCAAGAAGGCGGGGAGCATCGAAATCGGTGGAAATGCATACAGGAGCCCTGGCGGCCATTCGTGAGCCAGTGCATCGACTCCTAGGGGGCTGTCGAGGTCCTTCACCGAGAACCATAGGGGGCAGTGCGTGGTCTCTCGCGAAGCGAAGAGATCGACTTGCGCTGTGCCGAACCAGTCCCAAATGCGCTCTACCACCCGAGGGTGAAGACGCCATTCGCCTGCAAGAGGACCTCCTCTGGACAGGAGATCCGCTGCGTAATTGACTCTGCCCGGTAGGTGAACCGCCGGCAGAGAGGCTAAACGCGGTTGAGCCCAAAGCAACAGCCGTGTTACCAACCGTTGAAGACCGGGGGACCGCAAGCCGCCCTGGCGGTTGATATACGCCACTACCGTGGTGTTGTCTGACCACACTAACACGTGCTTGCCTAGAAGCACTGGCAAGAAGTGCCGCAGGGCAAGGTCCACCGCTCTGAGTTCCAGAGCATTGATGTGGGCCGACCTCCAGGGTCCTGACCACACTCCGCGAGTCCCCGACCCGTTCCAGACTGCTCCCCAACCTTGGTTGGAAGCGTCGGTCGTAATAACCTCCCTTCGGAAGATGGGACCCAAGCGTACGCCCTGGCGGATGTTCGACGGAACTTTCCACCAGCGCAGTGCTTCCCAGCAGGTTCGGGATACCCTCAACCTGCGGTGTTTGTCTCTCCGCGGATGCAACGCGAAGGCATTGAACCAGGCCTGCAGAGGTCTCTGGTGTAGTAAGCCCAAAGGAAGGGCTTGCGAGGCGGCAGCCATAAACCCCAGCATGCGCTGACACAGCTCCATGCTGACTGTTTCTCTCAACCTGAATAGGGAGAGACACCGCTCCAGTGAGGCAACTCTTTGTGTCGACAGGGTCGCTTCCATGGACACAGAGTCCAGATACAGACCCAAGAATTCGGTCTGTTGGCTCGGCACGAGGCGGCTCTTTTCTGAATTGATCTTCAGACCTAGCCGCTGAAGATGGTCTGTAACCATCACTGTGTGCTGTGCCAACTGCTCCTTTGACTGCGCGCAGACGAGCCAGTCGTCCAGATAGTTCAGCAGTCGGATGCCTTGAGCCCGCAACGGGGCTAAAATGGCGTCCATACACTTCGAAAAGGTTCGAGGAGCTAGAGACAGGCCGAATGGCAGGACACAAAACTCGTAGACCCTGCTCTGAAATGCGAAACGTAGGTACTTCCTGTGACCCGGACAGATGGGAACGTGAAAGTATGCAACTGTGAGGTCTACGGTGGTAAACCAGTCGCCCTGCCGGACAGACTGGACAATGTGCCTGTGCGTAAGCATCTTGAACGACAACACCCGTAGGTATTTGTTCAGTAGTCGCAGATCTAAAATAGGGCGGAGCCCGCCGTCCTTTTTTTGGCACTAGGAAGTACTTGGAGTAGAACCCCTGGTCGGTCAGAGCAGGGTCTACTAGTTGAATGGCACGCTTCTTGAGCAATGCCTGTATTTCTGCATTTAGAGCTGAGGACTGAACCGAGTCCTTCACTGCAGTTACCACCACTCCCCTGAAGGGGGGGGGGGGGGTTAACCGGAATTGAAGGGTGTACCCGGTGAGTATAGTCTTGCGCACCGAGATGTCGTTGGTGCATTGTTGCCAGAACAGAAGCTGTGGAACAGTGTAGGGGTGGGTTAATTGCTGCCGGGGTTTCTCAGGGCTGCTTAGGCTGCGCTCGCTCATGAGGGGCCTGGCCAGAGCCACGAGGACGCGGTCTGCTACCTTCTCTAGGGCGCCACCCTCCACGCTGCGGTCTTGCAAACGCGGGTTGGCTGCGTGCTGAAACCCCCAAAGGGGCGTTTTTACTGCCCTGTGGGTGCTCTTGCTGCTGCGGCGGTGCCCTGCGCCATTGGCGCTTCTGTGGCCGCCTTGGCTGGAAGGGCTTGCTTGGCCACATCTTTGCCAACTGCTGCGACGCCACACGCGCCTTGACGGAGCGTTGCAGCATCTCCTCCACCGCTGGGCCAAACGTGTGCCCCGGGGATATAGGAGCATCTAGCAATGGGGCCTTATCAGGCTCCTGTACCCTGGCCTGCGAGAGTCAGAGCTGCCTCCTTGCCACCACAAGGGAAGCAATGCTCCTGCCCTGTGCTCGCGCATTCAGCTGAGCCAGCTTAACCAAAAGCTGCGCAACTACACCCAGCTCGGTCCTAAGTCCAGCAGATGGGGACTCAGGCAGATCGCGAATCAGCGCCGCCTGGTAGACTGTCAGGAGGCTGGCCACGTTAGACAGCCTAACTTCCTCTGTAGCCGCGGCATAACCCTTTTTCAGGTGGGCCTCCGTAGTCCTACACTGCCTGTTAGGGCAGGAAGGATCCTTAGCCAGCCCCGATAATGTCGGCGCCTTTACTAGCGCGGCGAACGCGGCGCCCACTGGCGGAAAAGATGCTAACCCAGCTTCGCTCTCCCCGTACATGGTGAAAGCCGAAGCCTTTCGAGAAGTTGCAGGGGCAGAGGCCGGGGCTCCCCAGGTGGACTGCACCTCCTTAATAAAATCCGGGAATATCCTGGACTGAAGGGGCGGTGCTGATGGCAACTCAAATAGATAGCGTCGTGTTGGCTCTAACGCAGGCCAGTCCACGCCTAAGTGACGGGCTGCCCTCTCCACCACTGACCAGATAGGGTCATTAGTATCCAGCACTTCAGGGTCGTCCTGCCCAGAGTGCTGGGATGCCACCTCAGGCTCTGTGTCTTCAAAGAGCGGGTCTGCGTCAGATGCGTCCCTTGAGACAGCATCAGCGTCCCACTCTACTTCCTGGGGTTGGCTGTAAGGCACTGGTGGAGGAACCGTCGGCTGACTAGCGATGGGTCCGGTTACTAGCTCTGGGGCCCGAGGCGCCACATTTGCTAGGGTCATGAGGAGGGATTGCTGTCCCATCATGAGCTCCATAAACGGTGACATCTTGGAGGTGATCTCAGCCACCCCAGATGTGTCCTGGTAACGCCTACCCCTTCGAGGGGAGCGAGAGTGCCTTCTCCGGCGAGGCGATCGAGATCTGGATCGAGATTCCCGACGGGGGCGAGCCCCGCGAAAGGAGGGACTGCAGGAACGTTCCAGAGCATGCCTGACTGGAGACCTCTGACCAGCTGTAAGCTGGGAAGATGGGCTCCGAGGGAGCTGAGACGTCGCCGGCAGCGACACGATCGATGACGGTGGGGCCGAGACGGTGTGGGATGAGCCCAAGGATGGGGAACGACCTCCAACCGCCTTCCTAACTCTCTGGCGAAGGGTGCGTGTCTGAAACCCCGCACATAGCTGGCAGTATGCCCTATCTGCCAGGGCAGATGCGGCATGGTCCGGCCCCAAGCATGCGACGCAGTCCTCATGAGGGTCGCTGGCAGGCAACTTGGCCTGGCAGGTCACGCAACGGTGGAACCCAGACATGGTGGAACGCCGAAGCGTCTAGCACTGACGTCGAGCACTAAGTGCGTGCGTCGAGCACTGTCGCGTCAAACGCCGAGGTGCGTGCGTCGAACGCCGAAGCGTCGGACACCAAGCGTCGAGCACCTGAAGTGCGTGCGTCGAGCGCCGCCGCGTCAAGCTCCGAGGTGCGTGCGTCGAGCGTCGAGGGTGCGTGCGTCGAGCACCGAGCGCCGAAGCGTCGAGCACCGAGGTGCGTGCGTCGAGCGTCGAGGGTGCACGCGTCGAGGCGCCGAAGCGTCGAGCGTCGAGCGCCGAAGCGTCGAGCACCGAGCGTCGAGGGTGCGCGCGTCGAGGCGCCGAAGCGTCGAGCGTCGAGCGCCGAAGCGTCGAGCACCGAGGTGCGTGTGTCGAGGGTGCGTGCGTCGAGGCGCCAAGCGCCGAGCACCGAGCGTCGAAGCGTCGAGCGCTGATGGAGCGTGCACGTCAAGCGGAGACGCTAAGTGCTGGTACGGTGTCTGATGCTGTGCAATACCTACCTGATGGTGCTGGGGATTTTTCACGTTGGTGGTTGTCTTCCTCTGTATAGTGAATAAGTAGGGTGTAGAACAATTACACACGTGGCGGGAAAGCGCAGCAGTGGGGAAGGAACACTGCAGAGCAGACTACAGGCACACGCACGGTCTAGCCTAAGCTAGACCGAGGATGCAGATATGCGCGTGGGCCAAGGCCAACGCAACACGCGTCCGAACAAATATATATATACACAGTATATATGACAATATATATATATACACACAATACAAAAAAAACCCCAAACACAATAATAATAGAAAGAACAGAGGAAAGACGGAGAGGCCACGAAGAAACGCGATGCAAAAGCAAAGCGAGAAAGATATATATAGAAAAACCAATATATATCTAACAATAATAATAAACAATAATAATAAACACTGAAATAAACTCAGAGAAGGGGATAAACCAGCTTCTCAAGCCTAAGCTTATGGAGTACAATCAGTGTACAGCTCTAAGTCCTACCTCTACTGAGGCTCAGCCAATCCCTACTGCCTGACGGCAATGTCCCCTACCTTGAGGGTTATTTTCGACTTGAAAGGGAACTAACAGTTTGGAAACACATTTGCAAAGGCATTGGATTCTATTGTGGTGTTTCCGAACTGTGGAACGTTTCTCATTACATGCAAGTTTACTGGCTTGACAAAAAGGCGATTGACGAAAAGAATGCTGTCTCGATAGAAAAATCGCGTCAAGCTTAAATAGCTCAGTTGGGAGAGCGTTAGACTGTAACGGTCCCTGCTTCGATACCGGGTTTTTGCAAACAGCACGACTAGGTGTTTTAAAAAAAACACAGCACATTTTTTCTTCAGTGTAATTGGAGGAAATAAAAACGCATTAGAGTGCCATTTTCTAATGTGATTAAGAAATGCAAAAAGCATCATCCCTGCGTGGGCTTGAAACACCAACCTTTCGATTAACAGCCGAACGTGCTAACCGATTATGGTGTTTTATTGGATAACACCCTGGGAGCTCGACAGAACAGTGTGTATGCATATTGCTAAAATGGAAACCAAATATACACGATTCAAATGGGAATCGTATTCAGATTTTAAGCACAAATTTGATAGACTTCACAGTGCAAAGGAGGAAGGCAGACAATGCAAATGAGGCAACTGGCTCCTACTTTTTAAATCATACGAGAACCTTGAACCCAATTAAGCTTTTAACCGCCTGCAGTCTGGAATGAGTTTGAAATGTTGTTGTAACACCTCACTGGACGAACTACAGTTGCAAAGCACTGCTGCTTTTTTGATGATTGATTAAAACTATCAATCTGACTGAAAACACGGATCACATTAATTGTGATCGGTTTGATACCAATAGGCTTACATGACAGGTATTGTGTATAGACAATGTCATATACACAGAAATGAACACGGACAGTGTTTATTAAGGGCTGACTCTTTGAAACGTTCGAGAGATCTCGGTGTACTGGATTTTTTCCATGTCGTAATTGTGCCGCCTGTGATAATGCGTTTGAAACTAGAAATAATGTGAGATAATGTCTGTTACTGGCGGATTGTTTACAAATGTACTCAATTATGTTACAATTTTTTGTCTACGAAACATACCTGTAACATTTATGTAATGCCTGTGTGGTTTTTTCATGAAGTTAATTTGCTAACAGACTGTTCTGATTTGTTTCTAACCGTGAAGCGATCGCTCTGTTTGCCGTATATTTTCTGTCTGTAAGAGGAGTGTCCTTGTGATCCCATATAGAATGCGACGAAACAGGTCGCCCAACTTAATATAAACAGATAAAGAATAAGTTCACGCACACACCAGGTGATTTACTGCAGCGTCAGACATTGGAGGTTCAGCAGTGTACTGCAGTGTTGTGCAAAGTCGTCAGTGTAAGTCAGGATGGCCGAGCGGTCTCGCTGGAGGCGTGGGTTCGAATCCCACTTCTGACAAACCTTTTTGTTCATTTATTTCTTAAAACGTCCACCGAATGCTTGGTAATTTGATTTGATTTTCTTGTTAGTATTCAAATCACAAGGTCATTAAATGAGAGAAAGTCACCGCAAGCCTGCACCTCACCACATCCTTCACACTGTTAAACTGCCTCATTATGACGAGGCCTCTAATTATGCCTTTCCAATACTTTGAATGTGTTATTGATCAGTTTAACATGAGAACATCTTAGTAGAACAATCATAATGTCCGCAGGACTTATTTTCCTCGGCTTCTAGTAACAAGCTTTGAGTGTGTGGCCGGTTAGCTCAGTTGGTTAGAGCGTGGTGCTAATAACGCCAAGGTCGCGGGTTCGATCCCCGTACGGGCCACGGCTTTTCTTCTTTAAGAAACCACAGCATTTGTAATGGTGCCAAAATGAACAATCTTTAACAAAATGAACCGAAGCGATATGAAGTACAACCAGTAATATTTCAGAATTCCTGAGCTTTAAACATGTATTAACAAAGAACACATACAATCAATTAAAAACAAAGCCTACGTAGTCGGCAGGATTCGAACCTGCGCGGGAAAACCCCAATGGATTTCAAGTCCATCGCCTTAACCACTCGGCCACGACTACATGCTCGCACGATTATTTGTGAAAATATACAAAAGAAGTAAACGAAACCTGCAGTAATGCTGTAGTTGGCAGTATAGGCTAACTAATGAACCGAAGTCAAATGCCTTTGTTGAAACTGTCAGATTTGTACAAGGCAAGCACACGTGGGAAATGTAAATACAATATAATTGTTGTTAACGTTCATAATAATGAATACATCTTTATTTCAAAATACGTAGCTATTTAACTGATCTTTTCAAAAAACACCCCCATCCACAAAAACAAAGTAGTTATTTATTTCAACTGAAAAATTGACTTGCTTCATGGCTGTTGCCAGAGCACTCGAGCACGTTCTGGCTAGCGTGAGCGTACTTAGCAGATAACAAGATCTACAAAATATCACATGCTAATAAAACATACCATAATTATGTTCGTTTTTATTATACATGGCGACTTACAGAGACTAGGGTGTGTGAACTATGCATCAGCTGCAGAGTCACTTACAGTTACATCTCACCCGAAAACGGAGCACAAGAAAGTTAAGTGACTTGCTCAGGGTCACACAATGAGTCAGTGGCTGAGGTGGGATTTGTACCGGGGGACCTCCTGGTTACAAGCCCTTTATCTTTAAGCACTGGACCACGCAGCCTCCTATAACAAAATCACACCTCAGATTTGACTCGAACCCACAATCCCTGGCTTAGGAGGCCAGTGCCTTAGCCATTAGGACACAAGGGCTGACACGATAAACACTATGCTACCCAGCTCCTGGTCCAGGCCCTGGTACTCTCCCGCCTAGACTACTGCAACTCCCTCCTGGCTGGCCTCCCTGCGTCCGCCACCCATCCGCTCCAGCTCATCCAGAACTCTGCTGCCCGCCTGGTGTTCTCTCTGCCTCGCTTCGCCCACGCTACTCCACTACTCCGCTCGCTCCACTGGCTCCCGATCACCGCTCGCATCCAGTTCAAGACTCTTGTACTAGCCTACAGATGCCTTGACCAGTCTGCACCCAGCTACCTCCAGACCCTCATCTCTCCCTACACCCCCACTCGACCTCTCCGCTCCGCCTGCACTAGAAGACTAGCTCTACCACCGCTATGCTCCCCTGCCTCCAAAGCCCGCTCCTTCTCCACCCTTGCTCCGCAGTGGTGGAATGACCTTCCTACAGATGTCAGGACTGCCCAGTCCCTGACCACATTCCGGCGCCTCCTTAAGACTCACCTCTTCAAAGAGCACCTGTAGAACTCCTCTGTTTGTATCCTGGGACACTATCACCCTTCATGTAAATGTGCTTTATTTTGCTCTTATCTGCCCACTATTTTACTGCATTTAATCCTGTACTTCAGAATACTGTAATCTGCCAAGTTTTTAACCTGTAGTACTTTGTATTTAATCACATCCTGATGTAACTATCACTATTTAATCATATCCTGATGTAAGTATCACTATTACCTGCTGTATTATTGAATTGTGGTTTGTCAAACTTGTACTTTACTTGATCAAAAGTTATTGTATTTCTTGCTCTTATTGTATTACTTGTATTGTAACGCTTGAAATGTTTTTGCTTACGATTGTAAGTCGCCCTGGATAAGGGCGTCTGCTAAGAAATAAATAATAATAATAATAATAATAATGATGCTCAGATTTTCCTCTCCTTCCCCAGCTCTGACTCCACCATCTCCTCCTTTATCTCTACCTGTCTGTCTGCTATTTCCTCCTGGATGCACTCGCATCACCTCAAACTAAACCTCTCTAAATCTGACCTCCTTTCCTTTCTCTCCTCCTCCTCCCCCTCCTCTGATCTCTCTATCTCTGTTCCTCTGGAATCTACCACACTCTCTCCCTCTTCCTCCGCTAAGAACCTTGGAGTCACCCTGGACCCCTGCCTCTCTTATTCCCAGCACATCTCCACTCTGGCACGCACTTGCCGATTCTTCCTGAGCAACATCCGAAGAATCCGACCCTTCCTCACAAACTACGCCACCCAGCTCCTGGTCCAGGCCTTGGTACTCTCCCGCCTAGACTATTGCAACTCCCTCCTGGCTGGCCTCCCTGTGTCCGCCACCCGTCCGCTCCAGCTCATCCAGAACTCCGCTGCCCGCCTGGTGTTCTCTCTGCCTCGCTTCTCCCATGCAACTCCACTACTCCGCTCACTCCACTGGCTCCCGATCACCGCTCGCATCCAGTTCAAGACTCTTGTACTAGCCTACAGATGCCTTGACCAGACTGCACCCAGCTACCTCCAGACCCTCATCTCTCCCTACACCCCAACTCGACCTCTCTGCTCCGCCTGCAATAGAAGACTGGCTCTACCTCCGCTACGCTCCCCTGCCTCCAGAGCCCGCTCCTTCTCCACCCTCGCTCCTCAGTGGTGGAATGACCTTCCTACAGATGTCAGGACTGCCCAGTCCCTGACCACCTTCCGGTGCCTCCTCAAGACTCACCTCTTCAGACAGCACCTGTAGAACTCCTCTTTTTCCCCCCTGGACACTTATCACTCTTCCTTAAATGTGCTTTACTAGCTCTTATCTGCACCCTAATTTTACTGCATTTAATCCTGTACTTTAGAGTACTGTAATCTGTCCCAAGTGTTATTTAATCTGTAGTATGTTGTTTTTAATTATATCCTGATGTAACTATCACTGACACTGTTATCTGCTCCGTTATTGAATAGAATTTTGATATACTTGTACTTGCTAGAACCAAAGTCATTGGATTTTTATCTTGCTCTTAATTGTATTATTACTTATACTGTGATTCTTGAAATGTATTTTTGTTTACGACTGTAAGTCGCCCTGGATAAGGGCGTCTGCTAAGAAATAAATAATAATAATAACACACACACATACACACACACACACACACACACACACACACAGACACGCGTTGGCAGCACGAGAGGGAAGGGAGAGAGAGAGCGAGAGGACGAGCAGAGCGAGGGTGCAACACGAGCCGTAATTCCGGTGTAGCGTTTGAATTTTTATTGTTGTCAAGTCATTTTCATCAAGTCCCAAGTCAAGTCTCAAGTTATTTCGTTCTAGTCTCAAGTTAATTCGTTAACATCTCAAGTCAAGTCTCAAGTCCCCAAAAAAGCGAATCGAGTCGGACTCGAGTCCACAGCTTTGCCTAACGGGACCTCGCAGTAGAATTGAGGTTGTTCAGCACAAGAAAGAATATCAAGGCGACGGAACAAGCCTGCTTGCTGCTACAAAAGCGGCAATATACTAAACTTTACCGATGTGTTAGGAATAGACACCATTCATTTATTCATGCTTTTTACATATCAACTAAATGTATTCCGCATTTACAGAAAATACATGATTATAGTGAACATTTGATAAAT
This sequence comes from Acipenser ruthenus, assembly GCF_902713425.1. NCBI lineage: Eukaryota > Metazoa > Chordata > Actinopteri > Acipenseriformes > Acipenseridae > Acipenser > Acipenser ruthenus. The sequence continues at coordinate 8,742,316 of NC_081223.1, forward strand.
TCAAAAAATGAAAAAATTCCACTGACTCACACTGCTTTCACTTTTCCCATTTACTTCTTAGCCCTTAGCGAACCAGTTAGTTCAGATGATCGCTGGATACACAATAAACAATCTGACAATTTCACAAATAAACCCGTTTGTGTTCAAACCTATGAGAGGTGGAATGTAACAAAAATGTTAACTGTAAAAGTCAGAGCGTCAAACATCAACGACAAAGATCAACATTTGAATTGAAATAACAGCTGTCAAATAGACAAAGCTCAAGACTTGAAGATAATATGCCAAATTGAAAATGCGCAACACACTAATTGAATTAATTAAACATAAAATAATGAATGTAATTAAGCTCAATAATTGAAATGGGAACTTCAAATCTTAAATAAATTGATTACAATTCAAATTTCCAGCACGCCATCCGATTTGTGTTTAGTCTGTTCTAAATCAATACTGCGCGTTGTATTTCAGGTTAAGCGCTGTGCTTTCCATTTGCCACTTGGTCATTCTATTCCCCGGGACTGCCCCTGTCATGGCAAATCTGACATGCTAAAGAGATGCTTTGCACTGTTTCTTAAATCAAGTGGCCTCAAATAAATTGTCTCCTTTAATGTCTGCTTAGCCTACCTATCAGTCTGGGGAAATTGTAAAAATGGGTAATTGACTTGTGGATGTTAACATCAGAACTCGAGCTGTCATTCTCGTCCCCTCAAACTGGCGCAGGCAACACATCTGCCTGGATTCCTGCATAATATAAATGTGTTTCTTCATTTGCGCGGCCTGCTTTTTATTATTCATTGGGGTTTGTTTACTACACGCCTCCATAGCTGAGCCTTTAATCAGACAGTCCTTGTCGGTGACAGTCCAGTTTGTTCCGCACGTACTTCTGCCAAACTTAAATTCAAAGTACAATCTTCTAAATGGGTTATTATTATTATTATTATTATTATTATTATTATTATTATTATTATTATTATTATTATTATTATTATTATTTATTTTAATCAACGTACTGATTGAAAATAAGAGGACTAATATGAAAGAGGTGCGCGCATCAATTGCAGCTAATTAGCTCCCATTAGCACCTGAACCTCTTTATAAACCCATTGCGCACTAAGGAACACCAAACCCAACTACTGGCGAGTTTGTTTTTATTATTGTTTCTTTATAACGGTGAAAGAAGTTCACGGTTGGGGCTGCCTTGGATTTAATGATGCCGTGTTGTCTTAGATTTGGGTAATTGTTGATCTTTTCTCTACTTTAGAAACGTTCATTTTATTGTGTGTTTCTCACTTGCGTGTTTTTTTTTCAATGCAGAATAACATTGCTGTTAGCAGTGTTAGTCACTGAAGTTTGGACGCAGAACCCGCCTCTAGGTACGATAACGGTCGCTTCAGCAGAGCTGTTCTTTTAGCTTGCTGTTTATTTGCCGGTTGTGTGTTTTCAAGTATCGTTGTCTTCTGCAGGCTCGATGAGGACAGAATGTCAAGGGAGTGTTATGATGATGATGTTGGATAAGTCTTTTGTTGGAAAGTATTTTCGTATCAATGTGATTGGTGAGTGATCAATTTTCTTGAATGGAAAGCTTTTGATGTATAAAGCCTGTTGAGTCGTAATGTAATAACCTGAATTAAGAACAGAGCACTCCTGGGGGCTCCCGAGTGGCGCATCCAGTTAAGGCGCTCCTCGCAGGATGTGCCCTATAGCCTGGAGATCGCAGGTTCGAATCCAGGCTATGTCACAGCTGACCGTGACCGAGAGTTCCTAGGGGGCGGCGCACAATTGGCTGATCGCTGATCGCTGCCCGGGTAGGGAGGGCTTAGGCTGGCAGGGGAATCCACGGCTCACCGCGCATCAGCGACCCCTGTGGCCGATAGAGCGCCTGTGGCTCTGCAGCGGAGCCGCCAGATCTGTGTTGTCCTCCGGCACTATAGGTCTGGTAGCATTGCTGTGGATCTGCAGTGCGAAAAATGACGGCTTGGAAGGAGCACGTTTCGGAGGACGCGGGGGGGGTTGCGAGCGGTGAGCCGGGGATACAGATAATAATTGGGCATGCTAAATTGGGGGTGAAAACCGGGTATGAAACTCTTGCGTTAACTTTAAAAGCATGTTGCTGATCACCCTAAATAGACCTGTGCTGCTACAACCTTAGTCAGATTTGTTGACTGCAAGTGCGCCGAAATATAAATTATTTACTCTAAACATACTGTTTCAAATGGGCGTATAATTCTATTAATATAACTCGTTTTTACAAAATTGCTTATGGAACGTGGCGGTGGGGGTGTTCACTTTGTTATATCTCTACCTTGCTTGATCACGTGTACAGTTTCTTAAAAGGCCAACTTAATTTATTTTCCATAGACAATAAGGGGGCGCTTGTGTCCCTCTCTCCAAGACTGGCTGCACAGTGTGGATATAGCTTAACCGTTGACTTCTTGGGGAATGCCAAGTTCCTTGCTTCTGTGGTGAGCTGCTTTGCTCAGAACACAGTGAGTTTTAATTATATTTCTTTTTAAACGTGTTTCTAATGGTGACATGCTGGGACTAACTTTAGCCTTTGTTTCCAGAATGATGAGACCTACAAGCTGACAGTACAAATCAGTGTCTTCTCAAACAGTGCTATGACTTCAGCTTCCTCCTATGTTCAGAGCATGACATGCCGCTATTCTCCATGGACAGAGAGGGAGATTCTGTGTGAAAGAAACTACATGGAGGTAAGGGCTGTCAGGATGTGATAATGCTGTTCAGTATAACTTGTTGGGTTGTATGGGTATTTTAATTGTCATTACAGAAGTGCTTCACTCATGACTAATGTGAATTCTCTTTAGGTTTCTGTGAGAAGAGGGGTGCCACTTATTGAGCCAAACTTTGTTCAAGATGATCCTGATTGGTCCCTTGCATACCCTGAGGTAGAATCATGTGACTGCATTTGCTTCATTCACATCCCCTTGGTGTTGCCTAATTGAGGTCTACTCTACTGTCTCATCTAGTTGAAGCAAAATCTAACGGCCCCCTTAACTTTAACCTGTCTCCCAAGAGGGTGGTCATATTGGAATTGTGTAACATTTAAGGCATTGGCTTTGTATACATATTCTGTGATTTGTTGTGGTAAAACATGATTGTGGTGAAGTTAACACTTTCTTGTCAGTGTGTAAGCCTTGTATTTCAACCACTTAGGTAGTGGCTTCATATGTGCAGGGTTATAAACCCTTCATGATAAATGTGTCCTGATATACCTTTTTGAAGTCTGCTGTATAGGAGCAATTTCAAGTATTATCCTAAAGTTTTGGTACACTGATATTAAGGTCCCGTACAAATGAGTGGCTACAAACTCTGCCTGTATCCGATCCAGACCACATGCTTTCACGTAGGCTCTTTCGTACACAGTTGTATTTGAGGATTCTCTGTTCCATTAGAGATGTTTGATCATATAACGGTTTCAGTGATACATTTCACCCTTCAGTTTTAGTTCATGTTTTATTAAACAAGCCATCTGCTGTGACAAATCCGTTAGACTGGGGATGCTTTGTGTTCAAACTCCCTATTCTAATGAGGTTTTCTCTTTGCTAGGCAACTGCTGCTGACAACAGCATCTGGAAAGTTGTGTTCCATCTCCCAGCAAATAGAAAGACAACCATGACTGTTGCTCAGGCCATGACAAATGGCTATGGCATAAACACTACACCAACTCGAATTCTGGTTAGAGCTGCATACAACTCCACAGAAAGCCAGCCTCAGGTGGTAAGTAGTCTAGGCTTCATTGTTGTCTAGTACAGTATATCCAGACAATGAAGGTAGATTTAGTCTTTCTTTTATTTTAGTAAGTTCCCCCTCCTCCAACAGATCCAAAATGTACCAATGGCTGTGCTAAGATCAACCACCTTTTATAAGCAAAGATGGATGGTCATGATGGTGGACACTGCAGTTACATGTCCTACTGGTGAGTAAGCTTATGGAGGGCAACGGTGCTCAAGAACTGTTCTAGGTTTAAGTGTGAGTTTTCTATACCAAGTCTATGGTGTTCCTTTCTGTCAGATGGAACAGCCTTCACAGAACAGATGATTACATGCAATGTTCCCCGTGTTCTACCTCCCCTTGTTCCGACACCACAAATTACTACCCTTGATGTTCAAATGGGAGTTGATGGTCGCAAGCTTGACCCTGCAACGATTCATAATAGAGATTATAAACTGGATGTCGGTCCCCAGCTAATCACTGTAAAAATTCCTGTGGGAGCTGATGGTGGATATTATAAGGTATGTAGAAGTTCAACAACTTCTAAATCCTTCTCATTTTAAAGCTTGCTTCCTAAGATGCTTCTGTGCTTTCAGAGCCATGTATTGGACAACACCTATGTTATCTCTTACTCTATTGAACCAATGCTGGAGCATACCTGGCAAGATGGGCCTGAGAAGACCAAGTACACAGTACTTCATCCAATAACCACTCCTTTCATGCCTCGGCCTCCAGTTGTCACAAACGGTATGTAGAACTTGTCCACATGCAGTAAATCAAAGGGATTTGTTGCAGTGCTCCACTTCATAGCCTTCATTTAACTGCATGCTTTAATTTCAGACACTGTTCCTAAAGCCAGAGTGTTCAATGTGACCCTGGGGACATTCCTGCCTGATGTGGAGCTGGTCAAAATTATAGTTGGATCAGAGACGTTAACTGTGCCAGAAGCCAACCTAAAAGGTTACAATGTCCAGGAGCATGTCTTTCCCAATGGATCCAAGACCTACACTCTCCAGGTGCCATTTGAGGACCCCAATGTGAAGCAAAAGGTAACATCCCACCTGTTCAACCATCCAATTGCCCTTTGAAAATACTTGCTTCCTGTGGATGTGTTGCTTGCTGTCTGACTTTGGGTTTAATCCTACAAACCCATGTTTCTTTCAGGTAACTCCTCCAGATACCAGAACCTACATTCTGCCCCTGACCTACTTGCTGAATATAGTGCCAGAGAATACACCCTTTACTCATCCTGCTGTAGTTGAAGCCATTCTCAAAGACATCAGTAAGTGCCTGACTGTTTGTGGTCTACAATTACCCTTTTCTGACCAATCCAGTCCATTGCCCTGACAACTGCTCTTCCTCTTGCAGTTCTACCTATAGTAACTGGCTACTGTGATGGTGCTGCATTCTATACCATGGTAACTGTGATCAGGTGCAGTGGTGCAGTAAATAAATCCAGTCCACACAATCCTTTTCTCCCAAAACAGTCTGTGGACTTTAATAATAATAAAAATAATAACAACAAACACAAAATAAGTCCACCCCTTTACCAGCGATGGTATTGGGGGGGGTACACGGCAGCTTTTCTAAAAATAAACAAAAACGGGACTTTGTCCGTCCCCGCGTTCTCTGTGCGCGCAGTGCTCTCGCTCCAGAGAAGCGTGGTGCCGTGAGTGGTGCCGTGCTGTGCTGTGCTGTGCTGTGCAGTGCAAGGACGTGCTCTTTATCAATCGCCGGTCCGCGGCTCACTCCTCCTCTGCAACACAAAACACACGTAATCCAAACTCATTAAAACAATACAGGCTCCGGCCGTTTGCATTTCATTCTCAGCGCAAGGGGAGGTTTTGACATAGCTGCTTCCCCTTTGTACCCAGCAAACTCCTCCCTGCAGCCAACGCGTCGCCATGATTTCTCCAATAGAGGGCTGCCCCGCAGCTGACTGCAATGGAATCGTCCTGAGTACTTGCAGCTACGCGCCCCTCCTAATATGGTCACCTTCCGGTTTCCACCTACCACCGAGGTGGCAGATCTAGGCGGCAGCTTACCTTCCCCCTTACACAGCGCCCTTTCTAATCGGGAGGGAGATTTGCAGCATCGATCCTTTCTCTCTCTATCACATATCTCACCCCTCAGAGTGATGCCGAAGGAACACTCGGCCAACACTACATTCCCCAATGGTCCCCCCTCCCTTGAAAAAAAATCTGCATTTTGATGCTCCTTACCCGCACGATGTTTCACTGTATAGTGGAAGGGTTGCAGCGCCAGATACCACCGAGTTATCCGAGCGTTATTGTCCTTCATCGTGTGTAACCACCTTAAAGGAGCATGATCAGTGACAAGAGAGAAAGAACGCCCCAACAAGTAATAGCGAAGAGCATGAGTAGCCCATTTGATGGCTAAACACTCCTTCTCAATGACAGAGTAGTTAATTTCCCTAGGAGCCATTTTTTTGCTCAAATAAATGATAGGGTGTTCCACTCCGTCAACTTGTTGGGACAGGACCGCCCCCAGACCAATGTGGGAGGCATCAGTCTGAAGGATGAACTCTTTGCTAAAATCTGGTGAAATCAGAGCGGGAGCTTGACAGAGTCGCTTCTTAATCATATCAAATGCTTCCTGACACTGCCCTGTCCATTTAACTAATTTTGGAGCAGCCTTTCGGGTGAGATCGACCAGGGGGTTGACTATGGTGGCATACTCGGGGATAAAACGGCGATAATAGCCGGCTAACCCCAGTAGTGATCTCACCTGTGACTTGGTTCTCGGGATCGCCGTCTCCACCAGCGCCTGGACTTTGGAGGCGATAGGCTTTACCCGGCCATTACCCATAATATAGCCAAGATACTGGGTCTCCTGTTTGCCAAATGCACACTTGCCCAGCTTGGCTGTTAGCCCAGCCCCCCTTAGAGACTGTAGGACGGCTGAAAGCCTAATAATATGCTCCTTCCAGGTGGAGCTAAAAATCACTACATCATCGATGTATGCGGCTGCGTACTGATGATGAGGAGCCAAGACCTGGTCCATCAGTCTCTGAAAGGTGGCGGGAGCTCCATGCAACCCGAAGGGCATGGTCCGGAAATGGAACAAGCCATCTGGGGTAGAGAAAGCAGTTTTCTCTTTTGAGCTCTGAGTGAGTGGAATCTGCCAGTACCCCTTCGTCAGATCCAAAGTCGAAATTAACCGCGCCTTACCCAGTCGGTCGAGGAGCTCGTCCACTCGGGGCATTGGATACGCATCAAACTTAGAGATGGCATTGACCTTCCGGAAATCCACACAGAACCGAGTGGAGCCGTCCTTTTTGCCCACCATCACGATAGGACTGCACCACTCGCTCCGGGAAGGCTCAATGACTCCAAGCCTGAGCATATCCTCCACCTCCTCGTGAACGGGACCCCTGCGACTCTCCGGGATCCGGTACGGTCTCTCTCGGACCCTGACACCTGGCGGAGTAATAATAGCATGAGAAATAACATTAGTCCTGCCGGGCAAATCAGAAAAAACATCACTAAACCTTTCCACCAACTGGAAGAGCTCACGTTCCTGATCCGGAAGTAACTGTTCTCCCATCGGAATGTTAGTTGCAGCTAATGGATTGACAGTGGGACCAAAATCCTCTTCTAAACTGTCACCAGCTATAAACAGGGCCTCCCTTTCATTCCAGGGTTTTAGCAAGTTAATGTGATAAATTTCTGTCTTATTTCGGCGATTGGGTTGTCTAATTTCATAATTCACATTACCAATTCCCCGTATCACCTCATATGGCCCCTGCCATTTAGCATACAACTTAGACTCTGATGAAGGAAGTAGCAGCAGTACTTTATCACCTGGCCGAAAAGTCCGAATTCTTGCTTGTTTGTTGTACTGCTGCTCTTGGCGATGCTGAGCTAGTTTTAGGTTTTCTTGTGCCAAACGACCAACCAATTCCAGGCGGTCTCTTAACAGGATTACGTATTTGACTATGTTTTTGGAAGTTTTTGTTTGCTCCTCCCACCCTTCTTTCACAAGATCCAGAATGCCCCGTGGTTGCCTCCCATACAGCAGCTCAAAGGGAGAGAACCCAGTCGAGCTCTGAGGCACCTCTCTCACTGCAAACATCAGGTAGGGGAGGAGTTTAGCCCAATGTTTCTGCTCTTGGGTGACAAACCGCTTCAGCATCTGTTTTAAAGTCTGATTAAAACGTTCCACCAAACCGTCCGTCTGCGGGTGATAAACAGAGGTTCGAATGGACTTAATTTGCAACAATTTATACAATTCTTTCAAACACTGTGACATGAAGTTCGTTCCGTGATCAGTGAGGATTTCTTTTGGAATCCCTACTCTCGTTATAATCTGTACTAACTCTCGAGCAACTGCTGCGGCACTAGTAGATCTCAATGGTACTGCCTCTGGATATCTGGTCGCGTAGTCCACCACTACCAAAATGTGCGTGTATCCAGAGTCAGACTGGCTCAAGGGACCCACTATGTCCATAGCAATGCGTTCAAAGGGAACTGAGATCAGGGGCAGTGGGACCAGCGGGGCCGGGCGAACCCGCCCCGGCGCTACTTGCTGGCATTCCGGACACCCCGCTACATATCGCGTCACCTCACTATAGACTCCCATCCAATAAAATCGAGCCAATATTCGTTCCCGAGTCTTATCGCTACCTAAATGGCCCGAACATGGGACATCGTGAGCCAACCGCATGATCTCACGTCGAAAAGACTGAGGAACGAGTAATTGTGTTACAATCTGGCTTGTGCTCGTGGCTTGGGATACCCTATACAGCAAATGCCCGACAATAATGTGGTGAGGATATGTAAGCGGCCGGTTATCCTCTACATCCTTCCCCTCGATAGACCGAACCTGCCCCCAGATGTGTGCCAGCGAAGGATCATTCTTTTGTTCCAACGCTAGGTCCACATCTCGGTCCCAGAACTTCGGGATATCGAGCGGAGCTACAGTAGCTTCAGCACTGGGGGCCCCAGTAACCTGCCCCCGCAGGTCACACTGAGTCCCAATCCCCTTTCCCTTACATTTAACAGACTCTGAAGTTTCCCCCACCAAACCCCAGCCTTGTCTTATTGACATTCCTTCCCATTTTTCGACCCTTCGCTCTTTTTTTGTTTTTTTCGGGCGAAATCGGGAATAGAACAAATCAGCTTGCAGCGGGAATATTTTCCCAATAGTTTCCCCCGCTGCTCCCATGGTCTTACCGGAGACTGGCGTTACCGTTTTATTAATCATTGTTTCAAAATATGGCCAGTCTCAACCTAAAATAACTGGATATGGCAACTTTGCAGCCACTGCCACGATTACGCGGCGGGAATGACATCCAATCGTCACATCTAATTTAGTGAGGGGGTAGTCCTTGTTATCCCCGTGAATACAGGAAATGACCACGACCCCGCGTGACCACCAAGGTACCCCCGCCAACAGAGCTTCTTCAATTAAAGTCTGCCCACATCCTGAGTCCACTAACGCGTGGGTACTCACATCACCAACCCGTACATCAACAATGCAAGGCCCCTCCCAATCATTACCCCTGGACTTACCTGGTGCTGTTGGTAGGTAATGGGAGGCCGCACCACATTCCATCGCCGCCGGACAATTCCGCGCAAGGTGGCCGACCTCATGGCACCGGTAACACGTGGGGTGAAAGGGCGCCCACGGAGCTTGCGTGTCCCGCTGCCGGTTCGGCAGTGGGGAGGGGTTCTCTGCTCTCACCCCGCTGGGGGTCGACCTCGCCCTCCATTGGGGTGGAGGAAGGCCACCCGTGGGGTGCCGATGAGAAGTAGCCCCGTGGGGGGAGGGGGTGAAGTGCTGTGGGGGTCCTGTCCTTGGAGTCGGTCCTGTCCGGGGTCGGTTGGAGGGAGGAGCGGGGGTAACGACCACAGGAGCTGATGCCAAGGCATCCTCATACCCCTCAGCCAATCGGACTGCTGCCTCTAGCGTGGTGGGTCGATGCCTGGTGACCCAGTTCTGGGTGTCCGGCCCCAGCACCTTCACGAACTGCTCTATGGCAATCAGCTCGGTGATCTTTTCTGCATCGTTGGTGCCGGGGCAGAGCCACCGGGTCACATGATCCACTAGTTGCTGGGCCACCACGCGGGGTCGCAGTCCTGGGGGGCGCTGGTACTCCCGGAACCGGCGGCGATGTGTCTCCTCTGTGATGTCCAGCCGCTGGAGAATGGCCTGCTTCACCTGGTCGTACACCAGGGCTTGCTCATGTGTCAAGGCTTGGTAGGCTGCCTGGGCCTCTCCGATCAAATTGGGGCCCAACTGGGTAGCCCACCACTCCCGAGGCCACTGAGCTGCTGTTGCCTGCCTTTCAAAGGCAACTAAGTAAGCCTCAGGGTCATCCTCCAGCGACATCTTCACTACCCTTACCCTTGGTAGGGGTACTGCTGGTTGAACCGCCGGTTCCCTCCCCCGATTGGCCTCCAGGAACAAGCCATGCATCCTTTCCATCATGGCCGTCAATGATTCCTGATGCCTCCGCTCCTGCGCCTCCAACAGCGCTGCCAATGCGGTTGGGTCCATTTATAATCCCACTTCTTGACACCAAGTGTGATCAGGTGCAGTGGTGCAGTAAATAAATCCAGTCCACACAATCCTTTTCTCCCAAAACAGTCTGTGGACTTTAATAATAATAAAAATAATAACAACAAACACAAAATAAGTCCACCCCTTTACCAGCGATGGTATTGGGGGGGGTACACGGCAGCTTTTCTAAAAATAAACAAAAACGGGACTTTGTCCGTCCCCGCGTTCTCTGTGCGCGCAGTGCTCTCGCTCCAGAGAAGCGTGGTGCCGTGAGTGGTGCCGTGCTGTGCTGTGCTGTGCTGTGCAGTGCAAGGACGTGCTCTTTATCAATCGCCGGTCCGCGGCTCACTCCTCCTCTGCAACACAAAACACACGTAATCCAAACTCATAAAAACAATACAGGCTCCGGCCGTTTGCATTTCATTCTCAGCGCAAGGGGAGGTTTTGACATAGCTGCTTCCCCTTTGTACCCAGCAAACTCCTCCCTGCAGCCAACGCGTCGCCATGATTTCTCCAATAGAGGGCTGCCCCGCAGCTGACTGCAATGGAATCGTCCTGAGTACTTGCAGCTACGCGCCCCTCCTAATATGGTCACCTTCCGGTTTCCACCTACCACCGAGGTGGCAGATCTAGGCGGCAGCTTACCTTCCCCCTTACACAGCGCCCTTTCTAATCGGGAGGGAGATTTGCAGCATCGATCCTTTCCTCTCTATCACATAACATATGGCAACATGGGTCGCAACTGGGTTCCTTTTGTGGGCTCAAGAGAACTTGGTGGAAGTCTGCTTGCCCTGTACAAGTATAATGCCAACGCTACCAATTTCTGGATGACTGTGCCATACAATTCAGTTGATGCCACATATGAAGTAAGTGATGGAGCTTTAATGTGTTTTTAGTTGTCTTGGGTTCAACACATTACTGACCTGATGTATTGTCTCTGTAGGTGATCAGTTCTTCAGGCATCAGAAGCAGACTTGACTTGACCTTGAAGGATATTGGGACCATGGTTGTGGTGGCTGACTTCTCACTGTCCTGCAGTTTCCCTACAAAGATGATTGGTAACTCTCCTGCAGACCAAGCATTTCTTTAGAATAGCTGTTTTTGAGATTGGCCAAAGGATGCATGAAGTGGTATTGAAGCTATAATCTGTTTCTTTAACCTGGATCCAAATGCTGTGTTTCAGATTGCTTCACCAATGGAACTATGGCAGCTCTTGCTGTGAAAGTGGAATCTGTCCCCAGCTTGTCTCCAAGTCAACTAACTCTAAGGGATCCTAGTTGCCGGCCTCTTCAGTCTGATGCTATCAATGCAGTTTTCTACTTCAATGTCAACTCCTGTGGCACCACTAGAAGGGTTAGTATTGACACATTTAAAACCATATTTTGAGGAGGTTCAACATATTGACAAGTTGGCCACAACACCCATGGATCAATCTGCAGAGCCATGGTGACTGGTGTTTCCATCAGCTGAATTACTTGCATGAAATGTGTACATCTGAAGGATGCCACCTTTGTATTGAACTGCTTGTCCAGTTGACAAAGGTGCTGCGACACATGACTCTTGGTTTATGGCATTGCATGTGCTGCCTATAGACCTTTTTGGGTCAATGGCAGTGAACTGGAAGGAGCGTACTAACTGGGGAAGATCCAGTGGTTAGTACGTAGGATGGGACTAAACTAGTACAAGAGTTGATACCAATTGCAGCTCAAGAGTCGCCAGCTGTGTATTCAAATGTATATTTGCAACAAATCCAAAATAACTGCTGTTGCCCTCTTAGCGGTTACTAAAACAATACCAAATTAGTCTAGCAGTTTCTGTAGACAGACTTGTGGTATCATACTAACTGTAACAAACATAAGGTCCCAAAAGTGTTCATAATCAATGATTTTTTATTTTTAAATTGTGAAATTGGTACAAAGTTAGTACACAGCTGGGGATGATCCTGAGTACCATATTAGCTAGTCTGCAACTTGGTATGCAGCTCCATACTAAATCTACAAGTTCATTGCAACCTGAGCCTTTTGTGATTCTCTTCCAGTTTGACAACAGCCTCCTGACTTATGAGAATGAAGTGCTGTTCACATCTTACCGGTAAGGATTGCAATCAAAGTGAGTATCCTTTGTGGTTGAGCCTGAAACTCTCTTAACCCCATCTCCTCTTTCCAGGTTGAGAGTTGCCTGTCACTATCTGGTCAATGACACCAAGGTAGTACAGTTCTTGTACCAGAATAATCCTGCACCTGTAGTCCAGCCTGGCTTGGGGGACCTTGCAGTCATCATGCAGCTTGCATTGGGTAGGACTGGGCAATTGAAATAATATAGATGCTCTAGTGTGTTTCCACCTATAAAATTCTCCCTTGCATCTCTGCAGATTCAACCTACAATGACTTCTATGGAGCTCGGGATTACCCTGTTGTGAAGTACTTGCGAAGACCCTTGTATTTTGAGGTAGAGCTCCTGTACAGCAGGGATCCACAGGCTGAATTGTTTTTGGAGAACTGCTGGGCAACCTATTCTGTTGACAGGAATAGCTCTCCAAAGTGGGATGTTGTTGTGGACAGGTAAGATGCAGGAATATGATATTGCTGCTACAAAACCTAGGAAATGGAGTTGTGGCTGACGTGCTCCTGACCTACTTTCTCTTTCTAGTTGTGAGAACTCTGCAGATGAGTACTTGACCATCTTTCACCCAGTCTCCAGCAATGCAAGAGTGCTGTTCCCTTCCCATCTGAAGAGGTTTGAAGTGAAAATGTTTTCCTTCACAAACGGCCAGGATGCACTGAAAGGACAGGTAAAGTGGAGTGTTGGGATGGGGATCTTGTACCACAATGCATGGTTTGGATTGCTTTGCAAGCAGTAAATAGTCGCTGTTCTCAAATCTTTAGTGAGTTGGAATGAAAACATGTAACTGCACTTTTGCAAGAAACACTTATGATGCAATATATTTGTTTTTTCAATTCAGTAATCCTCATTGGATGATGGTACTGCCTGATCTATTGATGCTAGTTTTGCTTGACAAGGTGTGCTGTCTTTCAGATTTACTTCCACTGCGGTGTTGTGATATGTGATTCAACCCGGCCATCAGACAGCCTCTGTAGCAGACGGTGCATTCCAGGGAAACAGAGGCTTGGTAAGAGCTCTGTTTGAGAGGAGGGGACATTTTGCATGCTTTTTTGTCCATTTGTTTTGATGGACTCCTCCTAATTCCTCCTGTAGGTCGCAGTGCTGAAGGGATGGATGGTGGTGCAGTAAAGGTGTTTGTGTCTTCTGGCCCAATTGAGCTGAAGAGAGATGGATCCCTTCACTTTATGCCTAGAAGTGGTAATATGCATGATGTGAACACAATTGCAGTTCAAGTAAAATATAACTCCTTTATTCCTCTAATTATTTCTTTCTTCTCTTGCAGGCCAATTCAATGTGTGGTCCCTTCTGGGAGCTTCAATGGGTGTGTGTTCAGTGGTTATCTTCATAGCTGGAGTTGTATCTTTCTGGAAACTGCCAAAAAGTGTGTATTGATAAATAAAAATCTTGCTTGTAAAAGCTTATTTTTTTGTGCTTGACTAATTCTACACTTGATATGTCAGAATGGCCATGTCAATGGGATTTCCTCCTCCTTGCTGTATCAAATGCTTTGATTTGCCCTGATCAGGCCATTCTCCAATATGGTGTGTTACTCAAGGACCCTTCACTAATTCACTGTGTGAACCCGGGGGCAAAGACTTTCCTCCTCCATTGAGCTGTAACCCTATTTTTATATTTAACAGTAACAGGGCAATTACTATACCTTCAGTTATTTAGCATGATAAAATTTAAGGAAGAAACCCCCCCCCCCACCCCCTCATTTGTCCCTTTTATTAAATATGTATTGGGTAACAATTTTCATATATGAATTCTATTTCAGTATACAATTTATACAGTGTCTTGAACCAGGCTTCAACAAGAAATAAACTAGAGCCCGGCTTCACTGATTTAAGAATATATGTTTAACTGTTAATTATTTTGAAGCCTCGTGTGTAGAAATAGTAATGGAGGGGGGGTTCATTTGAAAACAAAAGCTGGTGTAAAGTTAAAAGCTGTCCACCAAAGCCAGGCTTGTCCACTTTCCCTTATGTTGGGCCCTTCTCCCTGACAGATTCTCTTGTCTCTTTTAAATTTACATTGTGGTGGCTTCATAAATGATTTTCCCACTTGTTAGTTTTTGTAGGCTAGGTATCCTCTACATTACGACTCATCATACAGTCACTGTGCTTCACATCACTTCCAGCTCTTAACTTCTAGAATAATTCCAGGTGTGTAAACTTCCCAATCTTCAGAATACAGTAAGCTTTTATTAACTTATATCCAATAATAAAACTAGTGGAAAATCCTTCCAATACAGCAATATGTTCCATACCAGGAACTCCTTTCAAAAGTACAAACTAATTGTCTTCAGTTGAACTGTATTTGCTGCTGCTCCTCCTTACTGTGTTCTTTATTGTTTACTTTCCACACTGAATTCTATAATTCATTAGCTATAAAGAAAACTACCACTTGAGGGTGCAGTGCATAGAAAAGGAGCGCATACCAATCCATAAACCATAATAATTATACATACCTAAATAAACTAAAATAAGAATACATTCCTGTGACGAGATAAAGTGATCCCGTGCTGTAAGCCATCCTCCCAGGGGGCTGTGAGCCAGCCTAGAAGGCCCCAACAGAGATGGTGTGACGTGGCAGTTCCACCTTTGGGGCGGAAGTCCCGAAAGGACGGTCACCATCTTTGTTGAGGGCAACAACACGGAATGTCCTGCAAAGTCCCAGAATTGGGAGGAGATTAAAATGCCAATTGCTGATTGGTGTTCTGCTGATTAGGGGGCGTTCCGCGACACATAAAAGGGGGCAGTGTTGTAGCAGTCAAGGGTGGTATCTGAAAGCACAAAGGAGTGTGGGAGAGGTACTGAGGGATAAAACCAAACAAATGCTCACTGTGACTTTTTTGACAGACATAAACAAACTAATTCAAAAGAGAGACAGCCAACCAGGAGGGTGGACACCAGAAAGGCAAGGACAGCCACCCACAGTCTGGATAATTTTACTTTGATTGTTTGTTTTGTCTCTCCACATTTCAGTTAGCGTTTCTCTTTTGTTTGGACATTTTCTTTTGTTTGTTGTCCTGATTACCACTGTTTGCAGACACTAAGAAAGGAAAAGAAAACAACTTGTGTCACATCATACCATTGTCTGGACGTGATTATTTTTACACCTCCACCCAACTCTGCTATCCGTGACAATTCCTTTTTTTTTAATAATCAAAATTCCAGTTCAGCTCCTACATACGTTTTTGCAAAAGCAATTATTTTTGCTAACATTTCAGGTTCTAAAATCACTATTTCCAGCAGTGCAGTTCCTTCCTGTCTGTATTGGTCATACTTTAGGGCCCATGAGAAGCCTGTGGCAGGCATGCATTCTGGTTACCATGTGACTCCTTGTTCATTGGGACAATTCAGGCTTTTCCAATTGCAATGCATTGTGGTACATTCTACACCTCTTGGGCACTGTTCAAAGCAGGACTACACTTCCCACAATCTTTTGGCGTGTGAGTTGAAGAGCCTAAACTATCTAGTGTGTTCTAGTGTGCATGAAGTCATATGGTAACCCTGCCCGTGAAGGTCTGTTTCAGAGTTCTGCCCCATGCAGTCTCCCTTATTTTGAAAGCTCAGTGCTGACAGGTATACATATTATAAAACACACACATGCAAAGAACATAATTCTAGAAACAAACTTTATTATACAGTTCTGTGGGTGATTAATGGATTTTAGAAATCATCTATGCTAGTCTGCCGCTCAAACAGTTTTAAATATAATTTAGATTTAAATGGCAGGTAGTATATAAATCAATTTCTAAAACAGGTCGCATTTTGTAATTTAAATAGGCCTACGTATGAGTTACCAAAACGTATTTTTGTTTCATGTCGTTATTAATGTATTTACTTATTTATTTGGTTAAACTTTAATCCAGCCTTACATTTGAACTTCTATGTATGAATTACTGACGAGTAATATTTGTGATTTGATTACTCTAGCAGATGAACTGATAATGTATGGATGTTATTTTGTGAAAACAATACAATATTAAAAAAATAAATACTACAACATTTAATAAATAAATAAATAAATAAATAAATAAATTATACACCAAACTGTAGCACATTTCTTTAGTCTTAATATCATAACAAATATACTTATTATAAATACATATCACCTTTTATTTGTTGGAAAACGGTCTGGAACTTCTAGTAAAGTATTTTTTTTAATACAGTGTTATTTGAGTTAAAATATTGTTTTCTTCAAAATTAAAATATCAGCAACGGTTTGTTAATTTAACGAAGCGCCTAACGCCGCTCGGAACGTTCGCATTTTTAAATCCTAACGGTCTCTGCTCAGCTGAGTGGAATGTTCACGATCCGGTTGCCTAGCAGCGTCTCCCCCTCCTTCTCTGCCCCGCCCTCTCGCCCTCTCTCGTTGCTCCAGCTAGGAGTTCAAATTTAGCTTCGTTATATCTGCGCAATATTTTCCTAATTTTTTCAATTTAGCTTATTAGGGGCTTCGTGTTTTTAAGATGGTTCAGGTGCAGTCCTGACAGACTGACTGGAGCATCATTACAGTATACCGCACTGCGCTCAGCTTTGTGTGGCGGCTGATACACAAAATAATGAACGACTGTTAAATAAATCACATGTATTGCTTTTTAATGCTAAATATGTATTTGGTATTCTAAGTATTATCTACAATGAATAATTCAGCTGTATTCATATTCATAATGTAATACAGTATTGACAGGGTCCAGTATTATAAATAAATAAACACGCTTTAAGAGAAACAGCAGTGATGTTTATTGACCATTCCCATACATTCTCTATATGTTTCTACATCGTGGTTGCACAGGGACAAGGGACTTAGTGATGTTAAAAAAAAGAAAATAGATCCCACAATTAACCAATATAGAAAGGAAGGGGGAGAAATGTATTGCCTGTGTGCAGTACCTTACACTTTTCTCTATTAAATGTCATTTGAAATGTGTCTGCCCAGTTCTGAATGCTGTCTAGATCACTTTGAATGTCCTCTGCTGCTGCAACAGTGTTTGCCACTCCTCCTATTTTGAACTGCAAACACAAGTCAAAAAGGAAGTTAGAAAGGCCAAGAGAGAGAGATATAAATGAACATTGCTAAGGGGGCTAAAACCAATTCCAATTTTTTTTTCCAATATTATAACAGCAAGAGAACATTCAAAGAGGAGGTTAAATGTCTAAGTGATACAAATGGCAAAATCATAGATGAAAAAATAAAAAATAGCAAATATATTAAATGATTACTTTTCACAGGTTTTTACAAAGGAGGATACAGACAACATGCCCCACATGTCAACCTGTTCCTATCCAGTTTTAAATAACTTTAGCATAACAGAGGCAGAAGTGTTAAAGGGACTAGGAGCTCTTAAAATAAACAAATCCACTGGGCTGGATGAGATCCTCCCAATAGTACTCAAAGAAATGAAAGATGTTATTTACAAATCACTAACCAAGATCATGCAACAGTCTCTTGACACAGGGGTTGTACTGACAGACTGGAAAATTGCAAACATAATACCGATCCACAAAAAGGGAGACAAAACCGAGCCAGGTAACTACAGACCAATAAGTCTGACTTCTATTATATGTAAACTTATGGAAACTATAATAAGATCCAAAATGGAAAATTACCTATTTGGTAAAAGTATCCTGGGAGACAGTCAGCATGGTTTTAGGAAAGGGAGATCGTGTCTAACTAACCTGCTTGAATTTTTTTGAGGATGCAACATCGACAATGGATAATTGCAAAGCATATGCCATGGTTTATTTAGATTTTCAGAAAGCTTTAGACAAAGTCCTGCATAAAAGATTAATTCTCAAATTGAATGCAGGTGGGATTCAAGGAAATGCATGCACATGGATTAGGGAGTGGTTAACATGTAGAAAACAGATTAGAGGAGAAACTCAAAATGGAGCGAGGTAACCAGTGGTGTACCACAGGGATCATTATTGAGTTCTCTGCTACTACTAATCTACATTAATGATTTAGATTCTGGTATAGTAAGCAAACTTGTTAAATTTACAAACAACACAAAAAATAGGAGGAGTGGCAAACACTGTTGCAGCAGCAAAGGTCATTCAAAATGATCTAGACAGCATTCAGAACTGGGCAAACACATGGCAACTGACATTTAATACAGAAAAAGTGTAAGGTACTGCACGCAGGCAATAAAAATGTGCATTATAAATATCATAATATGACACCTATTGAAACACAAGTGCAGCGCTTAGAACATATATACAAATAGAACTAATCCACTCTTCTATTAAACTGTGAACTTAGTGTTTGATTGAATCCATCTCTGTGTTTGTATAGCCTGGAAACAGGCATCAGTGCCTTGCATAGCTGCACACACTGCCATCATTCACACTGAACACAAGAGGGAGCCAGAGCACCACTGTTTTCCATAATGTAATAACACAGTAATAAGACAATTGACATAGGCATCAGTTACCTCCCCAGTCAGCCCAGTTCTCCCATTGTTAACACAAAGCTCCTCACATCCAGTCATCTAAACACTACAGTGTGGTCTGTGTCTGTATATGAGCAATACTGAAAATGAAGAAGGAATTTATGAAAAATACCAAGGAGTTTATGTTGACTCAGAAATGTCTTCATCTAGACAATGTGGGGAAGCTATAAAAAAGGCCAACAAGATGCTCGGATATATTGTGAGAAGTGTTGAATTTAAATCAAGGGAAGTAATGTTGAAACTTTACAATGCATTAGTAAAACCTCACCTAGAATATTGTGTTCATTTCTGGTCACCACATTACAAAAAGGATATTGCTGCTCTAGAAAGAGTGCAAAGAAGAGTGACCAATATTATCCCGGGTTTAAAAGGCATGTTGTATGCAGACAGGCTAAAAGAATTGAATCTATTCAGTCGAACAAAGAAGACTACGCGGCGATCTGATTCAAGCATTCAAAATCCTAAAAGGTATTGACAATGTCGACTCAAGGGACTTTTTCAGCCTGAAAAAAGAAACAAGGACCAGGGGTCACACGTGGAGATTAGATAAAGAAGCATTCAGAACAGAAAATAGGAGGCACTTTTTTACACAGAGAAGTGTGACGGTCTGGAACCAACTCCCCAGTAATATTTTTGAAGCTGACACCCTGGGATCCTTCAAGAAGCTGCTTGATGAGATTCTGGGATCAATAAGCTACTAACAACCAAATAAGCAAGATGGGCCGAATGGCCTCCTCTTGTTTGTAAACTTTCTTATGTTCTAGAAGCGGGAGTATTTAAATGCTGTCCAAGCCCACTGACATTAATCGATAAACTTGACCTTGTTATAATACAAGTTAATACAGACAGCACAGTGAGTCTTTAGAGCAAGGTCAATTCTAGCACATCATGATAATACAATACACACATTTGTGATTTGTTTCCCCAGAGTTGGAGAGTAATTCATTAGTAGAAGTGAAAGATGAGAGATGGTCCAGGTTCAATAACCAGTTTAATGTAGGGAGCACACAGTAAAGTAAAAGCAGGGTTTGTCATAACGCCTCCAGCATCTCATCATGCCTCTTGGTTTACCCACAATATGCAAGTAACAATTACCTGGGAAAGAGCAACGTGCTTCTGAACGGCTAAACCGATGACATTATAGAAACAATCAGGCACTTTCTCCTTTACTAAATATGCAATGCAGAAGAAAGAGGAAATATATGAATCCTCCCTTGCCTGTTAAGAGTTCTTTGTTGTCAATAAAGAGTGTTTTTTGAATGATTTCAGTGGTGGCAGTTTGACAAGAATACATGTCATGTGAAATAAACCAGTCCAAAACGAGACATTGATGCTAATAGTTTTATTGCTTAAAAAGCTTTACAGAAAGAGACAGGCTTTTACCCAGTTTCATGTAACAGCAGATAGTGTTGTTTTGGCAGGACAGCATTTATACTGGTCAACAGTTGGAGCATTTGTTGTCATGAATGCAAATAAAGAGATTTTAAAATAATTGAGAGATGAAGAAAATCTCTATATAAACACAATGTTTTTGTCAGTCTGTGAACAAGGCCTGTCACGGGTCACTTGTGACATCACAGGGTGGCTGTGAGGAGCTGGGAGAAGAAAGGAGTCTACTGGTCAAACCTGACTCGGTGCAGTGATTATGAGCTGGGGCAAATCAATCAAGTACGCTCTCCAAGTAACGCTTTGTATATGTGCCCATGTGGAGTTGTATTTCTATTCAAACATGTGTGAGCATGTGATCTCACTGAGAATCTGAGACTACATGTTAAATAAGGCCACCTTTCCATACAATGTAAAGACCTGCTTCATGAGAGGCAGGGAATCACCCAATAGAAAAATAATGTTGTCTCTATTATATATCCTTGAAGAGATTGACCAAATGCACAACAGGGAACAGCTGTTTTAAACAAATTGGGAATGGCCTGATAGAAATAAGTATGGGTCTGTAGCTGTGTGTGGGGAGAGGGACCACAACAGAAAGGTTACAGCCATGCTACAAAAGAAGGTTGCTGGTGTGTTTAATCTTTGCTTGCAGGTCTACTGTCAGGTGAACTCCAGCACTGTGATCCCTGGGCGCTGCTGCTTCTCAGTAGTGCTGGCATCGCCTGCAGCGGTAGGTACGCCAGTCTGAAACCAATTGAAGACATTATCAGCAACCTGGGCAGAAAAGCTATTGTTCTGATCCATACCCTACAGAGCATTGCACAGCTAGGTAATGAGACTGTGGGGTGGTAATGGTCAGCATTGTCTAATAATATAGACAATCAGTGTCACACTGAGCTGCAGAATTGATCTCCCTCCCATGTGTAGAGAGCATCCTCCACACTCTGTATTGCACTCCTTTAAATTACAAATTTGAAAAAAGCTTTGTGTAATTCAGCATGCAATTTCACAATCTCAAAGGGTATGAAATCAACTGCTAAACTGTGGAGCCACCACAACCTCTCAATACAATCCTATCAATAAAAAAACACGGAAACCCTCTATACTAGTTCAAATGACAAACATGCTTCCGAGGTTTTATTCAGAGCAATCCTAGATCAAAGCTCCTTTGTTTTGACCCCTGCTTTTATATTTTGTTTCACTAAAATGACAAAGGTTCCACAGGAGATTGAGGTCAGTGGACCCTTCTTCTCAACTCAAAGCCAACCCTGACATAATGACCTCCCACAGAGAACTACTGTACACACACCATAAAACAGCAGCAAACACATTCATCAGATATCCTGGGATTATTTGTGGAGTTGGTTACTCCGGCATGAGATCACACACATGTAATAAGTTTAAGTATACATTTTAGGATTGCAGGAGACAGGTTAGACTTTCCTCTTTCCAATAAGTTACGAATGACCTCAATCGATCAATAGTTGGAGACAATGCAGTAGAAAGATGAATCATAAACTCATCTTGATATTTCCAGTTGAAGGATTATGATGGATGGCATCTGTTATAAAACTTATTCCAACAATTCTGTGTCTCTCTTGGAGTTCCATCCATATTTGACCTGGTCGACCTCATGTTCTAAACTGATATGGAATGACACTTGGTTTTCTATTTCAAATTGTTCTAATATATCCCTCAACCAATGTATACAGAAATAATAAGGCATACTCACAGCGAGCGCAGCGGTACCCATGATGGTAGTAGAAATAGTAGTGATAGTGATGAGCTACACAAAAAAAGAAAAGATAATTAGGAACAGTCTATTTTTAACACAGAGCTTCTTAAACCCACTGCCTTCCACACTGTAGCCCAGAACTCAACCCCCTGAGCTACTCAGGGACAGTGGCCCAGTGGTTAAAGAAAAGGGCTTGATACCAGGAGGTTCACATCCCGGCTCAGCCACTCACTCACTGTGTGTGACCCTGAGCAAGTCAAAATGTAAAACTGGAGTCCTATTGTAAGTGACTGCAGCAGCAGTTGTTGATGCATAGTACACCCCCTAGCCTCGAAGGCACTTTGGAGAAAAGCAACTGCTAAAAGACTAATGAATAAAAAAGTAATACTCAGATCCACAAGCATGCACATTGCCTTCCACTCTGCGGGGCACCACTTTCTCTAAACACTGAGCTATCAAACCCATTAACTCCTATACTACAGCCCAGCACTAACCACTAAACTGCTCAAACCCACTACCTTCCACACTGCAGCTCTGCACTCTAGTCACTGTGTCACTGAAGCCTCTCAGCAAAGCTACACTGATAAACAATTCATGCCCTGATTGAAAATAATAAATAAAACCCACTGATTGCTGCATAAAATAAAGTAGAATCCATTTACTTACCATAGTAGCATCTGTACCTTACTGTGAAAGATACAAGTGATATATTGAGTTCAGTCCATTTGAAGTCACTGCAGTGGCTGCTTTATACAAGAATGGGGCCTCAGTAGTGTATTAGAGAGCTATATATTTCAAAGGAGTGTCTCTCTATTTGTACATTTCTATTATTGGCAAAATCCAAAGCCAGGGCTCCTTCTTTATATCCCCTCCCACAGGATACAGAACACCTCGCTATGTGAGTATGTATTAAATGAAGATGGCATTTCTTATTAAGAGCAGCTCATTCATACTATTATACAATAATACCCCATTCCATATTCTCAACATCAGCTGTAGGAGGCCCCATTGTTAACATGTATTCATTTCTTGTGATGCGCACAGTACATGTGTATTGTATTGTAGTGTACAGTCACATTTTTATGAAAATATCACATTCACACTTACCACGAGCACAGATGCTATAATCTGGAAATGAAATAAACATACACCATTAAATACAATTTAAAAATATATATACAATTCATTTCTACATATTAATGTACCATAATAAAATAAAATAAAATACTTACAACAGTAAGCTGTTCCAAAGAAAAAGAAAAACAGAAACAGTGGTTATTGGATTTAATAGTTCACTTTATATTCATGTTTGAGTTCCATTTACTGGAATGTCTTCAATCAATTGACCTTCAGTCTACAATCCATGCAGTTCACCCAAACCAGGAGCCAGCTCCAGAGAGACACACACTTACTTCTGTAGTATCTTTTGGACAGGGCATCCTTCTTCACTACCATGGACTGTGTCAGGACCACTTCAGAATCCACTTCAGGAGACAGAAAGCACGTGAAGATCATTAAACAAACAGTAGGTTGCATCCCTTCTATTTAAACACAGACCATGTTGAGGAACTCTCCAAATTTGGATTAGGATTTCAATGTACATTAAAGAAGATTGCTGAACAGTAAGGAGCTTCAGATTTCATTTTGTTAGAGTGTGTGTTACAATGTTTTCCCCTGAGTTCAGGAGCTGCTCTTCAGTTCTAGTTGCCTGTCTTAGATATATGTACATAATGTAGGCTGGATCAGTCAAAGTGTCTTTATAGAAGAGCCAGTGACTGGATCACGCTTCCTTCTGCTTTCAATTCACTGCTATGCACTAGATGGTGATGGCACTTACTAACAAAGATATTTCAGTCTGCATTACATATGAAAAGAATCACACAGACTTATGCACAAAACAACTGTGGTGAACTATGAAAGGCGCTATATAAAATAAATATTGATTGATAAAAAGGTAAGGGAACAGGACAACCTTATAGTCAAGTTATTATATCTCAGTTGGGCGATCCTTCTTACTGACATTTAAGGTGATCAATTAATACAATACGTCTTATTAAAGGTGCTGCATCAACACATTTAAATGCACATGTTAAATGCAAACAGGTGAAATATTTTCAAAGTGTATATCCCTCAAGCATTGTGTTTTCCTCTTCCACTTCAGTGTGACAGACAGACAGACAGACACTCAACCGAAAAAGCTATAGGCCATCTGTACTCACTGTCAGCTCTTTTCTCCATCATATTGTCTCCTATCAGGTAAAACAGAAATAGGTTTATACAGTTAGACGTACATTAGGAAACAGATCTGGGCACTTTGTGTTAGTGCCAGTAGAGAAACAGCAGCTAAATGTGCTCAGATTCACTGGGGTTTGGCCTTAAGTCTATCATCTGTAATTCACAATGTGTTCCTCTTGAAGGTTTAACGTTGTACCCACACACTACCCAGACGTGCTTTTCAAAAGGACTCACCCAACTCCCGCTCTCCTTTGAGTCCATCACTGTCCAGTTCAGCATCACTGTCACCTGAATCCTCTGCCTCTGGAACAGGGAGAAGAGAGCTTCATGAAGCAATGAAGGATTCCCTCGACTGCAGTGCACAGCTTCATAGGACACTCAACACAGGGAGGCAGAGAGTGCCCCATTACATTGCAATGCAGAGCTGTGAGGTTTAACCAGGAGATTTCTGGATATACAGTAGCCCTTGATGTTATGCATGATTAGCGATGATTAGTCAGGTTGAGTTTCTAAACAAATTGTGTGGTCTGTGCAGGACTGTGCTTTTTTGTCATTGCTTAACTTAAATCCTGCAAATAAGAAACTTTCTTTCTTTCTTTCTTTCTTTCTTTCTTTCTTTCTTTCTTTCTTTCTTTCTTTCCTTACCCAGCGCTCTCTTGTTCTCCAGTGCTCCTTCCTGAGTGTTGCTGAGATCTGTAAACACAGGCTGTGGTTACATTTTTAATGAGAGCAGTCCTGTGTTGTATCCAGTGCTATGAAAGGAATGACAGCATGGAATGGAGAATGCAAATGGACCGATTAGGAAAACTGGGATTTTTTAAAATTTTATTAATATTTTTGTATCTGTATTGAAAACATGTAATTATGGTCATAAAATTCTGCACTTTTGTTAATAACTGCAACAGTGTAGAATAGTTGAATTAATATTATATAAATAAACCACTTTAATGTGCCACCTATTATATAAGGCAAGGAATTGTAATAAATCAACTTGCAGTAAACAGTTTGCATTTTTAATATCTCTTAAATAAATTATTATATTAAATCTGCTGTATAAAAAGTGGTTTGAATATTAGCACAATAAATGAAAGAGCAGGTCTATATGTTTCAAGGATATGTATATTTTGTGAAAAAGGTAAATCAAACTGAATGAACATTTTAAAATCTCAGTGTATTTTATTCACACCCTGCAATGGTTTATTGAAGAGATGAGCAGGAGGCAAGATCGACTCGAAGGGAAATTTCAAATGCAAACCTTGATTTGTTTTTTTCCCCCCCAATATATTTAAATATTTAGTGTTTATGACTGTTTCATTTCTAATAAGTTCTTATAAATGATAAGAAACGACGAGTTGATTTGGTTATTCACGTGGATAAGCCACAGCTGCATTTTACAGTACCAGGGAATCCTTCTGGTCTGAAGCAGCCTCTTAATAAGGGGTCCCCATGGTGGGAGGTGGTTGATGCAACACATGGGAGTTTTCAAGTTCTTTAAATGCTGTGTCTTATTCTAGTGGAGTACAGGCTCATCAAATCAATCCCCAAGACAAGTAGACAAACCTCTGTGTTGAGAATATAGGATTGAGTTCTGGAAGAATGGATCTTACCCAGTTCTCTCTTGCTGGCCTGGTAATCATCATCTCCCAGCTCTTCAGAGTCGTCAAGGAGGCTCCTTGCATCTGCACACAGAGGAAATGGAGGGGGTGGAATCATTCTTTTAAATGGCAATGTACAAATTAAGAACAAAGAAGGATATTCTTATGGTAAGTTGATTATTCAATGATGCAGCATTGAGGAAAAGCCTGCCTTCTCCACTATGTTATCTCATGGAAGACTGTCTGCTATCTCCCTACCCTTCTGTTATTCTGATGAAAGTCAGTCAATGACATCTCTTCCCCCATTTATTTTAGGTTGAAGGCAATCAATGCAATCCCTCCCTCCCTCCCCATGTTACTCAGGAGAAAGGCAGTCTTACCAGCCCCTGACAGAAGACATGCTGTCAGGACCGAGAGGAGAATGTCTCTTGTAGTCCAGGGTTTCATCTTGACAAGGTGCTGATGCTGCTTTTCCACTCTTCAGCTGCTCTGGTCCCTCCACCCTGCTCTGTTTTATACCCTCTCCCAGGCAAATGCACTCCTTCACCACTAAACCCTCATCAAGGACCCTTTCTTTCTCTACACTGTGATACTGTGTGATGCCCTCCTCTTCCAAATTTCCATACTTCACTTGAAAACTATTTCCTCTATACCCTATGATCCAAATCTATTGACACAGTGTCAGTGATCTCCATTGTTCTCTTAACACAGAGCAGGATCAGTGCTGGGATCAGCAGGTGCAGACAGGTGGCCCCATATACAGTATTAAAGGCAATAGAATGATTAGTTATCAGTCATGCAAAATGAAGCATTCTCTGGAATTTCATATCTACAGTACAGTACTGCAAACACCTGGCTCACAAACATGTTCATTATACCAGGTGTTGTGGTTGAGCTGCTTCTTTCATTAGCAAATCAGTCAGCTGCTGTACGGTGTGGAGTGCATGTTTCTTATTGAAACATTTCACAAATGTATTACCAAGTCTCTTTTTAGAAGGAAAAAAGTAGGATTGAAATACACAGTGGGTGTGTGTCACAAAGACGGCCAGAGTGGGTGGCGTCAGACCAGAAGCAGGGAGTAAACAGACAGACAGTGGTTGATGATGAGCTGAGTGCAATGGCTGCACTCAGCATTTATTAACAAAATAAAAGGTTTCAAACAGCACAAAAACAGGACACGGCACTATAGCCAAAATAAACAAACAGACAAAACGGATTAACACTAAACAAACGGTGCACGGAGAGACAAACAAACACGGTGAGTACAAACAAAACACTTCTCTTTACTTTTGCGATCTTAATTACTCCTCTCTCTCTCTCACCCGTTCTCCTCTTCCGAACACCCAACCCTGAGTGCAAGAAATGTGCGTCTATATATACTATTGTGCTGGGATTCAATTACTAATTAATTACTCACTTGAATCCCAGCACGTGAATTCATTACGTGCAACCCCGTGCCACACATTATACACATTTTATCTGCACGTGAAGTGATGTGCCATCCTCGTGCCTAAATATAATTATATACTTTAAACACACGTGAAACACAGACCCGTTTATATCCCGTGTACCAATCTATACACCAACATTTACACACGCACGCATACAAATGCACACAGGGACGGGGCACATTGCCACATATACCCCCCCTTGTGCGCAGCACACATGGCCTCAACGGCCACCTCCCCCCTTAAAAACCCAGCAGTCCAGGACAAAGTCTCGGGCTGGGAAGGGAGGCTTCAGTGGGCCCATGGCTGGAAATGCTGTCAGCTCCCCTGCCGGTAGTGGCACGGCTGACAGCATGCTGGTCCCGTCCTGCAGCGAAAAAGCTGCGGGGGCAGGTGGTCCCCCGACCTCCCCCTTCTTCGTAGCCGGCAGCTCCCTCCTGTGGGGCTCCGGCCACAAGAACTCCTGCAGCGAAACTGCTGCTGGGGAAAGTGGTCTCCAGACCTCCTCCCCCTTCTTCGTGGCCGGCAGCTCCCCTTTCTGGGGCTCCGGCCACCGTACTCCCTGCGGAGGTACGGGCAGCAGAGGCAGCTCCTGCTCCTCTGCTCCGGGCGGTGGCGGAGGCAGAGGCAGCTCCAGCTCCTCTGCTCCTGGCGGTGGTGGTGGCGGAGGCAGAGACAGCTCCTGCTCCTCTGCTCCTTGCGGTGGTGGTGGCGGAGGCAGAGGCAGCTCCTGCTCCTCTGCTCCTGGAGGTGGTGGAGGCAGAGGCAGCTCCTGCTCCTCTGCTCCTTGCGGTGGTGGTGGCGGAGGCAGAGGCAGCTCCTGCTCCTCTGCTCCTGGAGGTGGTGGAGGCAGAGGCAGCTCCTGCTCCTCTGCTCCTGGAGGTGGTGGAGGCAGAGGCAGCTCCTGCTCCTCTGCTCCTGGAGGTGGTGGAGGCAGAGGCAGCTCCAGCTCCTCTGCTCCTGGCGGTGCTGGCTCCCTCTGCCGTGGCGGCTGGGCATGTGCACGCCGTGCTGCCTTCAGCAGCATAGCGAGAGGCTGCTGGGGGACACCAGCATCCTGCCCTTCTCCCCCCCCAAAAATTTTCAGGGGGTTGAGCCTGTAACCCCTCCCCTTCCGGCTCTTGGGGCTGAACCAGCAGGCATTTTCCCTCTGCTGGTGGCTTGGGTCCCAGGGCTGTGGAAGCCCCGACTTGCCTCCCTTTGGGCTGTGGACGCACCGACTCCTCCCTTTTGGGCTGTGGACGCACCGACTCCTCCCTTTTGGGCTGTGGACGCACCGACTCCTCCCTTTTGGGCTGTGGACGCACCGACTCCCCCCTCTTGGGCTTAGGACGTTCGGGCTCCCCCCACTCAGGCGTAGGACGTTCGGGCTCCTCCCACTCAGGCGTAGGACGTTCGGGCTCCTCCCACTCAGGCGTAGGACGTTCGGGCTCCTCCCACTCAGGCGTAGGACGTTCGGGCTCCTCCCATTTGGGCTGTGAAGGCAAAACCAGCAGGCATTCACCCTCTGCTGGTGGAGATGGGGACAGCAGGTACTCACCCTCTGCTGGTGGAGATGGGGACAGCAGGTACTCCTCTGCTGGTGGTCCTGCTACCCGGGCTGCTGTTCCATTTATGGTTGCCTCCAGGTAGCTGAGGACAAACTCCACACCTTCCTCCAAGGTGTTTGGGGTGTGTTCCTCCTGATAGACCTCCCATCTCTCACTGTCCATCATCCACAGGGCCCGGACGACTATGGGCAGAGACTGGGCCTCCAGCCCAGCATTCTCCAGCAACCAGCCCCGCAGTTTGATGGCGTCTTCTGCCATTGACTTTTTCTCTTCTTTTTTTTTTTTTTTTTCCCCCAAAAACAATATTTGTAATCCTTTTTTTTTTTTTTTTTTTTTTTTTTTTTTTTTTTAATCCAGACCCCTCCTGGTCTGACGCTTGGAGGCGCGGCTATCCCACGATGACACCACGTGTCACAAAGACGGCCAGAGTGGGTGGCGTCAGACCAGAAGCAGGGAGTAAACAGACAGACAGTGGTTGATGATGAGCTGAGTGCAATGGCTGCACTCAGCGTTTATTAACAAAATAAAAGGTTTCAAACAGCACAAAAACAGGACACGGCACTATAGCCAAAATAAACAGACAGACAAAACGGATTAACACTAAACAAACGGTGCACGGAGAGACAAACAAACACGGTGAGTACAAACAAAACACTTCTCTTTACTTTTGCGATCTTAATTACTCCTCTCTCTCTCTCTCTCACCCCTTCTCCTCTTCCGAACACCCAACCCTGAGTGCAAGAAATGTGCGTCTATATATACTATTGTGCTGGGATTCAATTACTAATTAATTACTCACTTGAATCCCAGCACGTGAATTCATTACGTGCAACCCCGTGCCACACATTATACACATTTTATCTGCACGTGAAGTGATGTGCCATCCTCGTGCCTAAATATAATTATACACTTTAAACACACGTGAAACACAGACCCGTTTATATCCCGTGTACCAATCTATACACCAACATTTACACACGCACGCATACAAATGCACACAGGGACGGGGCACATTGCCACAGTGTGAGAGAAAGACCTTGGTGTTGTGATAGACTCATTTCTACCAGCAACAGGGATGCAATCATAAAGGTGAAGACTAATCCCGGGGCCTAAAGGAACGAGCTGTGAAGAGGGTACTGAATTTGTTTAGCTTGAACACAGAACAATTAGGCGGACTTGACTGAAGTCTTTAAAAACTTGAAAGGTGTTGACAAAGTTAACCCAAACTAATACCTCAAGCATAGCACTGACACCAGGGTCAGAGGGCACTGTTGGAAATTAAGTGTGGATAGCCATAGGACAGAGGGTAGTAGACACCTTCTCATAGAGTGTGGTGAGGGGATGGAATGGGTTACCAAGTCATGTTGTTAGGGCTGGGATCCTTTGAGACCCGACTTAACAGGTTTGAGATCAATCAGCTGCTGCACTGATGGGCCAAATGTCCTCCCTGGTTCTGTGTTCTGAATTCTGGATCTCCAGTGTGCTGGCATTGATTGGTAACTCCTCTCCAGAGTCAGTTGTTTTCCTTGTACACTCAACCAACCCTAAATATGCTGAGAGAACAGTTGAGGGAACTAAATCAATTCAGTCTTGAACAAAAAAAAGACTAGAGGAGACTAAAAAGGTTTTAAAAAGTTGGAGTTAACTGTAGTCACTCTTTCAAGCACAGTAGAGAAACCAGGACTAGAGTACACAGTTATAAACTGAGTGGAGACAGACTTAGGACAGAGGTTAGGAGACACATCTTCTCACAGTAAGTTACTTAACCTCCTTGTGCTCCGTCCTTCGGATGAGATGTAAAACCGAGGTCCTATTGGAAGTGACTCTGCAGCAGAAATTGTTGGTGTATAGTTAATTCCCTAGTCTGTGTAGTTGCTTTGGATAACAGCGTCTGCTAATTGACACATTTATTATTACACCCAGAGTCAAAAAGGGCTCGGGTTGACGTGCTCCTCCGACTGGGCAACATCCCTTGCAGTGGAGTTAACAGACAATCAACAGACAAGGGAACTGAATCTATTTAGCCTGGAACAAAGAAGGATTAGAGGAGACACTTCTCACAGAGTTGGGAGTGTTTGAAATGGGTCACTAGAATGGTGCTGCTGCAGAGTCATTAGGCTGTCTTTAAAAGTCAACTAGATGAAAGCCAGGGATCAGTCAGCTACTAGAAAAGTATTGATGCATTAAATTCCCTGATTTTGTTCATAACTTTTCTTATATTATTAAATCAATGCCCTATTGTAAGTGACTCTGCATATAATGCACAGTTCACAGCCTACCTCTGTGAAGCACTGTGAGATGGTGGTCAACTATGAAAGGTGCTATATAAAAATAAAGATATTATTATTATATTATTACAAGCTAAAAAGATTATTATTTATTTATTTCTTAGCAGACACCCTTATCCGTCTTACAACATTTGGAATTCAAAGAGAAAGAATAAATATGGTGTTTAACTTGTAATGCAATATATGAACATGTGAGCCTCCACACCTTGCATTACACTCAAATGCAGGAGCATAAGCTTCTATGTGAAACCAAAGGAGTAACTGCACCTGCACAGAAAACAGCACATACTCAAGTATAAGCGCATGCGTCAATTCCTAGTGAGTATACGGTAATAAAACTAAACCTGATCTCACTGCTAAACATTAATACAGTACTAGCTTCAATAGTTCCTTTAAACAAACCTCTCCCAATTTCAGTAATATGACATTATTAGTACATAAATAGGTTACTTTTTAATTAACCAACCATTAAGAACACAATGAACAATGTTTGATAGTTTTAATGAGCTCGTTGCTAACAGTTACTAGACTAAACAAGCAGCACTTCAAATGAAGCGTAACCACTGCTCCCACTGAACACCTGATTGTGCATTTCAAAGGAACTTTGATGGATATCACATCACTGATGCATGTGCTGAAATATGGAAATATAAAAAGCAAATGTGTCACCAGTAGTTCAATTGCTTTTTGAGTAATGGCTTCTTTCTTGCCACCCATCCATACAGGCCAGCTTTGTGTAGGGACTGGCTTATTGTTGATGTGTGAATGCTGACTCCCACCTTAGACACAGAACTTTGCAGATCTCTCAAGGTCATTGGTGGCTTCAGTGACATCCCGAACCAGTTTCCTGCTTGTCCAGCTGCTCAGTTTGGGAGGGCGACCTGATCTGGGTAGTGTCTGGGTGGTATGATGCATCTTCCACTTCTTAATGATGGCCTTCACTGTGCTGAGAGGGATAATCAGAGCCTTTGAAATGTTCTTGTACCCTTCTCTGTGCCTCTCTACCACTTTATCCCTGACTTGTTTCGAAAGCTCCTTGGTCTTCATGGTTGCTTTGTTGGTTCACTATGTGAGTTGCAGCTTGAAAGTCTTTATATGCCTGAATGTAATTATCTACAAGTTAAACCACTTTGAGTACATACAGGCTAAAACTATTTCACTAATTTTGTGACCTTTAACTTTATCAATGTGGAGTAGTTTGTGTAGATTCTACATGTAAAGTCTAATTTGAAAGCGTCGTGGAGTACGCTCAGGTGCCAACAAAATGTGAAAACTTTGCAGGGGGGTGAATACTTCTGCAAACCACTGGAATTGCTTAATAAAAATGTCTTGTGCAAAATGCTTTTTCGGGTTTCCATTCACTCAGTTTATTTTACTTGAGAAAACCCGGCTTTCACACAACGTCATGTAAATGAAGGGGAAAGGTGGGGGTTGCTATATAAATTAGCCATGTGTAAAGTTCTTGTGCTGTTTTTGCAGATGGCTCATGAAAATGTTGTTTCCATGCACAGAGAACTGGTACACGAGAGAATCTAAGCTGATGTAATAAAGCTGTGATTTCTAAATACCTCATGCCTGTTTGTTTAATAGAGTCCCCCAGAGAGAGAGGGGAGTATTCAACACATCGGGAGCAGAAATCACCTTGTTAAGAAGCAATGGTATGCAGCCCATTAAAGTGCTAAAAGCTCTCTGGCGCACCCTGCTGGAAACAGTATTGATTTTACACTTCAAGCTGCCCGCATGATAACTGTGGTATACTGTGCTGCGTCTTGAGGTACCGCAGATTCACCATGGTATCAGGGAAGATTCCACACAACACACTGCAAGAGGCT
The DNA here is from genome assembly GCF_902713425.1 of Acipenser ruthenus. NCBI lineage: Eukaryota > Metazoa > Chordata > Actinopteri > Acipenseriformes > Acipenseridae > Acipenser > Acipenser ruthenus. The sequence continues at coordinate 8,775,226 of NC_081223.1, forward strand.
GAGCAATGCAGGAGGAAAAAAAGAGAAACTTGCACTCATGATAACAATCTTTTTAATATATTACTAATGTGATGTAACACAATCAGAATGCTCAACAACATGATGAACACAGATTTTGGTGAGTTTTTGATCTGAACAGATTGTGATTAGGGGTGACCCTATTTATCAAGCAAGTTTATTCTTTTGTTTTCAGTTAATATTTCTGTATTTAGTCGAATGCACTCCTGTTGTTTAGGCGTCCCCAAGTGTCTGCATTTCTGAGAATGTTCTCAAGTCCTGTAAGAGCCTGCAACTGACTAAACTTCTTCACACTAAGTGCAGGGATAGGATTACACATATGTTTGAATGTTATGGTGTCTTGTGCGGTTTCCTAACTGACTGAATCTCTTCCCACAAACAGCACAGTGATAACGTTTCTCTCCTGTGTGAATGCGCTGGTGCCTTTTAAGGGATCCTAAGTCACTGAATATCTTCCCACACTCAGAACAGTGATAAGGTTTCTCTCCTGTGTGAATGCGCTGGTGGATTTTAAGATTTCCTAAATTACTTAATCTCTTCCCACACTCAGTACAGTGATAAGGTTTCTCTCTTATGTGAATGTGCTGGTGTGAATGAAGATTTCCTAACTGTGTGAAACTCTTATCACTGGTCTGTATGTGAGAAGGTTTCTCTCCTGTGTGAATGCGCTGGTCTCCTTTAAGCAGTGATATATGATTGAAACTCTTCCTACAATCAGCCCAGGAAAACATAGTCCCTCCTGTGGGATTTCCCTTGTGAGTTTCAGGAGCGTCTAATTGACAGGAACTCTTCCCACCTTTAATAGAATGAGGCAAGGTCTTCAACTTGCCCTGGGTTTCAGAATTGTTAAAACACACAGAATGTGGCGTCTCTGTACTCTCCACAGTAAGTGGGTGTCTGTCTTGTAAGGAAGGGATTGTAACTGAGTGAGTTCTCAATGTGTTCACATATTCTTCTTGGGGTGTCGTTTCTCTGTGTTTCTTGCACTGTGGTTTGCCTCTAGAAGAGTTTTTGCACTGGGGTGATAGAGTGGAGTCGTGTTCTCCTTCATCTACTTTAGAAGCTAAAGAAAGAAAGAGAAGAGAGACAAAGGTTATTGTACAGCATTCTTCCACATGCACTGTTCTGAACACAAGTGAATGAGCAGTTCAGTGATTGGTTGCTTGAGATGAGGCGGATTCATTTACCAGTTAGTGTCCCGCAAGTTTCAGTCACAGCAAGAATGATGTCAACATGTCAGCCAAGTGGAAAATGAAAAACAACATGCTTTTTTTAATGTTTAAGTTGGAATATTTTTAATCGAGCCAACAGAGCATCATGATAAATCCTATTTAGTACCTGCATTTTGATAGTACTGCATTTTATCTAATATATATATATATATATATATATAATTTTTTTTTTGATAATTAATAATTCATATAGAAATTCCATTTGCAATCAAACACACTGCACCGTGTCTTTTTATTCTAGCTGTATTGAAGACACACGACATGCAGAACTATGTAGGGCTGGAGGGGTTTGGTTTTTCCACAACTCATTTTTTATTAATCAAACTTTCTTGTGTAAAATATCTGTAGAGCAAAGATACGGTAAAACTATGATTCCCAGAATCCCCTCCCAGCTGAAACTGATTCGCTGGTCTGCTGTACAGAACACCTCCACACACGTACTTACTGTACTGTGACAATAATAACACAGCAATGCTTAATGTGAGACAAACAAAAGTGAAATGTGGCGTTGCGAGCAAACATTACAGTCCTCGTGAGATGAGCTTTTAAAAATGATATTGTATTTGAATAGAGTGTAAGAAATAAAATAAGACTCTCATTTTGGCGATCCTGCTGCATACATTCTCCACAAAAATTCTCTACTGAAATGTTTCTTCTGGTGACGCTGAGGAACCCAACTGGATTTGGCATCACCCAGTGATGGGACATGTGATCCCTGCAGCTCTGTAAATCTGTGGGAGCAGAACTGCAAACAGCCAACCAGGAATGAGGAAAGTCAAAGATCTAACACAGGGGTGTCCATCCAGGCACAGGAGTATCACTTTATACAACTGAACCTGTTCAATGTGGAGTGGAATGGCCTCCAGGAGCGTGATTGGACACCGCTGATCTCACAGCATTCTAAAGAGGCGTGGCAGCGGCTGCACATCTAGCAGGTGCCTCAGGAGCAAGCACAGTGATGTCCTTGTTGACATAGTGGTTGGGCAGCTCCCCTTGGTTAAAATATGAATCTCAAGCACACTGCTGGTGTTCAGTACCAGTTTCTGCAGGATGAACAGGCAGCTCAATGCTGCTTGTTTTGTAGGATTACCTCTGAATCCCAGTTCACATTCAGATGGAGAGTCATCACACAGGTTGGATCCCAGCTTGTTGTTCTCCTCAAGTGTACAGACATGATTTTCACGAGGAAGTTCCTCTGCGATGGGGACACATTCATGCTCTATGAACTCCTCTTTAATAGGAACACATTCCTGTTGAGGGACCTCTTCATCTTTAACACATGCCAGCTCTGTAACCTGCATTAGACTTGCACAGCACTCCTGCTTCTATCTTTGGCCCCTCCTGTCCTTTAGATTCAGGGATAGCATGGCTCTCCATGGGATCTGTGGGAAACAAAACTGTATACAATTAGATCTCTTACTTACTAGCTAGGTTTGTTAGTTGCTTTGATCAGGGATTTAAAGTTACTGTTCCTCAGTTATTTCGTATAGGGTTGAGCCAGTATAATAGTTTGGTGGTTTAGGTACATGATGGCATTGATACCATTCCTGTTATTCTACATTGGAATTATCGGTTAACGCTGTGTTTGTGTTCCTATGAACAAAGTGAAGGAAAAGGCATTTTCATATGAACATCTTTTTATTCTACGTCCTGTACAAAACAAGACTCAGCGCTGCTGGGCTTTCTCACCTCCTGTAGCCTCACACTGGAGCATTGCATCCACTTCTACCTCCCTGTCAATCACCATCATGACCGCCGTTCTGCCTTTGCATTGTTCTAATGCAAACATCCATTTCTCTACTGCAAACATGCTTAGAAACCAAGCCTGGAGACTTGCAGTCTTAGCAAAGTGTCTGAGGAATGTCTTTTTGTTACCTGATCCTGTATTGTGAGAACGGTTTTGAAGGAAACGGTCAACGCAGAATACAAGTTTCAATGTGTCAAATACAATGAGCAGACAAGCGACTGCAGCAGGATAGCCTGCTTATTCTCAAAGCAGTTTCATTTAAACACGTGATTTACACAACTCAGACTTTTTAAAGTGCAGCAATATGTTTTTGGTACAAACTCCACCTGTGTAATAATCATTAGCAACAACACTGGAAGCTTACTTGAGCAACGTCACATGACCTGTAGATATAAATCCAATAACATCCCTTGTAGTATTAAAATACATTTGCAATGGTGTGGCTCTCCCTATTGTATGTGTCCTGTGCAAACTCATCTCTGCTCTTAAATAATAACCTGGATTAGTAAATGTTTATAAGCAATATGAGCGATCGGTTCCTAATTCTGTTTACCATCAGCTGAACAAAGTACTTTATTTAGAGACTCAATCTAGAGATTCAATAAAATGATACAATTCAGTTGACACCTTACTGTGTTGTATTTACTTCCTCCAACTTCAACCTTTAATTGAACTTGTGGAACCACTCGGGTCCAAAATCTTACAGCGGATTGGTGCAGGCAGGGTGCTGCTGCCGCCCCTTTATTCACACAGTGAGGTCTGGAAAGATCGTGTAAATGTGTGTGTGTGGAACAAGAAGGAAACAGGACTAAAGCAAAAGAACGAGCAGCGAATGAGCCGCGACTGTACCAAAGACAAACTCAACAGCACTGGAGCGGAATACAATAAAACCATTTATCTAAAAATAGATTCGCAGTCAAACAGTTCAATCAAACACTGAAACCCGATGTGCTGCTGCCTGTATGCTGATATTAAATCACAAATCATTATTCTAACCCTCTGCAATATGGTCTGTGACTGTCTCAGTGGGACTCTATACAAGACATCACTTTACCAGAAGGATACCATTGAAGGCTCTTAAATTAGATTTACCAATCTAGTACTTTATTAATTTCTAGACTAACTATTTAAATATATAAAATAATACAATGTCTTGATTAGACTCGTTATAGTCAATATTAGGACAGAACTGTGTTATTAACAACGCTTATAATAATCAAACACTTAAGGTGCTGGATTGACCAAGCAATACCACACAATAAAATCAATCTTACCTTGAAATAGTAAAGGTTGTTTAGTGTCGCGTTTATACAGCCTCGTACTGCTTTCAGCTCGCTCTCTGATATTTCCAATCTCAGCTTCAGACTTTCATTCTCTTTCTCCTTTTTGTTCCATTTCCACTCTGAATTCAGTGAATTTGCTGCCGACAGCTTTAGTAATCGCACACAAGACGGTGTGTAGAGCCGCTTTCACTGCGTGCTCGATGGTAGAGGCGAGCTCGTCTTGAAAGAGCGACACGGACACGCTGACGCGTCCATCTTCACTGGTTTGAGTTTCACACTGGTCTAGCGGAAACCTCTTTTCAATCAGAAACACCGCGGTTTTTATTTATTAATATTTATTTTGTACTGTAGCCTTCCCATTCAAATATATTCATCACTTCTTCTGGTGTGATAAAGAAAGAACACAAACAACATGCTTTGCAAGGAGTAACTTTACTTTGGTCTTTCAGAATCGCGCAGAGCTCTGCTGGAGCTTCAACGCGTTTGTTTCTCAGTAAATCATCTCATTGAAAAGCTCGACTTGTCTGTAGCTGCGACTGACGCGCTCCGCTCTGTGTGTGAAATTCAACACAGAAAAGGGATGCTTTCCTTTTCACGGAACTCCGTGCAGGTAATAAACAAACACAAAAATCACTAATTATTAGAAAACATTTCATCCCAGCCTAAATCCTTTAAACAGCAGGAGACAGCGTGTTGTAAAATCATCACTGACTGCAACCACCTCTCCACACATAAACAAAACAAAACTCTCTATTTCCTGTACTGAAATTAAAGCGTCACTAGCAGAAGGCGGGTCTGGTTGGAGTCATCGCGTATTATTGGCTGTAGAAACACTCTATCACCAGCATGTGAGCCTGATTGGCTGGCCTCCCTGTCGAGGCGATTATGAAACTGGATGCCCGTGTTCGCCATGTTGTCTCTTTCAGCGCTGTGTTTGATGCGATGCAGACACTGCGCGAGATCCGAAATGGCGCCAGTTTCGAATGTCTCTGCGTTCTCATGCGCGCGCTCAATTCCAAAGTCGCTGCTGCTGCGCGCGTGGGGTTTGAAAGCTGCTGAGGATTTTACATCATCAGAAAGCAGCGGACAGCGCAGCGAGTTAACATTTCCAAGAGCGTGCTTTTGACAGCAACTATTAAATTGTGTACTGGTTTAGTACCGGCCTCCGGACAACCACGGGATCATATGCGTTACACGACACGACACTGCAGAATATATGATCAAATACAAAACCCAGTACGATTTGATATCGGGGCAGTTCAAGAGCAGATAACAGTGTTGATAGATACATCAGGGTTAGATACGAGTGCAAGTGAAATACAAGATACTACAGATTGGGTTCAGTGCAGGATTAAATACAGTAAAATAGGGAGCAGATAAGTGCAAGTTAAAGTGCATTAAAGGCAGAGTGCTATATTGTCCAGAAGGGGAGAGTTGAGTTTTACAGGTCCTGTCTGAAGAGGTGTGTCTTGAGGAGGTGCCGGAAGGTGGTCAGGGACTGGGCGGTCCTGACATCCGTAGGAAGGTCGCTCCTCCACTGCGGGGCGAGGGTGGAATCTGCAGTATCAGTAGTGTATGTACTAATATTAGTTACTATGACAGACACTAAACCAGATTTTAAAACATTAGTTATTTAAACCAAAACCAGAGTATAAATTGTTTCTGTGAGACAAATATAACACGAATGCACCGAGATTTGAACTCAGCTCACTGGATTCAGAGTGCTAGCCTTTACACCATGAAACCACCCATACTGGACCCCATTGCAGGGACTCTGGTCAATGTTTCGTCAAAACACCAAACAAGAAGTAACTGCACTACACTCTGTGACCACAAGAGGGAGAGAGAGAGAGTAATAAACTGATGCTCTTTAATCCAGAGCAGTGGTTCTAAACCTGGGGTCCTCAGAGACAGTCCAGGGGGTCCACAGGAAAAAACTGGAAACATTTCACTCAACATTAGCAATGTGCAAAATCAAAATGTTTGCCTTTTGAGTGGATTTGATTTCACAAAGTTTATTATGGATCTGTTAACCTGCAGCTCTGATTTTAATATTTTACAATTAATAATTATTTACACTGTGTAACAAAGCTACATAATCACAGCTGTGGCTAAGATGAATTGTTTGAGAGAAGAGAGAAGAGAAAGAAATAGCTGTGTTTGTACAAACTCAACATAAACTAAACTATAAGCTATTTCTTTTTATTTGTGCTTGATAGAGAAGACTTATTTTTTCTGTTTTTCTGAAAGGCAAAGAAACTGCATCAGCTGAAAATGAGTTTAATCTTAAGAGCACTGCTTGGCTATAAGTGGCTGCTGTGCCAAGGAAGACAATTTGCATAGAAAAGACACTTTGCATTGGCAGCACATGCTTCAGTGCTCTGGGAGTGTTTATAGCCCTGTGAGTTTAACACTTCATGATTGAGAGCTGCCCTTCATGGCAACAGAATCCACAACAACAATGACTTTTATCAGCATCTTCATCTGGGCACTTGTCATCTGCACTCAGGGTAAGAATCATTTAGAAAAACATTTAAAACAAAATCTATTTGTGGGACAATTCTAAATACCAGACAAACTGAATGAAATCAAATGCAAAAGTCTTGAAATGTAATCTGTTTTATCATTTATTTCAATCACTTACTATAATGTTCTATATTATTATTTATTATTTTCAGAATCCAGTGGACAGTATACTGTGACTCAGACTCCAGCAGTGAAATCTGTTCTCCCAGGAGACACAGTCGCTCTGAGCTGTAAAGTCAGCAGCGCAGTGTATGGTAATAGCTACCTAGCCTGGTACCAACAGAAATCTGGAGAAGCTCCCAAACTCCTGATCTATGCTGCAAGTACCCTTCATTCTGGGATCCCAACTCGTTTCAGTGGCAGTGGATCTGGGACTGACTTCACTCTGACCATCAGTGGAGTCCAGGCTGAAGATGCAGGAGATTACTACTGTCAGAGTTTACACTACCCCAGCAGTAGCTGGGTGTTCACACAGTGCTACACACCCGTACAAAAACCTCCCTCAGCAGGACTGCACAGCGACTGCACTGCTGCAGCTGGGACCTACTGCAGGTGCTGAGGGTGAAGGCAATGAAACGGGACACGGCCTGTGGAGGAGCTCAACTGCACACAAACACACTGAGCTCAATAACAACACACAGTTACATGTAGGTATGGATTCAATATTAGTCTATTTAAACAAACTGATTTTGTTGTGACTACAGGGTCATCTAGTAATGTAGTGATGATACCATCTATTCTAAATTCTGAAACATCGTTCAGTTATTCCAAGAATTGTAAAAATGTAACTCATGTTTTTCATATCTGATTCTCATATGAAGATTCCATGAATCCTGGGCTGGGTTGCACCAGCTGTGTGTAAGTTCTTACTTAGCTTAGTTATAGTGTAAGTCTTACTAACTTTAATTGTACACATTACTACATTGACACTAGTTGCACCAGGTCAGATAGTTCTAACACAAGGCTTAGTTGTTGTTTAAAATGTATCCATACCTTTGAGTGGGTGTAATCTATTCGTAGAATCACATTTCCAGACAGCTCGGCAGCTGTTGCTGCTTCTCTTTCATGCTGATTTTAACAGTTTTTCGGCGTCAGCATATCTTGCGAGGCCGCATACATCCTCTTGACAGTTAAGATATTGACATTGATGCCGTTTTAGATGAGAGAAAATTCTGATCACTGATTATGTGTGTGTGTATAATAGGTGAAATGTGAATACAAATAAAAATGTATTTACTGAAATGTACAATTCTTCATTCATATCACTGTCACATGTCATGCATATTTTGAACACATTCATAATATTCACTTGAATTCCCTACATCACAGACTCCCCACTAATTCAGTCTCATTCCAAATGAAAGAAAGCTGGTTTGTTCCAATCTTTCTCAAAACAACATGTCAATACAAGAGCCATGTGTTTGTCAGTGAGCTGGGATTGCCATGGCAATGGAGTGTGATCAGTCACTGTGTGCGCCCTTTCACACACATCAATCAATCAATCAATAAAGAAATCAATACAAGAGTTTTCTACCTTTTCCCCTGGCTTGTTAAATATTAGCATGATTGAAATCATGAAAATGCACTTGTAGCAGTTCAAGGTACATCTTGGAAAGGCCTGTGAAAGACAGTGAAGTAGATGTTCCATTTAGAAGAGTAAGAAGCTGTCAAAGTGAGAACAATGAAAAGAAAAATGACAGGTCCATTACTTGTACAGCAGCAGCAACACATGGGAAGGTATAACACTAGGGTCAGGGGTAGGGCACTACATACCCTTTAATTCCCAATAGGATTGAAATAATGACACAAACACAAACATTATTGTCAGTTTAGACAGACACACAGATTAGACAGCAGTGATATACTGAGAGCATTGACTGGGGTAAAAATAGAAGAAAACAGTAAAAGTGGCCCAACCCTATGAAGCCCCACTGGTGCTCACGGCTCAGATCTCATCTAACTGCCTGGGACAGGATTTGTATAAAGGAAGGTGCTTTGCATACCTGTGCCTGCCTCACTGCTCTATACAACAGCTAGAATAACTGCACTGCTCCATTGCTCAGGGTTTTTAAAGCTGACAGTTCAGCCCTTTCACAGTCTCTGAGACACACATAGAACATGGCTTCACTGGGGCTCCTCCTCTGCACACTGGCACTCTTTGCTCATGGTAAGAAATCCTCATTATTATTAATTATTATTAATATCAGCGCTTCCTCAGCACACAGTGGAATGCAGTTAATGGACGAGGCTGTTGACTCGGTGGGTTGATGTTCTGTGTTTTTATTTTCAGAATCCAGCGGTCAGATTGTCCTGACTCAGAGTCCCACAGTGGAGTCTGTCTCTATAGGAGGGAGCGTCACTCTGAACTGCAGATCCAGTAGCTCTGGTTTTACCAGCAGTCTAGCCTGGTATCTGCAGAAACCCGGAGGAGCTCCTAAACTCCTCTTCTCTTCACTGAATAGCCGAGTCTCTGGAGCTCCAGCTCCATTCACTGATAGCAGGTCAAGAACAAACTTCATGCTGACCATCAGTGGAGTCCAGGCTGAAGATGCAGGAGATTACTACTGTCAGCAGCACTATAGCTTCCATTCATTTGACCTCCGGAGACACACTGCAGATATTAACACTGACCACAAGAGGGAGCCAGACCATTGAAATAGGCAGCAGTTGCCTCCCCAGTCAGCCCAGTTCTCTCATTGTTAACACAAGGCTCCTCACACCCAGTCATCTAAACACTACAGTGTGGTCTGTGTCTGGAGGAAGGAGCTGCTCACAGTGATGCATGCTGGGAAACACTGACTCTAATATCTCAACATCTGCAACTTCCACCCCTGACAGTGAATATTAAAGAATGTTAAAATGTCCCTTTAGCAGGCCAGCATTTTAAACACAATGATTCTCCCCTTGCTCTCCACTTTGAGAGTTGCTGTAAGCTGTCTGTCCCACAACCCAATTATTCCTGCAGACTCACATCAGTGTGTGTGTCAGCATAGAGGTTACAGATTTGGGTGATGTTATCTGTAGACATGGTGTCAATTTTCATTGCTATTCAGATGATACTCAATTATTTTCATCCCTTAAACAAGGTGACACCTCAATTGCAAATATCCTTACTATCTGTCTTGCCGACATTGGGCAATGGATGTCAAGGAACTATCTGTTCCTAAACTCTGATAAAACAGAGGTAATGTTATTGGGATCAAAAAATCAATTCAACAATACAGATTCAGATGTTTTTGAAGTTGACAGCTTTCCATTGAAGTTGAGATCTGAAGTGAAAAATCTGAGTGTAACTTAAAAAAAAAATTCTAAATTGGCAATTATTTTTACTCCCATTTTTCTCCCAATTTGGAATATCCTTTTGTTTTTTGAAGCCCCTGTCTCACCCCTGCAACCCTCAGTGACTCATGCTCTGTCAAGCTGACCTCTATTTTTCACACTGCAAGCCCACAGCTAAGCAAGCAGACCTATCGCTTCAGAGGACAACACAGTCCGGTGACAGCACAGCCGACTCGCAGGCGCCTGGCCACCCACAGGAGGCGCTGGTGCGTGGTGAGACAAGGATTACCCAGCCGACTCGAGCCCACCCCGTCCGGGCGGCGCATAATTGGCCGAGCTGGGTGTAAGTTTTAACCCATATCCCTCATTCGAACCTCATATTAGAAAAATTAACTGAAGTGTCCTTTTCATTTGAGAAATATTGCTAAGCTAAGGCGCTTTCTTTCCATGGAAGATGCAGAGAGGGTGATGCATGCTTTCATACGATCCAGACTAGATTATTGCAATGCCCCTTTCTCTGGTATTCCCAGATCTGTGTTATCCCGACTGCAGCTTGTGCAAAACGCTACTGTCAGGGTTTGAACAGGAAGTAGAAGACATGACCACATTACACTGGTATTGGCAGCCCTGCACTGGCTTCCTGTAAGGTTCAGGGTGGATTTTAAGGTCATGCTTATTACTTACAAAGCATTAAATGGTTTGGCTCAATCCTATCTAAATGATATTTTGATCCCATATATACCTAGATGACCACTGCGATCCCAGGACTGTCCCTCAGATTTTTTTAAAGAATGCAGGTGCTAGAGCATTTGGTTTTAGGGCCCCTGAACTATGGAATCGACTGCCTGTTTCTGTAAGGGAGGCACCAACTGTGGCAGTTTCTAAAACCCGATTAAAGACATACTTTTATAATCTATCATTCACATCTTAATGTTAATTATTGTCTGTACTGTACTGCATTTTAATTTATCTCTATATTGAATATTTTTATTATCTGTTATTGCGTGTATGATTATTGGCTGTTTTTATTTATTTATTCATTTATTTATTTATTACTAAACAAAAATGACTGTTTTGTTACACTTTGTTACACACTGCCTTGAGACGATGTATTGTGAAGTGCGCTATATCAAATAAAGATTGATTGATGGATTGATACAGCGTGTCATTCCAACAGCATGGGAAGGGATTCCTATTGCAATTCCACAGCAAGCAGCACAGACTGCACTACACTCTGTGACCACAAGAGGGAGAGAGAGTAATAAAGTGATGCTCTTTAATCCAGAGCAGTGGGGGGTTCTGATTTTCAGGTGAAATATATATATTTTTTTTAATTCAGTTGAATGTTTTTTTTTTATTATTATTTAATGAATAAATAAGGTGATATTAGGTAGATTTTGTAATAATTAAGAAAGAATAAATATTCAGGTAGAAATCAGGTAAAAATGTACTTAGCGTCACAAGCGCCAGCTCTTTCTGTATGCACTGCATTTGAATCACAGACACCTGAGCATGCGTTTATTCATATACAGTCCTGCCTATTCAGGGAGGTTTCTGGTTTAACCCTAATGCAGAGATAAGCTTTCAGGGGAGAAATCGGGTTAAATCGAGTAAAACCCTAAAATCAGAACCCCTATTCTTAACCTGGGGTCCTCAGAGACAGTCCAGGGGGTCCACAGGAAAAAAACTGGAAACTTTTCACTCAACATTAGCAATGTGCAAAATCAAAATGTTTGCTTCTTGAATGGATTTGATTTCACAAAGTTTATGATGGATCTGTTAACCTGCAGGTATGATTTTAATATTTTACAATTAATAATTATTTATACTGTGTAACAAAGCTACATAATCACAGCTGTGGCTAAGATGAATTGTTTGAGAGAAGAGAGAAGAGAAAGAAATAGCTGTGTTTGTACAAACTCAACATAAACTAAACTATAAGCTATTTCTTTTTATTTGTGCTTGATAGAGAAGACTTATTTTTTCTGTTTTTCTGAAAGGCAAAGAAACTGCATCAGCTGAAAATGAGTTTAATCTTAAGAGCACTGCTTGGCTATAAGTGGCTGCTGTGCCAAGGAAGACAATTTGCATAGAAAAGACACTTTGCATTGGCAGCACATGCTTCAGTGCTCTGGGAGTGTTTATAGCCCTGTGAGTTTAACACTTCATGATTGAGAGCTGCCCTTCATGGCAACAGAATCCACAACAACAATGACTTTTATCAGCATCTTCATCTGGGCACTTGTCATCTGCACTCAGGGTAAGAATCATTTAGAAAAACACTTTTGAAAAATAAAAACTATTTGTGTAAGGGTTAAAAGTAAAATGGGAAACTGAAATAAATTATTTTTCATCATTCAATTCAATCATTTCTTTTAATTTTCTATATTATTATTTATTATTTTCAGAATCCAGTGGACAGTATACTGTGACTCAGACTCCAGCAGTGAAATCTGTTCTCCCAGGAGACACAGTCGCTCTGAGCTGTAAAGTCAGCAGCACAGTGTACAGTAACAACTACCTAGCCTGGTACCAACAGAAATCTGTAGAAGCTCCCAAACCCCTGATCTATGGTGCAAGTACCCTTAAGTCTGGGATCCCAACTCGTTTCAGTGGCAGTGGATCTGGGACTGACTTCAGTCTGACCATCAGTGGAGTCCAGGCTGAAGATGCAGCAGATTACTACTGTCAGAGTGTACACAACCCCAGCAGTAGCTGGGTGTTCACACAGTGCTACACACCCGTACAAAAACCTCCCTCAGCTGGACTGCAGGTGAACATTGTTTATTTTCTGATACTTAAATACAAGCTGAAAATAAAGTAAGCCAAACATTTTACTTCTCTTTCAGTAAATGTATATATATATATATATATATATATATATATATATATATATATATATATATATATATATATATATATAAAAATAAATTGCATATTTAACTTCAAATTGTATTATTTACTTTTTTCATTTTACTCTTTTAATGATTCCACTTCATCAGCAACACATTCTATATACAAACAGAATGATGTTTATATTTTAAAACAATTGAACTGTATGCATATTGAGATTGATTTATTTATGATCCACTGGACAACATATTAAAAAAGAAGTCCAGCAAACAGCAAAGCCCAGTATTGCAGTGATGTGTAGTTACACTGTCTGACTCTGTGGAGTTCAGCTGGATATTTCTCATTGTGTCAATCTGATGTGTTTAAATGTATTTTCAAAACTAATATGAAATAAATGAATAACATTGAACTTTAACATATCTTAAGATGAAAATCAAGACACAAATTACTGTTACTTACAATGAACAAACCATGTCTTCTTTTGAAATAGAATTTTACACGTTATTCTTAGTTACTGAAAAAGATATGAATACTCTATTGATATACCTCAGATTATAACTTATTACATTTAAAAAAAACAATGTATCTAAATTGAAATAAAAATAAATAAATGGGGTATTAATAAATTCCTGAGTGAATTCTTATTTTTTATTAAGGAGCAGCACATCAGTGTTATTGAAGGCAGTTTATTCTTCATTGTGCCTCCTGTGTCATCCTTGTTACCCACCTGGTCTCCTTCATTCCTTATGTGTGCAGCAGCTCCCAGGCACACATGTCTCAACACTTATGGGCCAGTTCATTCTGAACAGGCAGATTTCTAATGCCCCTCCTAGAGAGCAGGAAAGCACTGAGAGGCTAAACATAAAACTACAGGAAGGATAATCTAACTGTACTGTGAGTCACCCAACCCTATCAAGTCCCACCTGTGTTCACAGCTCAGATCTCATAGAACTGTCTGTGACACTTATTGAAACAGAAGTGCAGCGCTTAGAACACATATACAAATAGAACTAATCCACTCTTCTATTAAACTGTGAACTTAGTGTTTGATTGAATCCCTCTCTGTGTTTGTATGGCCTGGAAACAGGCATCAGTGTCCTGCCAAGCTGCACACACTGCCATCATTCACACTGACCACAAGAGGGAGCCAGAGCACCACTGCTGTCCAGAATGTAATAACACAGTAATAAGACAATTGAAATAGGCAGCAGTTACCTCCCAGTCAGCCCAGTTCTCCCATTGTTAACACAAGGCTCCTCACACCAGTCATCAAACACTACAGTGTGACTAGACCCCTAAATGAATATATAGTGACATAAAGAAATACATTCACAGGCACGTAGTTATTCATTCATTTATTTTTATTTTGATGTAGAATGTCCTCCATACAAAGGGAGTAGCCATACAATATTAAGTTCTCAATGTACCACTGTGACAGGATGGGCGTAGTGTGGTGTAAAATAATAGACTCCAGTCCTCTATTCAATTAAGCGCCTTGGTTTTATTTCTTTTCAATTAGAATACCAAAACGCACTCAAAACCATAGGGAAAATAAACAATAAGGAAGCCGGGTTACACAACAATGTGTAACCCGACAAAATAAAGAGAAACAGGGTTGCAGTCCCAAAATAAACAAACAACAAAAACAATCCGTCTTCCCTTTTGTAATCCGGGAATGGGAAAAACACAGGGGTGATCCCGGAGTGTCCTGTTAGTTCTCTAAAAAATACAAGAAGTAGAAGGGTTAGCAAGTAAATCCACAATCGCGAAAACGACCCGTCTTCCAATTCCCTTCCCCTGTTTCTCTGCTCGTTTCTCTCTCTCTCTCTCTCTCTCTCTCTCTCTCTCTCTCTCTCTCTCTCTCTCTCTCTCTCTCTCTCTCTCTCTCTCTCTCTCTCTCTCTCTCTCTCGCTATCTCTCACACACACACAGTACCTTGCCAGAAGGAACAGAACCCCGGGCCACGCCCCGTCCCGTCCCCATTGGTCAGCGAGGGCAACCGCCGTCAGCCAATGCATGATTGCCACCGCGCTTCCCGACCGGGTCTGTGACATTGCGCACCGCGGCTCCGCATGCTCCTCCTCCCCAGCGTCCTCACCGGTCGGGAGGGAGATCTAAAACAAGAATTCACTCTTTCTTTGTCACAACCACATACACCGCTGTTATTCCACAGGTCAAGACAGAATGCACCACTGCATTTAAAAACAAAGTACAATTAAATCAAATATACTATATATTAAAAAGGAATAACACACAACAGGAAATGTACCACGCTGTGCAGACTGGGCCTTTACCGCCCCCTGCTGGCCTTGTTAACGATGACTGCTGATGATGAGGGTGACGCTGCCATTGTTTTACCTCACGCTGTACACGAGGACGTGTCGTCCATTACCATGGCAGCTGATTGAACTGCTTTCGACTCCAAGAGAAAGTCTCACAGCAAGGAGCTCTAGAATCTCACATGGAGTGTCTTCCTTATGTGGAGACAGTGGACACATGGTGTAAGCACAGCGGGGCGACTTTCAAATGAGAAATACAATTGCAGCGATCCGTCACACCAGAACCGTGTATATAATAACTAATTTATGAATGTATTAATTACAAAATCTATTCATTAATGTATGTATGTATTTATTTATAATTTTCGCATGGAACATCCTTGCTCATAATTGTCTAACACCCCCTGTTCTGTGTGTGTTAAGCTGGGTCCACACCTGCACCATCAGTTGCACAACGTATTTTTATTCAGCTGAGTGGCTTATGCCTCGTTTCCACTGCCGGCCGCATGTGGCCATAGCCCGCCTCAACCGGAAAATGTGTGTTTCCACTGCTGGCCATGGCCCGCCTCAACCGGAAAATGTGTGTTTCCACTGCTGGCCACAGTGGCCCTGGCTGGCCGCGGCCCGCCTTCCTGCCTCCCTTTGCTTTGTCGTACCTGACTTGGCCAGGCAGCAGACACAGGAAGTTCGTCATCACAGAGCTGGGAGCATGCGTTTGTAGCCATGGAAACAGAACCATTTAACCCTTTCCAATGGCTGCCGTTTGCAGTGTGTGGGAAAACAAAGAAACTACATTTTTGTTTTCAGAGTGGGCTGACTCAGAAATTCAAAAACAGTTAATGGGTGCTGTTCGAAATATTCGAGTTTTTATAAAAAAAATAACGGGTTCTCATGAACTCCACAACAATGCCGGGACAAAATTAAATAATTAAAATACTGCGTGCTGTGTACAGGAACATTAAAGACAGCAATAATCGGAGCGGGAACAGCCCTCAAACATTTCCGTTTTGTGAAGAAATGGACAGTGTTTTGTGGTGACGGACAGTGAATGAGCTGACTGGTGTTGTCAATAGCATAGTAGCTTTCTGGAGATGCCACGGTGCAGCAGCATTGTAGTACAATGTGTACAGGTATATATTACTCGCGCTACATTCCTTTCGCTTGTCCTGCGAAACAATTGTAACTATTCCCCCACAGTCTGATAATGCGTTTTTCAAATGTTGATACAGTAGCGCTTGTTAAGCACCTACACCAGGGCTCAGCAACCTTTTAGTGCAAAAGAGCCAAACGGAATGAAATCTTTGAGCAAACGGTCCGCAAAGAGCCAATTGTACAATTAAAAAAAAAACACATAAACGTAAATTCTGTTGGCTGGGCCGGCCAGCAGTGTAAACGTGGTATTACATGTGGATGTCCATGCAGACAGCTGCTTGAAGTTGAGCCGGGCTCTGCTTTCCAAGCAACCTACTGAGCGACTAATGTAGACATACAGATCACGTGGCAATTCAAGAACTCTGATTGGTTCTTATAATGCTGACTGCATGGCTTGCATAACCAATCATAAAGAAGCGCTCATTTAAA
This sequence comes from Acipenser ruthenus, assembly GCF_902713425.1. NCBI lineage: Eukaryota > Metazoa > Chordata > Actinopteri > Acipenseriformes > Acipenseridae > Acipenser > Acipenser ruthenus. The sequence goes on from NC_081223.1 coordinate 8,792,024, forward strand.
ACATAGCGGTAATATTAAAAGGTTTCGTTCAGATTTAGGGAATATATGGAATTTAAAATAACAACAGTTTAGCAAGGCGAGGGTTGTGTGCGTCTTTCCATATATATATAGACTGTTGCTTATTCTGTTATTCTCACAGATCGGTATACCGATATCAGTTACTATGAAAGACACTAAACCTTGAGCACGCCTGATCTCAGAAGGGCAGACCTGTTACATACTTGGATAGAAGACTGCCTGGGAACACAAGGTGCTGTAAGTTTTTCTTTCGGCAGGGGGCGCTATTTCTCCACATATTTCTAATACTGAAATATCCTGGTTGCTCCTGGTAGCTCATCAATTTTGCTTTTATTTTAAACTCGGATCACTGGATTCAGAGTCCAGAGTGCTAACCATTACACCATGGAACTATCCATACAGGTCCCCCATTGCTGGGACTCTCGGCAATTTTGCTTTTATTTGAAACGGTTTCAATGTATTATGTCTGCAGCTATCCTATGGAACAGGTGCTGAAACCACATCCGTTCATCTTCCAGGGACAGGTTTCCTGTGAAACTGCAAGCAAATGTACATAATCACACTCTTAAGAACAGGTTAGAGGCTTCTATACCTGTCCTGTTCTGTGAAAAACAGGGAGTGTTCCACGCTATGGGGCCGACTGGAAAAGGAGTGCATGTATTAAAACAATCTGGAAGCAACTGCTTTAACTTGCTGGGGTGACTAAACTTTTATTAGGTCACAAAGTGGCTCAAAGGACACTATAAATCAATTAGAGTCTCTAAACCAATTAAAACGCTGAATTCATAAAGATGCCAATACATCTTTTAGGGGAATTTTTCTGATCTTTACTCTTTGAAAATATTCACGGTAAGCTGAGTCAGTCAAGCCTGTCTCTCATGGCATGAGAATATCTCTCTACAAACTTAAAATGAGAAAACACCAAACAGCACGAACTGCACTACACTCTGTGACCACAAGAGGGAGAGAGAGATAGAGAGAGTAATAAAATGATGCTCTTTAATCCAGAGCAGTGGTTCTTAACCTGGGGTCCTCAGAGACAGTCCAGGGGGTCCACAGGAAAAAATTGGGAACTTTTCACTCAACATTAGCAATGTGCAAAATCAAAATGTTTGCTTCTTGAATGGATTTGCTTTCACAGAGTTTTTGATGGATCTGTTAACCTGCAGGTGATATTAATTTTTTACAATTAATAATTATTTATACTGTGTAACAAAGCTACATAATCACAGCTGTGGCTAAGATGAATTGTTTGAGAGAAGGGAGAAGAGAGAGAAATAGCTGTGTTTGTACAAACTACACAGAGAAAACTATAAGCTATTTTTTACGAGTTGCAAAGAAACTGCCTCAGTCAAAAGAGTTTAAACTTAAGAGCACTGCTTGTCTAGAAGTGGCTGCTGTGCCAAGGAAGACAATTTGCATAGAAAAGACACTTTGCATTGGCAGCACATACTTCAGTGCTCTGGGAGTGTTTATAGCCCTGTGAGTTTAACACTTCATGATTGAGAGCTGCCCTTCATGGCAACAGAATACACAACAACAATAACTTTTATCAGCATCTTCATCTGGGCACTTGTCATCTGCACTCATGGTAAGAATCATTTAGAAAAACATGTTTTAAAAAAAAAAAAAATCTATTTGTGAGACATTTCTTAACATATAAGTATTGAAAGTAAAACAGTCAAATTCAGAAAAGGATTGCAATTTAATGTGATTTAATCATTTAATTCAATCATTTACTATTATTTTCTATTTTGTTATTTTCAGAATCCAGTGGACAGTATACTGTGACTCAGACTCCAGCAGTGAAATCTGTTCTCCCAGGAGACACAGTCGCTCTGAGCTGTAAAGTCAGCAGCGCAGTATATGGTAGCTACCTAGCCTGGTTCCAACAGAAACCTGGATAATCTCCCAAACTCCTGATCTACTTGGCAAGTACCCTTCAGTCTGGGATCCCAACTCGTTTCAGAGACAGTGGATCTGGGACTGACTTCACTCTGACCATCAGTGGAGTCCAGGCTGAAGATGCAGGATATTAATACTGTCAGAGTTTCCACGGCCCCAGCAGTAGAGATGTGTTCACACAGTGCTACACACCTGTACAAAAACCTCCCTCAGCAGGACTGCAGGTGAACATTGTTCATTTTCTGATACTTAAATACAAGCTGAAAATAAAGTAAACCACGCATTTTACTCTATCAGTAAATATGTGTGTGTATATATATATATATATATATATATATATATATATATATATATATATATATATATATATATATATATATAGTGCATATTTTACTTCAAATTGTATTATTTACTTTTTTTTCATTTTACTCTTTTAATGATTCCACTTCATCAGCAACACATTGACAGGAACGGTAGTTCCTGGTACAAGTTAGAAAAACTTTTTTTGGTATCTACTTTGAATAAGTAGCCTTGCATTTAACGGGTTAAATCATGTTGGGCCGCTGATTTCTCTGCAGCTACCTGGCGAGGGGCACCCCCTCTGTAAACTACACCTGTATTTAGGCTTGCCTAATGTGGTTTATTGGGGCAGAACAGCAGGCAAACATGCCATATATGCCAATCACTCAGCTTCCTATTCGCTCTTTATGTATCTACATTGAATAAGTACAGAAATTGGTGGCACAAAGTGATTTAACCCTTTAAATGCAAGGCTTTTTCCATCGAAGAAGCTGTGCAAATGGCATATGCGGCATGTTTGCCCTCTGTTCTGCCCTAGTAAACCACGTTATGCCGGGGTAAATACAGGTGTAGCTTACAAAGGGGGTGCCCCTCGCCAGGTCCCTGCATTGAAATCGGTGGCCCAACGTGATTTAACCCATTAAATGTAAGGCTAGTTATTCAACATAGATACATAAAGAGCGAATAAGAAGCTGAGCGATTGGCATATGTGGGAAGTGTACTCGCTGTTCTGCCCCAGTAAACCATGTTGGGCCAGGCTAAATACAGGTGTAGCTTGCAGAGCGGGTGCCCCTTGCTGGGTACCTGCAAAGAAATCGATGGCCCAACGTGATTTAACCCATTAAATTCAAGGCTACTTATTCAAAGTAGATACATAATGAGCGAATAAGATGCTGAGTGATTGGAATATGTGTCATACTTACCCGCTGTTCTTCCCCAGTAAAACACGTTGGGCCTGGCTAAATACAGGTGGGGCTTGCTTAGGGGTTGCCCCTGGTCAGGTACCGGCAGAGAAATCGGTGACCCAAAGTGATTTAACCAGTTAAATTCTAGGCTACTTCTTCAACACAGACAAATACATTTATGCACTAATAGCCAGCGAATAAGAAGCTGAGTGAATGAGAAGCTGAGCGAATGTGAAGCTGGCGAATAAGATGCCAACTTCAGCCTCGTCTGTAAAACCACAGACGTGTGAAACGTTTGTATGTAAATGGAATGTGTGTATAGTAAAAAAAGTGCTCTATTCCTAAACAGCAGTGTTTATACCTCATTATACCTGGACTCTTGACCGGAGGGTTGTGGGTTCAATTCCGGGTGAGGTACACTGCTGTTGTAACCTTGAGCAAGGTATTTTACATAGATTCAGTATAAACAACTGGATAAATTGGTAATTGTATGTAAACATAATGTGATATAATTGTGACAATTGTAAGTTGCCCTGGATAAGGGTGTCTGCTAAAAATAAATAATAATTTAAATGTTATCTACTGAACTATTTGCATTTGACTTGGTATTTGTATATTCTGAAATATCAGAATTTCCATTTGAATTTCAAATCATGGGAAAGCTTAAAAAATATTTCAATTTTAAACACTTTTCAATAATAATGCTCATAATAAAGTAGAGAGACTTTTCAGTATTGCTGGTAAAGTTGATTAACCTGAAAGATGCAAACTAAAGGACACTTTTGAGAACTTCATGTTTATTAAACGTAACAAACAAAACAAGTACAAATAATAATTGTGCAATGCACACATATATAAATATATACATATTTCTCATCATTTATGTCAGTTTTTCACAAACCTGGTCCTGCGGGGCCACTGTGTCTGCTGTTTGTGTTCCAACTGAGTTCTCAATTATTAAATTGATCCCCCAATTGAACTAACTATTAGTGACTTAATGCAATGCTAGAAATAACTTGAAATATCCAACTCTTTTGGCTGCTTTCACAAACCCTGATCAGCACTAATCTTGGACTACTTTACCCAAGTTAACATTAGGTAGTTCTAGATTAGTGTTAATTGAGGCCTGTGCAGCCAGCCATTTCTAAAAATAATTCAAATGCTCTGATTAGACATTTTATTCATTCATTTGAGGGTTCAATTCGTAATTTAAAGCTCAGTTGGAACACAAATCAGCAAACACTGGGTCCTCAGGACCAAGATTGGGAAACACTGTTTTATGTAACTTGCTTCCTATATTGGTACATACCTATTAATTATTATGAACTACGTGATTACTGTGTTTATGTTGTTATTATATAAACTGCTTTCCTTGTATGTCACCTTGGATAAAGGCCTCTGCCAAATTCATGTTAATAAATTAACATTTGTTGTATGGGAAAGTATTTGAAGTCCATTTAGCACTTGTCAAATATTTGCATTTGTATTTAGTTTGGTAGTAAATGTATCACATTTGCATTTGTATTAAGCAAATTTGCAAGAACATTGACATTGCCATTGGTCTCATCAATTTCCTACTATCTGGAAAACACAAGTATGCTCAAAACCAAAACCATCACATTTAACAATGGAGTCACCCATACCTTTCAACATTTATGCTCAAAGTTTGAAATCATGGACAGAGTCTACATTGTTCCCAGTCATTGGTGCTCATGCAATCACCATTCACAAATGTCAGGGGATGATTCTAAAAACCGCTATGATGGATCGTTTTAATTCCATTTTCTCCTATGGACAAAGTTTTGTTGCACTTTCCTCAGTTACTTCCTTAAGCGGTATCCACCTTATCAACTTTGACCCCACCTGCATCTACGCATGTCAAACTGCAGTTAAAGAGTACCATCGGCTCAGAGGGATTTATTGTCCGAAGTTGAAAAGCTTGAAGGATACCAACACGCACAAGGGACACAATGTAAAAGATCATGCGCATTTCATTCACCGAGCCATCATTAATGTTCAGGAACAGCAAAAGCCTCTGTCTTCTAAGAGAACATTGCACTTACACATCCCCATTCAGAGGCTTGAGCAACCCAAATTTCACGTCATGCTATGCAAATGCAACATTGCAGTGCCTTCTTCGCTTGCAACCTCTGAAGGATAAGTCATGGCATTCTATGTACTACATGTAACTACTGCTCATCATACCAAGAGGTGTTGTATATTTATCCTCTACATGTACCTGCTGGTACAGATTCCATGTGTTTGGAAGAACTCATTTATAGAAATGACAAATGGGCAAAGATTCCTGGTAGCAAATGTAGGCAATGCAAAATTTCTCCAATCATGAAACGTGAACTTATTCAATCAACAGGGAGACTGATTGCAGTCCAACATGCTTTGCGAAACCAAACCAGACGGGACCGTTACAGAGTGACACAATGCTAAGTTTACTGCTGTGCAGAAGAGCACAATTACTGTGGACAACAGGAATTACCAATTAGATTCCATTATCATACACCAAGGACAGGATGTTACTTCAGGACACTATGTGTCTGTTCTTGCTGTGGGTGCTACTGGAAAATGGTGCATGCAAATGATGCACTTATTGAAGTCAAGCCATGGTCAAGAAATGCAAACAAAATGTATATGGCCTTTTATGAAGAGATCTATTGTTTTACAAATGCCTTAGCCTAAGTTCATAACACCACTATATCAAGTGGAGCGAAGCGATCAAAAAAAGGCGCCAAGGTGCCCTTGAGCAAGGTACTTTACCTAGATTGCTCCAGTAAACAAAAACAACTGTATAAATGGGTAATTGTATGTAAAAAAAATAATGTAATTGTACGTAAAAAATAATGTAATTGTACAGTGCCTTGCATAAGTATTCCCCCCTTGGACTTTTCCACATTTTGTAGTTTACAACCTGGAATTAAAATGTATTTAACTGTGATTTTTACCATTTGATTTACACAACATACTTAACACTTTGGAGGTGCAAAATATTTTTTATTGTGACACAAAAGTTAATTAAACAAAAAAAAGACATTTGTTGGTTGCATAAGTATTCACTCCCCTGAGTCAATACTTGGTTGAAGCACGTTTGGCAGCAATTCCAGCCGTGAGTCTTTTTGGGTAAGTCTCTACCAGCTTTGCACATCTGGATCCTGCAATTTTTGCCCATTCTTCTTGGAAAAATTGCTCAAGCTCTGTCAAGTTGGATGGGGACCATTGGTGAACAGCAATTTTCAAGTCTTGCCACAGATTCTCAATCGGATTGAGGTCTGGGCTTTGACTGGACCATTCTAAGACTTTCAGGTTCTTGTTTTTAAACCACTCCAGTGTAGCTTTGGCTGTGTGTTTAGGGTCATTGTCATGCTGGAAGGTGAACCTCCGCCCCAGTCCCAGGTCTCTTGCAGACTGAAACAGGGTTTCCTCTAGAATTTCCCTGTATTTGACTCCATCCATCTTGCCCTCAATCCTGACCAGTTTCCCAGTCCCTGCCGATGAAAAGCATCCCCATAACATGCTGCTGCCACCACCATGCTTCACCGTGGGGATGGTGTTCTCAGGGTGATGAGCAGTGTTGGTTTTGCGCCACACATAGTGTTTTGCGCTAAGGCCTAAAAGTTCAATTTCGGTCTCATCAGACCAGAAAACCTTTTTCCAAATGTTTGCTGTGTCTCCCACATGCCTTTTGGCAAAATCCAAATGGGATTTGATATGTTTTTTTTTCAGCAATGGCTTTCTTCTCGCCACTCTTCCATAAAGCCCAGCTTTGTGGAACGTTTGGGTTATAGTTGTCCCATGGACGGTTTCTCCCATCTCAGCTGTGGATCTCTCCAGCTCCTTCAGAGTTACCATTGGCCTCTTGGTTGCATCTCTGACTAATGCTCTCCTTACCTGGTCACTGAGTTTTGGTGGACGGCCTTCTCTAGGCAGAGTCACGGTTGTGCCATATTCTTTCCATTTTTTAATAATGGATTTAACAGTGCTCCAGGGGATGTTCAAAGTTTGGGATATTTTTTTTCTAACCCAACCCTGATTGGTGCTTCTCCAGAACTTTATCCCGGACTTGTTTTGATAGCTCCTTGGTCTTCATGATGCTGTTTGTTTAGATATGCTCTCTAACAAACTCTGGGGCCTTCCAGAAACAGGTGTATTTAATCTGAGATCATGTGACACTTCAATTGTGACTTCTGAAGGCAATTGATTGCACCAGAGCTTATTTAGGGGTGTCAAATAATTTTGAAAAATATGTAGATTTTTTACATGTATTTTTCTTTGGGAGCCTAGAGGAAGGGCTACCCTTGGCCATGGATTCCCTAAGTTTTCTTCCTACCTGTTTCTGGAGTAGGGGGGTTTCCTTACCTGAGCGCCAGGCGGTTTTATTCTGCGAGGAGGTGGAGGCTGAGGTGGCCTTGTCCTCTTTTGGGGGAAGGTGGCCCGAAGCCAATTGTCCTGCCTGTCGGCATTAGTTAGTTAAAGTATTGTTTTTTTAAGTATCACATATTCTGCCGGCATAAGGGCGGCTAACGAGGTCCTGTGGACAAGGCCATGTGCCAAAAGTTTTCATATATGCATATCTATATGGGCATGTTTCTCTCCTGCAAATCAATAAATGTCATTCTGTGGATTCTCCTTTCTGAATGCTCTAAACACCATTGTCTGTGATGCTGTCCTGTCACAAGAATTAAAGAGCTTCGTATTTGAAATGTTGATTATTAATGTGTGTGTGTGTGTGTGTGTGTGTGTGTGTGTGTGTGTGTGTGTGTGTGTGTGTGTGTGTGTCTGTTTTGTCTTCTGGTTACTACTACTATGGCTTGAAAAATATTCTCAGAGGTTAGTGTGGGTAATTGTGGCAAAGTGCCCCCCCTGTGTATGTGTTATATGTTACGTGTTGTGTGTAAATGTTGGTGTATAAGCATTGGTACACGGGATATAAGCGGGTCTGTGTTTCACGTGTGTGTAAATTGTATATTTGTATTAGGCACGGGGATGGCACATCACATCACGTGCAAGTAAAAAGTAATAATATGTGAGCACAGGGAATTGCACTTTAATTAATTCACGTAGAGTTGTACCGAGATTCCAATTGAATGATAGACTAGCAATCGAATCTCGGTACAACTGCATAAAAGCTGCATGTTTTCACTCACTGGTGGTTGGGTGTTCGAGAGTGGAGAACGGGAGAGAGAGAGGAGTTAAAATAAATAAGATCGTAAATATAAGTGTTTGTACTCACCGTGTTTGTTTGTCTCTCCGTGCACCGTTTGTGTTAAGTGTTTACTACGTTTTGTTTGTCTGTTTGTCTTTTGGCGCAAGTGCCGTGTCCTGTTTTGTTTTGTGTTCAAACCTTTTATTTTCTGTGCTGTTAATTATTAAATGCTGAGCGCGATCACAGCTTAACCAAAATCCAAGTCTCTGTGTGTTACTTCCTGGCTCTGGTCTGACACCACCCACTCCGGCCGTCTTTGTGACAGTAATATAGACTGTGGAATTGAAGTGCTCATTACATATCTGGCATGCTAGACGATGCTATCTGACTAAAGTGGAATTTCAGGGACTCTAATTGAAATGCGTCTTTCACCAGCACGTGTCTCAGATTGAAGCCTTCATGTTAGGTTATTGAAGGTATTAATGCACACCACTCATCATTGTCAAAGTGTGTGGATGTTTTCTTTTATGTTTCAACAGGAAATAGCTCAGACTGCTTGCTGTACTTGCTGCTACACTGACACTAGCACCATTAACCACAAGTAGCAGCATCCTGCTTGAACTGTGCTTCACGTGCAATAGGTCACATATTTTGTATAGTCTCACGGCAGTATTTTGCTTCCTCCAGTTTTCTGTGGTTAGCCTTTTCTGTAAATTGCACATAAAACAATAAATAATAAATTACACAAAAAAAGGTCAAATTACCAAAAGAGCTTGACGTTTTCTGGTTTTATTTTTGATCATATTACATCCCAGTAAACTAATTTTGATCAGATTCTCTTTCATAATTAAACTAATTAAGTTAATTGCAAATCAATGTTTGTTTTTACCTTCTTAGCTTCACTGAGCCTGATTCTGTTTTATTTTTATTTATAACAGAGCTGAAAAATAAGTTTTATTCTTCATCTCCAGTCCTATTTTTAACTCTCATTTCACTCTTGCAGTCACCTATTTTATCATTGTGCTTTTGTGACTAGTTTAACAGAGATGCCCTGACAGATTTTATTTTCGGTATAAAATACCCAGTATGGCGTCTACACTGATAGCAAGTCTGTTAGACACCTGTTCTCAGTATTTTACCAAGCATATCAAAGGGCATTTGGGGATATTGGAGGATACACATAAAAGTAGTTTGTTATGACAGCGGCTACACTTCTGACAAACTGTACTACCTGATTAGAAACGGATTCGAGTCTACCCCCCGAGGTGGTCTTGAGTACGGTATTAAGCGACATGTAGTGTGGACGCTAACCGTATTCAGAACTTTTAAGCCGGTTTAAAGGCATAGTGTGGACAGCTTTTTTAAACAGTGCAGTGTAGAGTTAGTAAGATTGTGTATAGCATTATTAACAATCTTTGTTAAATCCTTCACTGCTAGTTTAGTTTAATAAAAATGATCTGCAATAGCATGCATATTCACTACAGTTCATATTTCTTTTGAATGTTTAATTCTTTACTGAATATAGGAGCAGTGCCACCCACAAGGGTGGGGGGGTGGTAGAAACAGGGAATGTTGTCCTGGGCCCGGGCATTCCAGGGGGTCTAGACTGACTTTTTTTTAACGCTGAGAGGAAAAATGAAAACAGGTGTAACATCACAGAATGCACCCCCGAGTCATTTGCGCATGCACTACAGCTACGGGCATGCGCAATAGCTCTTTTATTACTTCCTGCCTTACTCATTTGTTCCACCTGTTTATTGTTTTGCATCCTACTTAAGAGTGGCTTCTGTCAAATCATTTAACTAGCGAGATGCAGTTGAAATAGTTTTACAGTATTAACAAGGTGTTTTTTTAATTGCCCAAATAATTGTACAGGATTTCTATTCCACCTTCCTGCTGTGATCAGAAAGCCAGGTTTGTATGTCAGGAAGGTGTCTTGCTTTATTACATCTGTGGAAATGAACCAGCTAAATCCCATTTCATTACTGTGCTGACTAGTATAAAGAGAGCATTCATCACAGCACAGACGTTTGTGTGAAGATATGAAAGGTGCCTACAAAACTTGAAATCTGTTTTTTTATGTAACATTGATATTAAGTTGTGTATTAGAAAACTTTACTATTTAAGTAAAATAAAATATTTTATAACTGGGTTGATTTGTTGGGTTATTCAAAGTGTTTCTGTTAATCATTAATGTTTTACAAGAGTTGTGTAGCAACTATCTTCTATTGCTGCTTCAGCTTTTAAACATAAATGATGTTAATTATTTGCGTGATAAAAAACAATTTCAAAATATTTGAGGCAAAATATGCTGTGTATGCTTAACCCAATGAATATCATTTAATAATGATATGTTTTTTTTGTTGTTACTGAAATATATGTATTTGAAACCCGCAGAATGAGAGGTAAACTTATACTAATCAGCTGAGTCCAGGTGTCATTTTTTAAATTTAATTTTAATTATTTTCTTAATTAATTAATTATGATACCCAGGACACAGCAGTGTCACCGTGGCCAATGATACTGCCAGCCAAGGCTTAACAATGAATGATACAAGCATAGGGAAAGCCAAATTATCATTTAAAGATATCTCAAACTGCATTTTGAGATGTCTGTAAAAAATACGTAGATATCTCAAATTGAATTACAGATCTCTTCAATTGTGCAGTTTTTAAGATATCTAAAATTAGTTTTAAGATATCTGTAAATCAATTAGAGATTTATAAAATTCAAATAAAAAATCTCCAAATGACTCCCTGTTCATTAGAGATATATTTAAATCATTTACAGATATCTCAAAATAAAGTCCTCTTCATTTAGAGATATCTCTAAATCATTTGAAGATATCTTGAAATGAACAGGAAGCCATTCCAAGATATCTCTAAATGACTTCCTGTGAAAATACTGTTTTAAATGGACTTCCGGTCCATTTGAAGATATCACCAAATAAACAGGAAGTGATTTAGAGATACCTTCAAATGATTTAGAGACACCTTTAAAACCCTCATTTTAAGATATCTCTAAATGACAGTTCGGCGTACCATGCTAGCAAAATCCATATGGTTTCCATATTATTTAAAAATATCTGTAAATCAGTTTGAGATATCTTTATTTCATTTTAGATATCTCGGATTGATTTACAGATATATTAAAATTAATTTGAGCAATACTAAAAACTGCACAATTAAATATATCTGTAATTCAAATTTGAGATATCTCGTAATGTTTTACAGATGTTTCTAAATATTTCAACATATCTTAAAATGCAATTTGAGATATCTCTAAATGATCATTCGGCTTGCCATACATCCCTCCTATCCAGCACAGACTTCAATTTGGCAACAAGAACAAATATGGATGTAGAGAGTTAGTAGATCTTGGAGATTGTCCTAATACAGAAGGACCTTATACAGTATTATGGCAAGTCAATTCGGTAACTCGCTGGTAACCAATGTAAGGTAATCAATGTATCGACATCTCTGCATCCCTCATATCCAGCACAGACTTCAATTTGGCAACATTTCTCAGATGATAGAATGCTGTTCTGATATCAGAATTAAGATGGAAATCAAAGGAAAGCTCAGGATCCACGATAGCGTGGCATGTTTTACATTGCTCCCCTTATTTCAAACTACACATCTGCTTAGGTTATGTCATTGGAATTGAATGAATGAGAAATTCCAAAATCTGGTAAATATTAAAGTTGTATACTGTAGTGGAAGAGGCTGGGGCATGGAGAGTTATTCAGCAAATTAGTTATTGTCTCAGTGTTGTTGTTTTAAGTCAAAGGTGAAACTGAAACAAAACTAGACCAATGTGGAACAAGAGTTCTTATTCAGCGATTAGCCTGTTCCTGCTGTTGAGTCATTTTAGTCTCAGATCTGTTTCTCGCTCTCTCACATTTAGAGTACATATACATGAAGCTACATCTGACCAATACCACATGTTTATATTACTTTCATTTGAGATGGGCAGTTTGGTTGACACACACATCAAACATTTTATATGCATGTTAAGCTACGTGCACAAAATGTCTCTTCCAGTGTCTGAACATAAAAACAGCTAACCACTAAAACCAAACTACGTGCTGCAACAAAGTTCTTAACTCTAAAAATTAGGGGAAGGCAGCTTTTTTTGTGAAACTGCAGACAAAAAACATGTGAAAGAGTATTTACACAGCCCCGCCAATTCTGACTGACCGCTGGTGTTCCGAAGAACACATCTTGGATTGTTTCTTAGTATTCCGATTAGTAATTCTAAAGTAACGGAATCTCTATTTACAGTTCTGCCTCAGGAGGGTTTTATTAAATATTAAATATTGGTGTAAACGTAAGGCATTGCGTATGGAGCATCCATTGTGTAAATGAAAATTGGTATTGGTAGTATTAACTGATTCAATGGGAAAAAAGGGAGGTTTTTTTTGGTTTCATGTAGGGAAGTGGATAGAAGATTTAAGGGTCGTTGAATTAGAGCAGATGGAAAACTCTGATCATGTCCCAAGACCCTGGTGGACTTTTGTAAAACCAAAAATGTGCAAACAACTTATAGAAATTGTAGACAAGTGCAGTGGGAAAGAAGTGATTAAAAACAGGCAAATGAATATGTGAAAGGAAAGAAGGAGCATTATGTGTGTATTGCCATAGCCACTTTTCCTGACCTTGGATCCTTTGATCCATCTGTATATACACGTAATGCTCCCTTCTTTCCTTTCACATATTCATTTGCCTGTTTTTCCCTGCGATGGAGTTTTGTAGAAGGGAAAGTTTATCTGATCACCCATTTATATTTACTGCTGAATCACTGGTATTGTTTGGTGCGATACATAAAGTGATGGAAATAAATCCAGATTGAGTAGTCCTGTTTACTGATTCCTTGAGTTCACTGAATGCTATTGAGACAGGGAGTGGAGTCAGGAAAGATATTATAAATGATATTGTAATAGTACTAAATGAATGTGCAATCAGAGACATTCGATATTATATTAGCATGGGTACCAAGCCATTCTGGGGTGCTAGGTAATGAACATGTGGATTTGATGGCAAAAGAATGAGTTATTGAGAAAGCAAGTGGATATGGTACTCCTTCTGTGCCAGGCACAAATCAATGCAATAACTAAACAAAAAAATATGGAATTATGGCAAAATCAATGGGAACACAATCATAAGGGAAGGTTTTATTACGATATACAGCCAAAGATCAAGTTAGGGAGTGAAACATTTAGAGGAGAATTGAATAGGGTGGAAGAATCCATAATGAACAGATTGAGAATTGGACATACAGCATTGAGGCAGCATCTGTTTAGAATAGGGAAACATGTAGATGGAATATGTGGAGAATTTCAAAGGTTTAGAAACTACAACATTATATATTAGAATGTAATAAATTCAAACAACAAAGAGAGGTATTAATAAATCAGTTGAAGGCATTAGATGTGGATAATTTATCAATACCCAATATATTGAAGGAGGGGAAAGGGAAACAAAAAGGGAAAGAAAAACATACATTACAATGCATACCGACTACTGGAAAATGGGGATGCATCTAGACAAATATATTACAGAAGGGCATTAGAGGACGCTCATCATCTCTTATTAGATGGCAAGCACCAACTTCCTCTAATCAGAAGAAGAAGAAGAAGAAGTCAGTGGGGGAGTAGGAGAGGAGAATACTGTGAGGGGACATTGCTGGTCTAAAGGTGAGTTTTTGAATTGTGTTTTGTGCTTAGAGACCAAGACATTTACTTTCTGACTTTTCTGATTTCTGTTTATCTTTTTATGTACTAAATAAAAATTCTAATATTGATTAAACATTCCTTGTGTCTGCGCTTGAATGTGTGTTCATAGTAAAACATCAATCTTTGTATCACGTCAATTCAATATTATTAATAATAGAACTAATCAACCCAGATAAACATTAAATTATCAATTATTGAATTGTTCCTACATTATTTATGCTCAGAATTATTTTAGAAATGTTTTCCGAACATTCTGCATTGCATGTTTACATTTTTTTAATTTAAAAATACAGAAACATTTATTAACATGACCTGCTTGCTGAACTGCTCTGCACATGGTACATGGTACTGGTACAAATAATACAAAAATTTAAATGAAAAAATCTTAAAACTGTTCAGTGTCTAGACAGTGAATTATCCTGAAATACTGCTTTTACAAGCGCAATGGGTTCCACATTCAACTCAAATGGTGGCTAACAGAGGACTAGGAAAGAAGAGGCTAAAAAAGCTGAGTTGATTGTATTCAATGTAAGTTTAGTTGTTTGCAACGTACATGTGTGGCAGACCCAGATTGTGTTTGAAAAATGAACAAAGCATGGCAACAACAAGACTGATTCCAGTTGTGTTCCTCAGACCTGTGACAAAAAGCCTCTGCCTGCTCCTATCCAGCAGTTTCTCGCTAATACAGACAGTGATATGCAGCACATTCGATATCCCGACACAACGCATGCCCCTCAATAATATCCAATTGAGTGTGACGATGCGACCGGCGGTCACCGTGAATTGCTTGATCCAAAGAGACGCACTGAAAAAAACAGACTGTTACACTGACACCAGACAGGATGAAAATAAACAAGAACAGACAGCTAACAGGGTAGCTGCTAAATCACTAAAATTAAGAACAGGATTAAAAGAGGGTTTATGAACTCACTCTACAGAGTTTAAACTAACTGCGATCGATCGATCGGGTGGAGAAGGGAGAGAAGCTTTCAGAAATACTGATGGACTCCAGTGGTTTGAAATGCAAGATGTGGACTGATAATACAAATTCTGAATGTGAAGTCTTTAATTGCTCTTGTAAAGAAAGCCTGACTCATACACACAGAAAACACGTGTAGCAGGTAGACTGTGTGTTTTACTTGCAGCTACACGTACACTGTAACATTTTCTATGGAAATAAAAAAGGATTTATTTCTGTAAAGTGTGTGCAGTTTATATAAGATACTGTATAGTATCGCAATGATCTATTTGTGTTAATTGTGTACTAAGTAGGCTACATTAAAAAGAAAATGCACTAAAATCCCTCAGTTTCAATTTAAACTAATCCTTTTATTATTTACTTACATTGTACTACATTGCACAGTAATGTGTGCAGTGCAGCAGCAGGATTTATTTTGTTACTAGAATGTGTGCTAAGTATTCACTTGATTGTGCTACTGTACTGTATACTGTATAGTTCAGGACAGTAATAAACACGAACTGCTATAATCAGTGGCTAATTAAACAATAATAAAGTTATGAAGCAATGTGAAAAGCTAGTATAAAAGTTGCAGAACACAGTTTGTTGTGTCAAAAGCATTGAACTCAATAATCACTTATTAATTGACAACAAAATGTAAGTGGAAGCAAATCAAAAACAGGAAGAACAAGTTACTGAGCCTTGTATAAAATAGTATAAAACATATTTTATACAGGTTGGCAGCTAAATAATTTCTACTGTCTATTATACAGCATTAGATTTACAGTTCAGATTGGATTTTGAGTGAAGTATTCTACCAAAGAATCCTCTGACACCCATAGCTGCATTTCCTCTGTTGTAAATCTAGCCTCGGACCACACATCTGGTATCAATGATGTGAGCTTTTCACCTACTCTGTTGTTTAAAATGGTTTCTATCTTCAGGTATGAGACTGGGTCTTTCCTTAGCTGCTTCACTTCTTCCAAAAGAACATTTAAATGTCCAGTATCTTCAAATAGATTCTCGCCAGGCAAAAAGTAATGGGGTATAGAACACTGTTCCAAGCCACGAATCAGCTCGTCCACCAGCAGATTTAAAGAGTCTTCTAAAGTTGCCCATTCACTTGGGTCTGGGTGCTTTTCACATGTCCAGAAAAGTATAGTCTAAGGGGAAAAAAGAGTTTGAAAAATGTGTTATTCATTTTACAATAAGCAGCTATTTTACCCCTGGTTTTCTCTTCAATCTATTCAATCTATTCATTCTATCTCCACAAAAGTTGAGCAGAACTGAAGGCCAGCGGGTGTCCTTCAGTCCCCTCTTTACACCCAGGAGCGCTACAGATGTGAGCCACTGGGCCCTGGAGGCCAGCCCTGCAGGTGTCTGCTGGAGTCACAGGGATCTGGCCAGTAAGGTTCACTTGAGCATAATGAGAGAAAGGTGAGGGGATGGAATGAGCTACCTAGTCATGTTGTTGAAGGAGACACTTCTTCACACAGAGTGGTGAGGGGATGGAATGAGCTACATAGTCATGTTGCTGAGGCAGAATCATTTGGATCCTTTATGACCCAACTTGACAAAGTTTTGAGATCAATCAGTTACTGGGAACCGGACGAGTGCTGATGGGCTGAGCAGCTTCCTCTGAACCGGACGAGAACTGATGGGCTGAAAGGCTTCCTCTGAACCAGATGAACACTGATGGGCTGAGCAGCTTCCTCTGAACCAAATGAGCACTGATGGGCTGAAAGGCTTCCTCTGAACCGGACAAGCACTGATGGGCTGAAAGGCTTCCTCTGAACCAGACGAGAACTGATGGGCTGAAAGGTTTCCTCTGAACCAGATGAACACTGATGGGCTGAGCAGCTTCCTCTGAACTGGACGAGCGCTGATGGGCTAAAAGGCTTCCTCTGAACCGAACGAGCACTGATGGGCTGAGCAGCTTCCTCTGAACCGGACGAGCGATGATGGGATGAAAGGCTTCCTCTGAACTGAACGAGCGCTGATGGGCTGAGCAGCTTTCTCTGAACCGGACGAGCGCTGATGGGCTGAAAGGCTTCCTCTGAACCAGATGAGCACTGATGGGCTGAGCAGCTTCCTCTGAACCAGATGAGCACTGATGGGCTGAGCAGCTTCCTCTTAACCGGACGAGTGCTGATGGGCTGAATGGCTTCCTCTGAACCGGACGAGCACTGATGGGCTGAAAGGCTTCCTCTGAACCAGATGAGCACTAATGAGCTAAGCAGCTTCCGCTGAACCGGACGAGCGCTGATTGGCTGAGCAGCTTCCTCTGAATCGAACGAGCGCTGATGGGCTGAAAGGCTTCCTCTGAACCGGACGAGCACTGATGGGCTGAGCAGTTTCCTCTGAACCGGACGAGCACTGATGGGCTGAGCAGTTTCCTCTGAACCGGACGAGCGCTGATGGGCTGAAAGGCTTCCTCTGAACCAGATGAGCACTGATGGGCTGAGCAGCTTCCTCTGAACCAAACGAGCACTGATGGGCTGAGCAACTTCCTCTGAACCAGATGAGCACTGATGATTTTAGCATCTTAATCTGAACCAGACGGACACTGATGGGCTGAGCAGCTTCCTCTGAACCAGATGAGCACTGATGGGCTGAGCTGCTTTTTCTGAACCTGACGAGCACTGATGGGCTGAAAGGCTTCCTCTGAAAAAGACGATCACTGATGGGCTGAGCAGCTTCCTCTGAACCAAATGAGCACTGATGGGCTGAGCATCTTCCTCTGAACCGGACGAGCACTGATGGGCTGAAAGGCTTCCTCTGAACTGAACGAGCGCTGATGGACTGAAAGGCTTCCTCTGAACTGAACGAGCACTGATGGGCTGAAAGGCTTCCTCTGAACCGGACGAGCACTGATGGGCTGAGCAGCTTCCTCTGAACCAAACGAGCACTGATGGGCTGAGCAGCTTTCTCTGAACCGGACGAGCACTGATGGGCTGAAAGGCTTCCTCTGAACCAGATGAGCACTGATGGGCTGAAAGTCTTCCTCTGAACCAGATGAGCACTGATGGGCTGAGCAGCTTCCTCTGAACCAAACGAGCACTGATGGGCTGAGCAGCTTTCTCTGAACCGGACGAGCACTGATGGGCTGAAAGGCTTCCTCTGAACCGGATGAGCACTGATGGGCTGAAAGGCTTCCTCTGAACCAAATGAGCACTAATGGCTGAGCAGCTTCCTCTGAAATAGATGAGCACTGATGGGCTGAGCAGCTTCCTCTGAACCGGACGAGTGCTGATGGGCTGAAAGGCTTCCTCTGAACCAGACGAGCGCTGATGGGCTGAAAGGCTTCCTCTTAACCGGACGAGCACTGATGGGCTGAGCAACTTCCTCTGAACCGGACGAGCGCTGATGGGCTGAAAGGCTTCCTCTGAACCAGATGAGCACTAATGGGCTAAGCAGCTTCCTCTGAACCGGACGAGCGCTGATTGGCTGAGCAGCTTCCTCTGAACCGAACGAGCGCTGATGGGCTGAAAGGCTTCCTCTGAACCGAACGAGCACTGATGGCCTGAAAGGCTTCCTCTGAACCGGACGAGCACTGATGGGCTGAGCAAGTTCCTCTGAACCGGACGAGCGCTGATGGGCTGAAAGGCTTCCTCTGAACCAGATGAGCACTGATGGTTTTAGCATCTTACTCTGAACCAGACGGACACTGATGGGCTGAGCAGCTTCCTCTGAACCAAATGAGCACTGTTGGGCTGAGCTGCTTTTTCTGAACCTGACGAGCACTGATGGGCTGAAAGGCTTCCTCTGAAAAAGACGATCACTGATGGGCTGAGCAGCTTCCTCTGAACCAGATGAGCACTGATTGGCTCAGCAGCTTCCTCTGAACCGGACGAGCACTGATGGGCTGAAAGGCTTCCTCTGAACCAGACGAGCGCTGATGGGCTGAAAGTCTTCCTCTGAACCGGACGAGCACTGATGGGCTGAGCAACTTCCTCTGAACCGGACGAGCGCTGATGGGCTGAAAGGCTTCCTCTGAACCAGATGAGCACTAATGGGCTAAGCAGCTTCCTCTGAACCGGACGAGCGCTGATTGGCTGAGCAGCTTCCTCTGAACCGAACGATTGCTGATGGGCTGAAAGGCTTCCTCTGAACCGAACGAGCACTGATGGCCTGAAAGGCTTCCTCTGAACCGGACGAGCACTGATGGGCTGAAAGGCTTCCTCTGAACCAAACAAGCACTGATGGGCTGAGCAACTTCCTCTGAACCAGATGAGCACTGATGGTTTTAGCATCTTACTCTGAACCAGACGGACACTGATGGGCTGAGCAGCTTCCTCTGAACCAAATGAGCACTGTTGGGCTGAGCTGCTTTTTCTGAACCTGACGAGCACTGATGGGCTGAAAGGCTTCCTCTGAAAAAGACGATCACTGATGGGCTGAGCAGCTTCCTCTGAACCAGATGAGCACTGATTGGCTCAGCAGCTTCCTCTGAACCGGACGAGCACTGATGGGCTGAAAGGCTTCCTCTGAACCGGACGAGCGATGATGGGCTGAGCAGCTTCCTCTGAACCAGATGAGCGCAGATGGGCTGCATGGCCTCCTCTCGTTTATACATTTTCTTATGTTCTTATGCAATTGTAATGGCTCCTTATTTTAGACAGGTAATGGTATGTGGGAACGCATTACATTTTATGTGAAAAAATAACATGGTTACTTTTCGTTCCATTTAAAAAGGACTATGGCTAATGCATTATTATTAATTTCTTAGCAGACGCCCTTATCCAGGGCGACTTACAATTGTTACAAGATATCACATTATTCATATATCACATTATTTTTACATACAATTACCCATTTATACAGTTGGATTTTTACTGGAGCAATCCAGGTAAAGTACCTTGCTCAAGGGTACAACAGCAGTGTCCCCCACTGGGGATTGAACCCACAACCCTCCAGTCAGGAGTCCAGAGCCCTAACCACTACTCCACACTGCTGCCCTAATGCATACAATCAGAGAGAACCTGTCACATGACTTTTCATATCCTCTTGGTAGAAAATGGCATCCGAGGAGGGAATGAGTGGGTTCGATAATTAGACTGGACTGCTTATGATTACAATACTAGCATAGCGACACCTAGCGGAGAAAAAAGTATGTGATGTTCAACCAAAATACAAATTGCTATTACACAACGTTACTACGGATCAGCTTACCTTTAGGTGATAGGAGCACAAAGCTTTCTCAACTCGTTCCCAACTCGACTGCAATACACGCTTTAAAATTTTCAAACCGTCTTTTCGATGTCCTCCATCCGCATCAATATCTTCCAGAATGATTCTTTCAATAGCAGAGAAGGAAGGCCTGGACACCAATAGAAAGATAAGCAGCCATCGTTATGCAGGCAATCCTAGGCAATCTAAAACTCCCTGCAGCAGCACACCTGTGAAGTTTAACTAAAACTGATTGGAGCTCAAAAATCATGCCATGAATCTCACCGTCCTGCCCTTCCATTCACTGTGTACAGGGTCATGAATCTCACCTGTCCTGCCCTTCCATTCACTGTGTACAGGGTCATGAATCTCACCTGTCCTGCCCTTCCATTCACTGTGTACAGGGTCATGAATCTCACCTGTCCTGCCCTTCCATTCACTGTGTACAGGGTCATGAATCTCACCTGTCCTGCCCTTCCATTCACTGTGTGCAGGGTCATGAATCTCACCTGTCCTGCACTTCCATTCACTGTGTGCAGGGTCATGAATCTCACCTGTCCTGCACTTCCATTCACTGTGTACAGGGTCATGAATCTCACCTGTCCTGCCCTTCCATTCACTGTGTGCAGGGTCATGAATCTCACCTGTCCTGCCCTTCCATTCACTGTATACAGGGTCATGAATCTCACCTGTCCTGCCCTTCCATTCACTGTGTGCAGGTCTCACATGTGCAGTTTTGAAAGACAAACATGTTACAGCACACATGGATTTTCACTTTAAAACATGACTCCTGGTACTGCTTCACTTCGGGGTCATGTTACTGGCGGCAAAAAATGTCAGTTATTAGAGAAAGCAGCTGGTCTGTTACTGATAGAAAAGAAGGGTAAAAAAGACTTCTAAAGGCCTGCAAATAGATCATTCTTTAAGCAGGTGCAGTTCCAGATGTTTTGAAATAGAAATCCGTGTTTGCTGTGGGTGAAACCAGCACATGTTTTTTCAAACCTGGCTTAATCACAGTGATGTGCTTTAGAATTATTTGTAGGGGTGTTCCGACACTTGTATTTTCTAAGTAATTCCCTTTAAGAAGTTTTTCTCAGCAGGTGTTAAATGAGGGTGCTTTAAGTTCTCAAACTCTCTCCCTTTGGAGCTCACATTTTTTATTCAGAATGCTTAACACCTATTTCTTTGATTTTCACTAGTGAGCAGCTGCAGGCTCTTTTGGCCTGCTGTAATTTCTGTAAAGCGCCCCAGGATGCTTGCACATGAAAGATGCTATTTAAATGTAAATCAAACCAAACATGCCTATGAATTCTTCTGTTGATTTCAAAACATGAAAAACTGTCATTCCCTCACCTTTACAATTGTGAATCAATCAATGGCAATCAACCTCAGCACCGAGTGATTTAATAGCAGATTGGAAGATGGTTTTTAACAGCAGATTTTATTGCATTGTATTGCTGTAAACTGATTAATCGTGTAACATAAGAGCTATCGCTGTGCAAACTGGGAAATGTTTTTTTTTTTTTTTTTTTTTTTGTCGAGTATAATCAGGTTACATTTTGCCCAGAAGTATAATACCACAATGTACACAGACAATTGTGGTGGTATAGTTCTGGGCAAAATGTAACCTGTGGAGTGGTGGTTAGGGCTCTGGACTCTTGACTGGAGGGTCGTGGGTTCAATCCCAGCTGGGGATACTGCTGCTTTACCCTTGAGCAAGTTACTTTACCTAGATTGCTCCAGTAAAAACCCAACTGTGTAAATGGGTAATTGTATGTAAAAATAATGTGATATCTTGTAACAATTGTAAGTCGCCCTGGATAAGGGTGTCTGCTAAGAAATAAATAATAAATAAAGAAACAAACAAAATGAAATAAAAATAATTTGATATTAAATGATAAAAGAAAAACAAATTTGAGTGGATTTAGTTAGATCACAACAGGGTCTGTATTAAACCACACTGATGGATACTCAATAATTGTGCAAACAAGGACACCCGAGGGAAGGCTTGCTTGTGTTGAGTAATGAACACTTTTTATTCTATTTAATGAATACCTAACACCTTAAAACATCTTAAAGGAGATTCCTCGGAATATATGAGCATCTGCAGAGTCCTATTATTTTTCCTACCTCCACATCGTCTTGGCAACCAGATCTATCCCTGCTTTCTTGATTTCTAGTATTTTGGCTTGCGATGGCCAGGGTGCATCTTTTCTTGGCCAGGCTATTGGCCATTCCTTGAATGGATTCTTCACAAAAGGCACCAGGTCCACATTGACCCTTTCCCAACCGTGCTTTATGGTGACACACACGGCTGCGGCACAAGGTCTACGGTGGTATACATCAATATCTCCTGAAACACAAATCAAAGCTTATTAGGTTGCATAAAGCATTTCCAGAAGAAAGGAAGGATTTGCATTTCAGTATTTATACAATGCAATGCCGATATATCCTTCCCCTTTCCTGTCTTGCACTGTTTTCACTTGAGCATAATGAATCCAAGAACTGAATCTGGTAGTAAATCTGGGAGTAGGTAATGCAACTAACCCCAAACTATTTCTACAGTGTAGACACTAAAGCTGGAGTTGACCTGCAGTGCAGTTCTTTGATCTAACATCTTTACGTACAGGACACATGCGCAGTAAAAAAAGTAAGGCATTATTTTTTGATGTGGCTTAGTTTGTTCAGTCATGCTAATGCAGGGTAATTTTGGCAAAGGTAAATGAATTCCTTTTTTTAAAAAACAACCCTCCAACCCCCAATTAAAAACCAGAACCTAAATTATTTATAACTCCCATTTTCTTATGGAAAAGGCCACTAATATAACGGTAATTTGCATATGAAATCCTTATGGCATGGCTAACTGCCCAGCATTTCGTATAAAAAGTACTCATTATTGCCACCTGATGGAAAATCCCTGAAATCCCACAATACATTCAGAGGTGTCCACTAAAACACTAAATGATTCCTGATTAATTCAGATTGATTCATCAATACTTTTAGATTCTATTTTTTTGTCTGAAATAATTATTGACATCACATTTGATTTGCTGTATCTCTGCACAATTACAGATCCCAAACCATTTTGCTGTGATCATTAATACTTACTGTTCAGGGTAGCTGATATCACCTGCTCTTCAAAAACCTCCATTACCTTCTCAGCATGTAAAAAGAAAGATTGAATCTCCCATTTAGAATCCTTTCTGTTTCCTTTAGGAAAGACAAGACGGTATTTGACATCTGAATGGAAAGTCTTTTCGGTCTTAAAGCCTTTTCCACACTCTATTGGCACCATTAAGTCAAACTCTTCAGGGATGTAAACTGCGAGTTTCTCAATGTAGCTTCCTGAGTAAATAAACTCTGAAGAGAAGTATCCTTCCTTCGCTACCTCCGCCAGCACTGAGGCCACTTCCTTTCCCACCCATTCTACAGTCTCCTGAACTCTCCTTTGTGAAATCCTTACAATCTTATCCACATACGTCTGCAATAAGTCACTAACAGTAGTTTGAAAAGCCATATTTTACAGTACAGTATAGATATTAACACTGGACTGTGAACACAAGTCTGTTTCACTTTCCTTATGACACCAGTGTGTACAATGGAAAGCATTTCCTAAGTGCATTAGTGCACTGTCTAGCTGACCAATCACTCAGCCCCACTGGTACATAGGAGGGGTAGAATGACTATACATTAACACAGTGGCAGCAGTAAAAATAGCTCAATCAGTCTCTGCTTTAAAACAATATATAAAAATGGTGTAATTGATAGTGTCTGTTTGTGAACGCACTGTTTCATAACACTTTGCCCTTTGTGCACTACATTTTAAAACTGTTTCTTTTCTTTTATTTATTCATGTTCTAAAATGTAATCGACATGTTATGTAATGTAACTTCTTTAATAATTGATATTTATGGGGAAACATGTCCCATTTTCAGTGGAATTGAATGGGAATAGAGGATGCCACGTTGATAGTAGCAGCAGGTAAAGTCAAAATAAGTTAGTTAGTGTATATATTTTCAAATACCATTTAATTAAAAATGTATTCAATCGGTAGGATGCTTATATTCAAAACCCCACTGTTCTAGTGGAGGTCTTGTGAAAAAACAAAACAAATAAACACGAAATTGACTGGTAATAACTCAATTTCACGACAGTATTAATCTTGTTTAGGTAAATACATGTCTCGTGCATTGTTCAGCGCATGTAAGGGTACGTGGCACGTCTTTAGCGAGCCTGTATAAGTGGGCGGGGAGAACGTAAGCAGAAAAACACTGGATCGCTTGTCTATTTCCCTCAACTAGCACACATCGCCACAATACATAAATAAACTTCAGCTTTATGTATATATGTAACCGTGCAGTGAAATCGTATATACATTGTCGTGCCATCCTTAAAACCACTAGGTGAAGCTGTGGAATTCCAGCTTTGTAGTCGATCAAACAAACATCTCTGTTATTGCAATGATCTATCCGTCAACGTGAGATATACAGTGCTTGAAAATATTGTATTCTTAAATCACATATTTTGTTATCATGATTTTGTGTAACAGCAACGTGTGTGTGTGTGTGAATTTTATAGGAGTACAGACAAGTCGGGAATGAAGTTCATAAAAAAGTAACTGTTAGATAACTTACACAGACTAGTTTTTTTCTGACATGTTTAGTTTGTTTTTATTTTACGAAAAGCTGCCTGCGCATTTTTTAAATGTATGTGTTGTTGATCTCAGCTGGACAACGAAACTGGCAAACAAACATGCAGAGTAGTTTATAATAGCGTATGTCTCGTCTTGCACACGGGTGGTTGTTTGAGCAGAAAACATGCATGAATAGGGTTAAATGAATCGGATAGTGCAATTGCATCTTTTAATCCTGCTGGCTGACGATTTGTGAATCCCGGTGAAGTCTCCAACAACATTTTATAAACTTCCAGTGGCATAGAAACGATTTGCCACACGAACTTGAATGACTGTGGGGATGCTGTGAGTTCTGTTAGTTGCAAGCTCCAATTCATCTTTTAACATTTTAGAATGTTCAGAAACCCTGCGAGCAGTTCTTCAGAAACACTGTGAGCAGCTCTTCAGAAACCCTGTGAGCAGCTCTTCAGAAACCCTGCGAGCAGCTCTTCAGAAACCCTGTGAGCAGCTCTTCAGAAACCCTGCGAGCAGCTCTTCAGAAACACTGTGAGCAGCTCTTCAGAAACCCTGTGAGCAGGTCTTCAGAAACACTGTGAGCAGCTCTTCAGAAACACTGTGAGCAGCTCTTCAGAAACCCTGTCAACAGCTCATCAGAATCCTGTGAGCAGCTCTTCAGAAACACTGTGAGCAGCTCTTCAGAAACACTGTGAGCAGCTCTTCAGAAACCCTGTCAACAGCTCTTCAGAACCCTGTGAGCAGCTCTTCAGAAACACTGTGAGCAGCTCTTCAGAAACCCTGTCAACAGCTCTTCAGAAACACTGTGAGCAGCTCTTCAGAAACCCTGTGAGCAGCTCTTCAGAACCCTGTGAGCAGCTCTTCAGAAACCCTGTCAACAGCTCTTCAGAAACCCTGTGAGCAGCTCTTCAGAACCCTGTGAGCAGCTCTTCAGAAACCCTGTCAACAGCTCTTCAGAAACCCTGTGAGCAGCTCTTCAGAACCCTGCGAGCAGCTCTTCAGAACCCTGTGAGCAGCTCTTCAGAACCCTGTGAGCAGCTCGTCAGAAACAGCAGCTCATGAGAATTCGGTGAGCAGCTCTTCAGAATCCTGTGAGCAGCTCTTAGGAAACACTGTGAGCAGCTCATCATAATTCTGTGAGCAGCTCTTCAGAAACACTGTGAGCAGCTCTTCAGAAACACTGTGAGCAGCTCTTCAAAATCCTGTTAGCAGCTCTTCAGAAACACTTTGAGTAGCTCTTCAGAAACATTGTGAGCAGCTCTTCAGAACCCTGTGGCTTACTGTAAATCAAAAAAGAAGAGGAGGGAAGCAAGGCTGTTTAAGCTTTATGAAAACAAATAAAAAATAACAATTAGAAAGAAGTATGATGTCTTACTGCTTTTAGAATAAGAAATTACTTTACATGCTATTGAAAGGGAAGTTACATACTAACAGATGGCAGATCAGCCATTTTAGGCAGGCAGGCTGCATTATATTTTACACAGATACCCTGAAAGCTAATTAGACGTCATCTGTAAAACACTCAATAGTGCTGACGATAGTGAGAAGGACATCTAGTTGAAAAGTGTGTCATTTTATTTACTATGTTTCTTTTAGCACTTGTATAAACTGAACCCTGAGGACAGACATGCTCACTGTGTCAAGAAACTCAACGCTGAGGACATGATCCCTGTGTCAAGAAACTGAACCCTGAGGACAGACATGCTCGCTGTGTCAAGAAACTCAACGCTGAGGACATGATCACTGTGTAAAGAAACTGAACCCTGAGGACATAATCGCTGTGTCAAGAAACTGAACCCTGAGGACATGATCGCTGTGTCAAGAAACTGAACCCTGAGGACATGATCACTGTGTCAAGAAACTGAACCCTGAGGACATGATCACTGTGTCAAGAAACTGAACCCTGAGGACATGATCGCTGTGTCAAGAAACTGAACCCTGAGGACATGATCGCTGTGTCAAGAAACTGAACCCTGAGGACATGATCACTGTGTCAAGAAACTGAACCCTGAGGACATGATCACTGTGTCAAGAAACTGAACCTTGAGGACATGATCACTGTGTCAAGAAACTGAACCCTGAGGACATGATCACTGTGTCAAGAAACTGAACCCTGAGGACATGATCACTGTGTCAAGAAACTGAACCCTGAGGACATGATCGCTGTGTCTAGAAACCTGAACCCTGAGGACAGAGATGATCGCTGTGTCAAGAAACTCAATGCTGAGGACATGATCGCTGTGTCAAGAAACTGAACCCTGAGGACATGATCACTGTGTCAAGAAACTGAACCCTGAGGACATGATCGCTGTGTCTAGAAACTGAACCCTGAGGACATGATCGCTGTGTCAAGAAACTGAACCCTGAGGACATGATCGCTGTGTCTAGAAACTGAACCCTGAGGACATGATCGCTGTGTCAAGAAACTGAACCCTGAGGACATGATCGCTGTGTCAAGAAACTGAACCCTGAGGACATGATTGCTATGTCAAGTGCCCCAGGACTGAGCATGCTAGGGCAGCAGTTCAGTCTGATGATGTAATTGTCTGCCTTTAAATTATTTTTGGAATAAGAATTTCATTTATTACAATATACAAGCTGTTCTTAATATCACACATGTAAACAAGTTAATTGTTAAAGTTTGTTTATGTGAATTATAATTTGACAGAGGACATCTCTGCCAAATCCTTGTGTGGAGCGTGGCCAGTGTCAATTGACTAATTGATTGTTAATTAACTCTGGCCACATCCTATAAAAAAAGGTCCAGGTAATACACCTCATTTGCTGCTGCAAGGCCATGGGACTCAGACAGTCCATGCTACTCTGTGAGACATTTAGAAATGAAATTCCACCAGTCACTGTGTGTGCCAGGACTGGAGCTTTGAGTCAACTCCCGAAGACCGTGTGTATATCCAGGGTCGGAGTGTGTTAATCAGTGAGGAAGCCAAAGCTGCTAACGTCTGTTGTTTAGGAACAGGGATTAGTTTCAAGGATTGTAGATCATCCAGTATAGTAGAGAGGTGTATCAGCGGGACCTCCTGTCTAGGGGAGTAGCGCACACCGTACTCACGGCACTTTTTGTTTGTAGTTCTTTTGTAAACGCTGTGTTTATTCTGACAGCCAGGGCTACCATTGCTGGTACCCTAGTGGTGGCCACCTAGCACTGTTTATAAAATCCTGCATGCCTGTGTGGTGTTGTCAACATCAGCCTTCTGGTCTCTCCAGTCATTTCAGCAGTGAATACCCACCCTCTACCCCACGTATCGCTCTCTGAAAATGACACCAGGTTTATATATTACAGTAAATTATTTTAGCTATGTTCACTTAAAGTGTAAAGATAGTGTTTGTTAAAGCAAGTCCCCAGAGCACGCTCAGCATTTAACCCAGACAGTCGTTGCATGTTCAGCATCTGGGTGTGTGTATCCCTGACTCTGGGTGTTTGTATCCCTGACTCTGGGTGTGTGTATCCCTGACTCTGGGTGT
This sequence comes from Acipenser ruthenus, assembly GCF_902713425.1. Taxonomy (NCBI): domain Eukaryota; kingdom Metazoa; phylum Chordata; class Actinopteri; order Acipenseriformes; family Acipenseridae; genus Acipenser; species Acipenser ruthenus. The sequence continues at coordinate 8,820,299 of NC_081223.1, forward strand.
GTGTATCCCTGACTCTGGGCGTGAATCCCTGACTCTGGGTGTGTGTATCCCTCACTCTGGGTGTGTGTATCCGACTCTAGATGTGAATCCCTGACTCTGGGTGTGAATCCCTGCCTCTGGGTGTGTGTATCCCTGACTCTGGGTGCATGTATCACTGACTCTGGGTGTGTGTATCCCTGACTCTAGATGTGAATCCCTGACTCTGGGTGTGAATCCCTGCCTCTGCGCGTGTGTATCCCTGACTCTGGGTGTGTGTATCCCTCAATCTGGGTGTGTGTATCCCTGACTCTGGACGTGAATCCCTGACTCTGGGCGTGTGTATCCCTGACTCTGGGCGTGAATCCCTGACTCTGGACGTGAATCCCTGACTCTGGGTGTGTGTATCCCTCACTCTGGGTGTGTGTATCCCTGACTCTGGGCGTGAATCCCTCACTCTGGGTGTGTGAATCCCTGACTCTGGGTGTGTGTATCCCTGACTCTGGGTGTGTGTATCACTGACTCTGGGCGTGAATCCCTGACTCTGGGCGTGAATCCTTGACTCTGGGCGTGTGTATCCCAGACTCTGGGTGTGTGAATCCGTGACTCTGGGTGTGTGAATCCCTGACTCTGGGCCTGTGTATCCCTGACTCTGGGTGTGTGTATCCCTGACTCTGGGTGTGTGTATCACTGACTCTGGGTGTGTGTATCCCTCACACTGGGCGTGTGTATCTCTGACTGGTCATGTGTGTATCCCTATCTATGCACACCAGACCACTACAATTTTGACACTGAAATTAGCACAAACGATAAAGCTTTTCTTGTTCCTAAACTCATAGCCGTTGCTTTAAGTCACACTTTGGCGGAAAGTATTTTAATACAAAAGTATTACTCTTGCAACAAAGTAGAGACTACCTTTAACCAAATTTTTACAAATAAAAGTTTATTTATTTAAGTTCTATTTTTATTAAACACCAAACAAACAACACCATCCCATAACCCCCACCAGCTCCACAGAGTATTCGAGTTCATAGTAATATTATCATCACGTGAAAAAATGAGAAAAGGAAAAACAAACGATAGGGTTCTACGTATACACAGAAATGCAGTTCAGAAGTGTGGAAACAACACATGATTTAGAGCAGGACTGTGGGGATGGTCGTATTGCCTATTTTCCTCACTCAGATGCCTTACTTAATAAATATCTTGGTATCTTTAAATAGATCATTGTCTCCTCTGTAAACATATGCTAAATATTTTAATGAGAAACACACCTCACATGTAGAATTGTCCCCTGAAATGCTCTCCTTTTTTCTAGGACAGCAGTATCCCAGTCTTTATGAAAATACCTGCCCCGATGAAACATACATTTTATCATACAGCACAGCAGTCCAGTAATGAAACCAGCATTGTTTTGTAACCGGTGTTGTTCAGGGGGCAGGTGCAAGGGCTTCTCCTTAATTAACCAAGCAATATACCGATGACCCTCCCTATTGAAGCCCTGGGTCAAGCACTCCTTCTGTCTGTTTGATTTTCCACTTCCCTCCCGCCCCTCCAAGCTTTTGTTCCTGAGTGGTGACTGTCAAGACTGGTCGTGCCTTGGCAGTCCGTAGCCAGAAACCAAGACGCAATGCCAAGCCCAGTCGGTCCGCACTGCTAGTAAGAGGATCGTATTTGGGGATCACGGCACTTGTGGGACAGACTGCTCATTAAAATATTTAGTATATTTTTAAAGAGGAGATGGTTTTCTATTCAGGGATGCCAAGATATTTAATGAGAAGGTAGTCTGAGTGAAGTTATCCTGCAGCAAAACTCCCCACCCCCAGCTGTGCTGCTTTCCTAGAACAAGGAGAACATTTCAGGGGACCAGTCTACTTGTGAGAGGTCTTACTCATTAAAATATTAGCATATTGTTAAAGAGGAGAGGATTATCTATTCAGAGATAGCAGGGTGTTTAGTAAGGGGTCTGAATGAGGAAATATGGGCAATGCGATCTCCACCCTGTATTGCTATAAATCACTTGATGTTTCCAAACCTTTTAACAGTGCTGTTCAGTATGTGTGAAATACGCATTTGTTTAAAATGATACACAGTGATCTTAGCAACAGATTGTATTTGCATTGCAAAACGTCACAATGAAAAACGTTCCATGACAAAAAAATAACGAAAACATATAAATGGAATAATTAGCTATTCAAAAAGTCCACTGGAGACAAAAACGTGACCTCCAAATTTAATTTGCCGGGAATAAAGTCGGATTTGGGAATTCATAACTGAGTACCAATACCTGCCGATATCTAGAGGACTGTATTCAAACACATTTTGTATTTCCAAATAAGTGACGGGGTCTCTTCTCAGCTCTGTCACCTGGAGCAGGAGCTCTGATAGCTGTTCTGTACTCCTGAGCAGATTCACTGCAGACAGGAAGTAGTGCGGTACAGCCCTGGACTCCAGCCGGCGAATTAATTCATCCAGAAGCACGTTCAAAGATTTCTCCAACGTTTCCCACTTGGTAAATTCAGGATGTTTTTCACAAGCCCAGAATAGGATTGTCTGAAGCAAAAAGAAAAGGAAGTGATTGATATTTTGAGCCTTCATTGAAACTTCATTTAAGTGGTGTAACAAAATACATTTCAATTACAATAGAATTTAATACGGGCAGCGAGAAGTCTTTTAATGTAGTTTTCTTTTATTTTATTTTTTGCTTTAGTATTCTTGTTGTCAATCAACAAATTCTTTGTAAAATACAGTAGCCTATTTTGTTAATGTAGAGGGAGGGCAGTACTAACCAAATCTTAAGCAGAGATCATCTCGTTAAGAATCAATGGTATACAGCCCATTACATTCCTAAAAGTTCTGTGTATATATATAAACACACATTATGATAAAGGTAATCGATAGTGATGAGCGATTATCACGTTTACATGTCGATTCAATTACTGATTCGATATTTGAAAATAATCCTGATTACAATTATCAATTATTCAAATTCAAAAATTCAAAAAAGCTTTATTGCCCATTAAATAGAGCATAAAATGGAAATATGTCTTCAGCTTACACCGTAGCTCAGTCCAAAGGAAATATACAACAATGTACACACAGCATCAATAAATAACAATCAATAACAAAACAATAATCCATGGTAGCATAAACAGCACAGCATTATTCTAACAACATCATTTCAGAGGAAAAAAGTCACAAAAAGTGTTTAAGTGTTTTATTATTTTTTATTTCTAATTCACGGTGCACTGTGAGGGGAAATGATTTATAGCAGCTTGAAGAGCGCCATTTACTTGAAGGGGGAAGAATGATAGGAAAGCAAGTCCCGCGATTGGGAACCTTGCAGACTGAAGGCTGGTCTGATGACCCCTGAGACCTGGAAAACAAAAAATGTTAGTCTCCTACTCACTGCAGAGCTGCGACGGAGACTTGGATGCGGATGCAAACCCATAGGGGGAAGAGGATATATGACCCGTCTTGGCGGGCAGAATGGACTCACGATTGTGCCCTTGAAAAGGAAAAGAATAGAGATAGAGAGACCCCAACTTTAGGTTGGCATCAGCTTCAGGGGTACCCTGAATAGGAAATATATATGGTTAGTATACAATTATATAAATAAGACTGGAAAGACCGGTAACGGTAGATTGAATAAAAGCATTATAGAGCATGAGATGCAACATGACAGAATTATTTATGGCCGGGGGTCTCGCTGGCTAGAAAGCCTGGATGCCACAGAAGGCTAGAGGAAGTGTTATCACTATCCCCCCCAAAAGATGGCCCCCCGGCCCCCCGCTAGAGAGCCCGAACCTGTGAGGGGAAAGAAGACTGCACCCTGACGACATTCTAGGATGAAACACAAACAAGACATAGCAGAATAACTTTAGACATCCTAAAGGAAAGCCATCTGCGCAGTGGAGAGGAAAAAACATTATTTTTAATTTCTTTAGGTGGAAACCTCTGGTGGTCCCTGCAGAGAGGGTGCCCCCACTCCAGGCAAGCTAACAAGGGATTGTTGGGCATCAACAACGTCTGAGGGAACTGTTTGAATATATGATTCGACTGCTGACGATGTCCAGCGACCTAGAGATTTTATAGTATGTTGGTTAAGGCCTGCTCTTGCAGCGGAAGATGCATCTTCAATTTTGAAGGAGTGTGGAGTGAAGAATTGCTGTGGCAAGCCTGCTTTAGCAATAAGAGAGGACAGATAGGAGGAGAACCAGTTTCTTGTGATGATGGTTTTTGCAGTTAGAGAACAGAGGGTCCCATTGATTGGGGTTCTTGAGTGCTAGGAGATGCAGTAGAGGTCTCTAGCTCAAACTCCTGATGACGGGAAGGGGCGATACCGTGAATTCATCGCATCTTAGGAATCTGAAGAATGCTGTTATGCAGATAACTTCAATTACTATATCTTCTGAGGGACTGAAGCATCCTCGACGAAGGATGGAGACCACTTTGAAAAGTATGTCCATTGTGATTGGCAACCTGTTGGGAAATACAGGAGTGAGGAATTTCTCCATTCCTTGGAATGTCAGACAGACAGTAAGCAAGGAGAGGAGGGTGTGTCACGGGATCCACTGAAGACAGTAGTGGTGTTGTATTCTGGACAGATAGGAACGAATGGATGAAGGAGAAAGATGGTACTTGTCTCGGAGGTGAACAATGAATGTCAGGATCCCGTTGTGGTTGAACTGCACCGGGATTATCTGCTGTTGAGCACAGAATCGAGAGTACACATTCCATGCAGTACGATATGATGAATTGGTAGCAGGAGCCAGGGCTGCAGACACATAATTCTGTGCTGATTGTAGCAGTCTAGAAAGAGATGCATTTAATCCATGATTAATTGGTAGAACACAGGAGGTTGTAGTGGGTGAGGGGCTGCGGCTGGCATGAGATGATGGAATCTGGAGACCCTCACTGATTTAACGTCTTAGTTGGGGTGATACAGAGTAGCGTCTGATGGCTGTTGTGGGCCGAGCAGCTGTGGAAGCGGAGGATAGATTGTACTGAGGATCCTCAGCCTCTGCTGGCTGGAGAATGCTTGAAGTGCTGGGGACAGAAGGGGCTGCTGCTGTAGCGGGCCGCTTGTCTAGAGCATCAAGATATGAGGGAGGCTAGATAACTAGTTAACCAAAGTCTCATTATGATTGTTCAGGAAGAATCGATAAATAGAGGGTCTGCCGGAAGGAAAGGGCTCTTGCAGGAAATATATTTGAGAACATAAGAACATAAGAAAGTTTACAAACGAGAGGAGGCCATTCAGCCCATCTTGCTCGTTTGGTTGTTAGTAGCTTATTGATCCCAGAATCTTATCAAGTAGCATCTTGAAGGATCCCAGGGTGTCAGCTTCAATAACATTGCTGGGGAGTTGTTTCCAGACCCTCACAATTCTCTGTGTAAAAAAGTGCCTCCTATTTTCTGTTCTGAATGCCCCTTTATCTAATCTCCACTTGTGACCCCTGGTCCTTGTTTCTTTTTTCAGGTCCTTATTTCTTTTTTCAGGTCCCCTGGGTCGACATTGTCTATACCTTTTAGGATTTTGAATGTTTGAATCAGATCGCCGTGTAGTCTTCTTTGTTCAAGACTGAATAGATTCAATTCTTTTAGCCTGTCTGCATACGACATGCCTTTTAAACCCGGGATAATTCTGGTTGCTCTTCTTTGCACTCTTTCTATATTTCAATATCCTTTTTGTCACGAGGTGACCAGAACTGAAGACAACTGAGCATGGAGGAATAGGGACATATTGGAGAATTGATTTTTGATATTTGGATGAACCGTCTTTGATAAAGCTGATCAGTTTTTTGAGGAATGTAGAAGGATAATGAAATGAGATCCCAAGGAATTCTATAGTAGTAACTGGTCCTATAGTTTTTTTTTTTATTCCGACAGGGGAACGGCCAGTGCTTTGAAGAGTGAACGGAGAGCTGATGTTGCTTGATCCGGAGGGTGAGAAGGAGGAGAGAATTTGGAGATCTGTCAACGGGAGAACATCGGCAGCATTATTAGAGGCACCAGGCTCATGCCTGGCTTAAATTAAGAAATTGTTTGTTTGTTTGCGACAGATGAGCCTTCACAGTAATTTTATGATGACTGGTACCGATCCCTTTTTTGATTATTTGGACTGTGGCTGAATTGTCGCTATAGAACAGAAATGATTTTCTAGACCATGAAATGCCCCAGATGAAAGCAGCAGCAAATATTGGGTACAATTCCAAAAAATGTAGTGGATTTCTGTTCTGGTGATAGAATTGCTATTTCAGGGGGAAAGAGCAAGCCGAGTGAGATCTGCAGCTATGCAATCCTCGTGGAACACAGATAGCCCATTCCAGTGCTGCAGTAGAGTTGTCCACATTTTTACGTCCTTCCTTGCTTCCAATCTGGTGTCTGGAGATGTCGTGATGGAGGATGGTGAGGTCAGCTGAGGCTGCGGCTCTCCTGATGGATTGAGTTGATTAGGCAGAGCTTCCATCGATAACTGCTGTGGGATGCGCGGCTGAGTTGCTGGACAATGCTGCTTCAACGGCAGATTGAGGTTGAGCAGAGTGCTGCAGATGGAGTGCGGCTGCGAGCTGCGTGGCTGGGCAGGTGGAAGGAGCAGGGTTGAAAGGTGAGGCAGAGATGCTTAGCAGCTAAGGACTATGAGGCTGTGCTGGAGAAGGACCTCTTCGTAGGTGGGGCGGAGCCACCGACTTTGGTAGAGTGAGTCAGGAGTGGATGCTGAGGCTGGCTGGGAGCCTGACATGACTGCTGAGGCTAGCTGGGAGCCTGACGTGAATGCTGAGACTAGCTGGAGCCTTACGTGAATGCTGAGGCTAGCTGGAGCCTGATGTGAATGCTGAGGCTAGCTATGAGCCTGACGTGAATGCTGAGGCTAGCTGGGAGCGTGACGTGATTGCTGAGGCTAGCTATGAGCCTGACGTGAATACTGAGGCTAGCTGGAGCCTGACGTGAATGCTGAGGCTAGCTGGAGCCTGACGTGAATGCTGAGGCTAGCTGGGAGCCTGACGTGAATGCTGAGGCTAGCTGGAGCCTGATGTGCATGAAGATTTTGGAAGCTGCGCTCTGCATGGCTGCGCTGGTAGGAGGGGCTGCTCTGAAGGCTGAGACAGAGTGGTTAGGTGAACATCAGTTGGATGCTGCTGGATGTGGCATGATTGTGCCAGCTGGTATATGACTGGCTATGAGAGTTGATGGCAGAATCTTGAAGCAGGTGCTGGTTGGCGTAGTGTATGTTTATGTTTGTGACGCTGTTTTGTATGCATTATGGGAGCTTTACAGGAGGGTGGGTCTCGAGGTTCCCTTGACTAAAGATCCCAGAGTGAGAGCAGCTTCAGTGGCTGCCTGACGTGAACCACTGGAATCCAAAGTGGCTGGGATGCGGAAGTAACTTTTATGATGAGTGACCATAAAGAAGTGAAGTTTTATAGTATAATAATAATTACAAATTGTGCAGTTTATTAATCGTTCGAAGTCAGTTTCGGTGTTTAATTTAATAATAAGAAATTAACCGTATTTTTGATTAATCACTCATCACTAGGTGTCGATCATGTCTAACAGCCGCCCTGCCGGACTGGAGTCAGAGAGACACACAGGAAGCCCTCCGGGACTGGAATCAGAGACACACAGGAAGCCCCATGGGTCTGGAATCAGAGACACACAGGAAGCCCTCTGGGTCTGAAATCAGAGACACACAGGAAGCCCTCTGGCTCTGGAATCAGAGACACACAGGAAGCCCTCTGGGTCTGGAATCAGAGAAACACACAGGAAGCCCTCTGGGTCTGGAATCAGAGACACACAGGAAGCCCTCTGGGTCTGGAATCAGAGAGACACAAAGGAAGCCCCCTGGGTCTGGAATCAAAGACACACAGAAAGCCCTCTATGTCTGGAATCAGAGACACACAGGAAGCCCTCTGGGTCTGGAATCAGAGAGACACACAGGAAGCCCCCTGGGTCTGGAATCAGAGACACACAGAAAGCCCTCTATGTCTGGAATCAGAGACACACAGGAAGCCCTCTGGGTCTGGAACCAGAGAGACACACAAGAAGCACTTCAATTGGGAAAATGAACAAATAGTCCAAAAGGGGAGTGAATTATCATAGTACCTGGAGTGTGTTCAATAGGCAGAGCGCTCCAGAGAGTTACGTGGCTCTCTCTATTGAACGAGCTGCACACTGAGAGCGCTTCGTAACCTCAGCGAGTTGAGCTCAGAGCTGCCTCGCTGGAGCGTTACGTGGCTCTCTCTATTGAACGAGCTGCACACTGAGAGAGCTTCGTAACAGCAGCGAGTTGAGCTCAGAGCTGCCTCGCTGGAGCGTTACGTGGCTCTCTCTATTGAACGAGCTGCACACTGAGAGCGCTTCGTAACAGCAGCGAGTTGAGCTCAGAGCTGCCTTGCTGGAGCGTTACGTGGCTCTCTCTATTGAATGAGCTGCATGCCGAGAGAGCTTCGTAACAGCAGCGAGTTGAGCTCAGAGCTGCCTCGCTGGAGAGTTACGTGGCTCTTTCTATTGAATGAGCTGCACGCCGAGAGAGCTTCGTAACAGCAGCGAGTTGAGCTCAGAGCTGCCTCGCTGGAGTGTTACGTGGCTCTTTCTATTGAATGAGCTGCACGCCAAGAGAGCTTCGTAACAGCAGCGAGTTGAGCTCAGAGCTCCCTCACTGGATGTTCAAAATGACCGACCTGTATTATCAGTGCAGTGGCTGCAAACTGATTTTTTTCAATATGGATTTGTATGACCAACACATATGTGATAAGTGATATTTTGGTTGTCATTTTAACTTTTTAAAAGTGATTATGGCATTTTTTTTTAAAGTGACGATTGTATTAGAAAAGAAAACATGGACTATTTATAACTTGACAAATCTGACTCGCACATCAAGATGTTAAACCAAAACAAGTTTCAGTAACTACAGTAGTAGTAATTACATTTTTTTAATTGCAAAACTCACTTAAAGCAATGTTCTAATACTCAGTGATTTCTTGCTGCTATTGTGAAACTGCTCGGTCCTAACAGATGTTCAATAGTGCTAGCTTATGTTACGGGGCGCCACGAGAGAGCGCTCTGCTATTGAACGCAGGGCTGGATTTTGTGCTCTCCTCAGAATCAAGCACCGCTAATGAAGAACGCAAGCTATACAGGAAGTGCTTCTGTGTACATTGCATTCACTGAGTTTACAAGGTGTAAAGTTTTTCAACTACAAGGTATAGGAGTGGTGTTCAGTGGCTTTGTGTGTCAAAAGATGACAACCGCAGATTTATAAATACTTTTGACTCTTTTACCATAGTGATCGATGGGCTTGAAGATAAATCTAGCTCTGCAGTTAGGAATTTTGGTGTGGTCTTTGACCCTAGCTTTACTATTGAGTCGCATATCCGCAATGTCACCAAGGTGTCCTTTTTTCACCTTCGTAACATTGCCTGTCTGCACCCTATGTTGTCTGTGCCTGATGCAGAGAGGCTAGTTCATGCCTTTGTTTCTTCCCAGCTCGATTATTGCAACATGTTGTTTGCAGGTGTCTCCAAGGCTGCTGTCAGCAGGCTACAATATATTCAGAACTCCGCTGCTCACATTTTAACTGGCACTAAACTGGGTGTCCATATTATACTAGTTCTTGCTTCTCTGCACTGGTTGCCGGTTGAAAGCAGGATTGATTTTAAAATACTGTTGTTAACCTATTGAACGCTCTGAAGGGTTTAGCTCCAGATTACATTGCTGAATTGCTTACAGGTTACACACCCGTATGTAATCTACGTTCTTCATCCTCAGGTTTATTGGCAATACCCAAAACTAAGCTTCGCTCCATGGGCAATAGGGCTTTTTGCCGCTATTGAAACTTTGGAACGACCTTCCTCAATCTATAAGGGATGCTAAGACCATTGATGCTTTAAAAAAACAGTTAAAGACACATTTTTACGTTCAGGCATTTTTATCATGATTTGGTTTTTGATTAGTGTAATTTATTTTTATATTATGTATATTCTTAATATGCTGTATGTATATATGGTTCTCTGTGTTTTTCTGTGTGTGTTTGTACAGTGTTTTGAGATACGTGCATTTAGGTGCTTTATAAAATAAAGATTATTATTATTATTATTATTATTATTATTATTATTATTATTATTATTATTATTATAGTTTACCTTCAAATGGTAAGAGCTGAGTGTTTTGTGGAAATCCTGCCATCGCTCCTGCAAAACTCGCAGTAAAATCTGCAAAGCATCCTTCCGTCGTCCTCCATCCCTGTCAATATCTTCCAGAAGAATGTTTTCAATACGAGAGAACGTAGGCCTGCAAAACAGAAGCAGTATTTAAAAATGAGGGGATTTAGCCATGTTTGATCACACTTTGATTAGCAATTATCCAGATTAATGCAAAAGTGTGAGCATGACAGACAGACAGACAGACCCCTATGTCCCCAGAATATGATGCTTTCAATGACCTAACCCATTAAGTAACATTTTCCTCATTTGAGGACAGGCGACTTTGTCATTTTTTTAGAGCATTTTAACTGGCTCTTTCTCTTTAACTATTTTGCTATAGTTTTGTTAACTGCAAAAGTTAAGTCTAAATGGAAGTGTTAATTCTGCAAATATATCCCTTCAGATGCTTTTATGACGCCTCAATATAAAATAATTGAGCTTCATAGCCGGCATGAAATGTCCCTGCTCTGATTACGGGGTGTCTAACTTGACTGTCCTCAAAATAGGACACTGGGAGTATATGTTATAAAATGTCTGTCATTTTACACTTCTTACTGACTGAGAACTTTTAGAAAGGTAGCATTTTGCTGCAAAAGGCCAGTAGGTTGTTTGTGTTCAGATTTGTTCAAAGAAATGTATGTACTTAATGGGTTAAGCTAACAATACTTCCAAGTTTCAGGGCAGTTGGATGAGTGTGACACCCTTCTCTATCACCAGGACCGGATATTCTCAATAAATGAAATGACACCACATTGTATTTTGTCTTTGCAGTCACCGTCAGGGTAAAATGAAGAACATTTATCCCACACAGTCATGATTATCAAAACGGTGTATATTTAAAGAGGAGTCAATTATCTAATCAGGGATACCAAGACATTTAATGAGTGGGGGAAATGAGGTGATAAAAGCCCAGACCTAGTCATTCTGCATTCTTAAAAAATGTTTTTAAAACTGAACCCCTTCTGTCTGATTGTTAAACTGAACCCCTTCTGTCTGATTGTTAAACTGAACCCCTTCTGTCTGATTTTTAAACTGAACCCCTTCTGTCTGATTTTTAAACTGAACCCCTTCTGTCTGATTTTTAAACTGAACCCCTTCTGTCTGATTTTTAAACTGAACCCCTTCTGTCTGATTTTTAAACTGAACCCCTTCTGTCTGATTTTTAAACTGAACCCCTTCTGTCTGATTTTTTAACTGAACCCTGTCTGTCTGATTTTTAAACTGAACCCCTTCTGTCTGATTTTTAAACTGAACCCCTTCTGTCTGATTTTTTAACTGAACCCTGTCTGTCTGATTTTTAAACTGAACCCTGTCTGTCTGATTGTTAAACTGAACCCCTTCTGTCTGATTTTTAAACTGAACCCCTTCTGTCTGATTGTTAAACTGAACCCCTTCTGTCTGATTTTTAAACTGAACCCCTTCTGTCTGATTTTTAAACTGAACCCTGTCTGTCTGATTTTTAAACTGAACCCTGTCTGTCTGATTTTTAAACTGAACCCCTTCTGTCTGATTGTTAAACTGAACTGAACTGGTGGTTTCAGCTCAAGTTCCCTTTGAACATGTGCACTCTGCTCAATGGTACCACATTTACAATAAAAGGCAGAGTAATCTGATTAACAAATTCAATATTTGTTTCTGTTTCTTTAATACATAATTTGTCACAACAGTTTGGGAATGACAAACAGCTGGTTTAGGACAGAATACCAAACAGTAATTATTAAATTAAGTCTTTGGATGCACAAAATCAAAAGTCAGTATTTGGGAATCTCTTCAGAAACACACCCATTAACTTTCTACTCTGCAATTATATAATAAATAATCCAAAATAGTCTGCACAGTAAATGCTTATCACATTACCATTTACTTCCCAACTCAGCATAATTATGCTTGCAATTTAAAATGTTTACAAGACCAAAAACATTAACCTCAAAATAAAACTATAAAAACTAATGATGATAAACTTTTTATTAACGCCAACATAACTGATCCAAAGGGGCTCTATAACTTTCTGTTGCTTTACACTTTCTGCAGGCTCTTGTGTTTCCTTCCTTCATTTTTCTTTTGCACATGTAGAAACGATACACAGGATAATGTGTATTTAATCTCTCAAACACTGAAAACAATTCAGCAATTCACCTAATCAGAACAGGCTCAATACAGACCATGCATATGTACAGGATGATCACTTTGAAACTACAGTCACACTGTAAACTGCCAGCTGCTAAACAAAATGAAACACTAATGCAGAGTGATTTAAAGATAATATATAATACAGTTAAAAATCAATTCAAGATCATTCATTTATTTTACTTTCATTTTTACTGTTGTGTTTCTGAGTCCTCCTGTGTACCCCTATGACTCTTAGAAGTACCCCTGGTTGAAACCCTACTTAACCCTACCTCCAGACTTCCTTAGCGACCAGATCAATTCCAGTCTCTTTGCTTTTTGCAATCAGCTCCTGTGATGGCCAGCGTGTCTTTGCTCTTGGCCAGTCAATGTGTTTGTATTCACTGAAAGGAATCTGAAGGACAGGAACCAGGTCAACATGAAGCTTTTCAGTTCTTCTCTTAAGAGTCACAGATACTGAAGGAGAATTTGGTTTCGAGCGATACACATCAATGGGTCCTGAAAAAAGAAGAAAAAAAGAAAATCTAGTTTCTTGATGAAGATATCATGTTTCCACAGCTGCACGCTTCAAATGCCAAGGTAAATTGGCTTTTTACACCCCCCTTCCTTTTTATGGTTCTTGCTGAAGTATTGCCTTGTTCCTCGGGATCTGCTGTTTTCAGAACTGCTGATGACTTAAAAGCATTTTTAAGTCATCAGCGCCATTTACATACAGGTTTTTATTTAAATGCACAACCGTGTTTCCGACATCTTTATGTCAATTACACCCATTCCGACTGTTGGAAACCCTCAGAAAAGTGCGAAAAAAACCATCAGGATAAGTGCCGGGTTAAAACTGTCGGAGATAGCAAGTTTGGAACTGTCGGTGTGTGATACAGAGTCAGCAATAAGTTAAAAATACAATGCTTTGATACACAACGCTTGACACAACAAAGATAACATAATGTTTTATACTAAACTTCATAGTTTTTCTTTCTCTAAACCTGAGCCTGTATAGTTTTCACGTGCACTTTATTTGTTAAATTCCTTCACCTTTAACATTTTTAAAAAGTTTGAAATGTTTAAAAGGACCCGTGAACCCATATCCACCCAGATCAACAACATCTACAGTAGGAAGTCAGAGCATCACATTCATGACTGACCGCTCAACCCTACACCCGAACCGGAAACGCACACACTACTGAAAGAACACATTGAAAATATTTAACACTTGACAGCGGCATCATCCTCAGAAATGGGAATATGGTATTGGGAAATTATCATTGATATTAAAAAAGAGCCAGGTAAAAGAAATTGTAAAGGAGACGGAAGACACCAGAGCATTACAATCGGTGTATCCAACGCAGAGTTGCAGCTGCTGCTGATTTTGATAAAGCGCTCCACAAGGCAACATTACTGTACCGACAAATGTATCCACACAGAGGTGAGGCAGATTTCAAAGCAAGTACGGACAATTGTACTAGGAACATTTTAGTTTTAGCAAAGCAAAGCATTATTTATTCAAGCCAAAGGAGACTGAATGACTAAGCAGGCTTCACGAAAGCATTTTGTTTAAAATACATTAAAAACAAGCACTATGTTGTTTTCATGGACATTTACATTTGCTACAATCACAGTTTGAATGGTAAGTTAAATGTACTGAACCCCCTCCATTCACACTGTACTGAACCCCCTCCATTCACACTGTACTGAACCCCCTCCATTCACACTGTACTGAACCCCCTCCATTCACACTGTACTGAACCCCCTCCATTCACACTGTACTGAACCCCCTCCATTCACACTGTACTGAACCCCCTCCATTCACACTGTACTGAACCACCTCCATTCACACTGTACTGAACCCCCTCCATACACACTGTACTGAACCACCTCCTTTCACACTGTACTGAACCCCCTCCATTCACACTGTACTTAACTCTTTGACGTAGCTGACAGCACGTGTTCTTCAAAAACTTTATGAACTTCTCTTGGATTCAGAACAATGAAAGAGAATGCAACGGTATCAGACTGCGAGGCCAGAAAAACCGTGCCCTCTGTGTAGAAGTGTTCCACGTTCTCTGCAATTATTATAGGAACCAAACAGTCTAACTCGTTGGGGTTGTCCACTGTTGGGGTCCTCATGTAGTTCTGTGAAATCAGAAAGCCAGAGGAGAATCGTATATCTTTCTTCTCTCTATTTAAGGAAAGCATGTCTGACTCCTCCAACCCCAGCCGTTCCGCCATTATCTCCAGTTCCTTTATCTTTTCCTGCTCCTGTGACTCCTTTAGCTTGAGCAGTATGTCGTTCACATCCTCTTTCACCCAGTCCAAGTTTCTCTGCATTTCGTCTTTTGCAATCATCACATCTTCCTCCAAGAAAACTTGCAGCAAACGTTCCTTCAATGTTAGACTTTTGAGGTCTTTCAAGTGCTCACAAAAATTCGGGAAGCTTTGAAATTCTTCTAGACCCATTTTAGTCGTGGATATCTGCTTTGTTAGCAGACCTTGTTAGAGTAAAGGTCACTTTTGAAACATTTCCTGATTATAACTTGAAACCCCTCCCCTTTTGTCTGTATGGCTGTGGTTAAAACTCTACCAAATTATTCAGCTTTGACTTACAATTGTTACAAAATATCACAGTACAAAATATCATATTACAGAGTATCACATTACAGAGTATCATATTACAGATAAGAGTTGTTGTAAAGTGATTACAGGCATGATTGCAGAGGCAGTGTTTTTAACATTAGGTAGGTCGATTACGTTTACACAGCACACAGTGACGCTAAGAATCAACAATAATATATTTACTGACTGGTGAAGTACAATTCAAAGCTGCTGCAGTACATCATTTCAAATATGACATATTACAGCAAATAGTTTCACAAAACAAACATTAATTGTTAAAGCTACAGAGTGCAGTGCAAAAGCACATCATGCAAAAAACACATTTGTAGGTGAAAAACGCTAGAATAAAAGTCGCTACATTTAAAATATATATACACAGTGGGCTGCCCTATTTATTGAATGTTGTGATAGTTCATACCGCCTGCTTTACAAACACGGTATTTGAACACGTTCCGAGGACTCAAACATTTTAGCACCCTTCAGTGAATAATGTCTTGAATATCAAATCCCTCCCTCGCGGTATTTTTGATGTAATGTGCATACATTTACCATCCATTAACATCATGAATTATATTGAAATGACCTGCATGCAGTACTTTTCCTTCGCATTGTTCACCATGGGTCAGGTTGCTCTTCACTGCTTGGTGAATGCAGCAGGTGTACACAGTAGCACACGGTACAGAGCCTCACTGTGTGTTAACACAGTACCGCTGTGTGATAAATGAGGTCCTTACACTTTGATGCTGGTAGTTCCTCACTGTTGTGGGCAATGTTAGGAACTGCAGTCTGTGATGTTTAAGGCATTTTCAGCTGCGTTCAAAAGCTAAAGGCATAATATGCCACCTAATATATCCTTCAAGCCCCTCAAGTGAAATACACATCAATGTAAAAGTTATTTTATTTGTATTTAATGTGTTTATTTGATATTATAAGATGCAGCAATGTGTATATCAGTATGTCAGTAAAGCTTTTAATAACTGCTGGGGATGAAATCAAAGAGAGAATAAGTCACTGCTACTACATTATGGACAACAGGCTCCCTCTTGTGGTCAATGTTGATAATTACTGCATGTTTAGTTTGAGTTGCGTTTTAATATAACTTCTTAAAGAATTAATGAAACTTAAAAGAAAAACAGCTAGCTGCATCATCTTTTTATCTGTAAACAAAGGAAATCTATGGATAATAATTAGGGAATCCAGTCCCGGATTTCCGGACCTTTTTTTGATACAGAAATCCCGAGATTGGAAACATAAAATCAGAGGAATTCAGGAGTCAGGATATTCTGGACATGAATGCATATTTTTTTTTTAGAAACAGCGCAGCTGCATTGATTTTCTGCCGCTAGACTGCCTGACGCTGGGTGCTGACAGTCAGAGATGGTGTGAGGCGCGAGCCCTGCCTGCAACAGAATCCACAACAACAATGGCTTTCATCAGCATCTTCATCTGGGCACCTGTCATCTGCACTCAGGGTAAGAATAATTTAGAAAAATGCATTTACAAAAAATATCTGTTTGTTGGATAATTTACAAAAGTGTCAAAAGTAAAACAGGCAAAAAAAAGAAAAGCTAAGGTCTTGCCATTTAATGTGTTTTCATAATTAATTAAATCATGACTATTTTTTCTTTATGGTTATTTATTATTTTCAGAATCCAGTGGACAGTATACTGTGACTCAGACTCCAGCAGTGAAACCTGTTCTCCCAGGAGACACAGTTGCTCTGAACTGTAAAGTCAGCAGTGCAGTGTACAATAATGACCACCTAGCCTGGTACCAAAACCTGGAGAAGCTCCCAAACAGCTGATATAATGGGCAAGTACCCTTCAGTCTGGGATCCCAACTCGTTTAATTGGCAGTGGATCTGGGACTGACTTTACTCTGACCATCCGTGGAGTCCAGGCTGAAGATGCAGGAGATTACTACTGTCAGAGTTTACACAACCCCAGCACTAGCAGAGTGTTCACACAGTGCTACACACCCGTACAAAAACCTCCCTCAGCAGGACTGCAGCTGAACATTGTTCATTTTCTGATACTTAAATACAAGCTGAAAATAAAGTAAACCAAAACATTTTACTTCTCTTTCAGTAAATGTATATATATATATATATATATATATATATATATATATATATATATATATATATATATAAATTGCATATTTAACTTCAAATTGTATTATTGATTCCACTTCAATGATTCCACTTCATCAGCAACACATTCTATATACTAACAGAATGATGTTTATTTTTTAAAACAATTGAACTGTATGCATATTGAGATTGATTTATTTATGATCCACTGGACAACATATTAAAAAAGAAGTCCAGCAAACAGCAAAGCCCAGTATTGCAGTGATGTGTAGTTACACTGTCTGACTCTGTGGAGTCCAGCTGGATATTTTTCATTGAGTCAATCTGATGTGTTTAAATGTATTTTCAAAACTAATATTAATACATAAATTAATAACATTGTACTTTTCAGATTGTTAAGATGAAAATCAAGACACAAATTACTGTTAATTACAATGAACAAACCATGTCTTCTTATGAAATAGAATTTTACACTTTATTCTTAATTACTGAAATAAATGTTAATACTAGATTGATATACCTCAGATTATAATTTATTATAATAAAAAAATAATGTGTCTAAATTTGAATACAAATAAATAAATGAGGAATTCATACATTTCTAAGTGAATTCTTATTTTTATTAAGGAGCAGCACATCAGCGTTATTGAAGGCAGTTTATTCTTCATTGTCTTATCTCCTGTGTCATTCTTGTTACCCACCTGGTCTCCTTCATTCCTTATGTGTGCAGCAGCTCCCTGGCACACATGTCTCAACACTTATGGGCCATTTCATTCTGAACAGGCAGATTTCTAATGCCCAGAGAGCAGGAAAGCACTGAGAGGCTAAACATAAAACTACAGGAAGGATAATCTAACTGTACTGTGAGTCACCCAACCCTATCAAGTCCCACCTGTGTTCACAGCTCAGATCTCATAGAACTGTCTGTGACACTTATTGAAACAGAAGTGCAGCGCTTAGAACACATATACAAATAGAACTAATCCACTCTTCTATTAAACTGTGAATTTAGTGTTTGATTGAATCCCTCTCTGTGTTTGTATAGTCTGGAAACAGGCATCAGTGCCCTGCCAAGCTGCACACACTGCCATCATTCACATTGACCACAAGAGGGAGTCAGAGCACCACTGCTGTCCATAATGTAATAACACAGTAATACGAAAATTGAAATAGGCACCAGTTACCTCCCCAGTCAGCCCAGTTCTCCCATTGTTAACACAAGGCTCCTCACACCCAGTCATCTAAACACTACAGTGTGGTCTGTGTCTGGAGGAAGGAGCTGCTCACAGTGATGCATACTGGGAAACACTGACTCTAATATCTCAACACTTGGGATTCATTTCCCCTTGATTCCACCCCTGGTAGTGAGGGATAGAAACAGATCCTCAATTTAACATGAAACTCCTTTTGGCTTTGACTTCATTTTAAACAAAGTAAATCAAACCTTCAGACACCATCCTACCTGACACACAACACACACTGCAAGTACTTACACTGACCAAAAGAGAAAGCCAGAACAGCCCTCCTTTTTATAATGTAATAACACAGTAATAAGGCATGGGATTATGAAATAGAGCTTTTGTTAAACAAAGCAAGGACCACACCAACTAGTGTTGAATAGTTACCCACAACATAGAAATGTTTGTTAATAAGTAAACTCGTAAATGCAGCATGGTGGAAAATAAAGCTGCCTCTTTTTGGCTAGCTCATTTCAAACAAGAAAACATGACATTGTTTCCAGTTCATTCGTATGCACAGACATTTACACAGACACAGCACAAGCACAAACATGAGGCTTCCAAATTAAAACACAGACATAACGAAACACCAACAGTGCTCTGCTTTGACAACAAACCTGCACCCATCAAATGTTTGTACCATCAATACAGAATTAATAAGGTATGACATTTTACAGCTCTGAGATTCTGACAAACTTCCAACATGTGATGTTTATCGGTACCAGATGTTGAAATGTTGACGGTTGTGTGCAATGAGACATGGTTAAGGCTGGGCGCTCGAAGGGTCGTCAGTAGGGACATTTGATACCTTGGAGTAGGGGGAGTGACAGATCCTTCACCTTCGGTTCCATGGTGTACTGGTTAGCACTCTGAACTCTGAATCCAGCAATCCAAGTTCTAAACTTGGTGAGACCTAAGGTTTTACCTTCTTAAAAAAAAAATCAAGTGAATTTGCCATTAATGTTTGTGGAACTGAAGCATGTGATCGAACAAGTGAAATGAATGCAGATTTCCATGTCTGATTGGGAAATGCATGTTTTGTTTAATTTGCAGAAATGTCCCGTAGTTCATTTTGGAGTGGTGCATGGTATGGGAAATGCATTACCATGCTGAAAGCCTCTGCCGCAGGTTTGAAGTGACGCGGGGCACCGTGGCTTAGATGGGCAAAGCGTAACTGAGAAGAAAATGTATGTATGTTTCATGGTCTCAAGCAGTACTACTTAAAGTGAGATTGGCTAAAAACTACTGTAGTTTTACCTATGGATAATCCTAGCATTTTATTAAAACAGATAAATTTTATTTGGTAACTGACTGTGACAGAAATACAATGAGTTTTGGTTGTAAATATCCCTCCCAACCTGTGAGGGCGCTAAGCAGCAAATGGAGAAGTCTTTGGATGGGCTGGCCTGACAGTTCTTTCCTTGGGCCGTGAAGTCAGTTAGTCTGGAAGGTGGCGAGACTTTGTTGCAGGAACGTATTGACCCGGAAGAGAAACGAGGTAGCAGCTGCAGGCAGTAGAGACAGCTGCAATCGTTTACCAAGGGGACATGCATGATAGCATAAAGGGGACAGAGAATAACATTCTACTCCTTCTCTTGGTTTTGAGCAAGAGTGAAACTTGAAGGACCGGGAGAAACCCAATAATATGAATGGATTTGTAAGTATTTTTTTGTTTGTTTGTTGCTGTTAGTAATTGTCTTTTGTTTTGTAAATCACTAGACAGCTAACATGTATCCGGAGCAGCGGCACACCACCTCCTCTCTCTGCTCCATCTACAGCACCAGGACCAAGACCTCTTAGATCTCCGGCCCATATGGGCAACCTTGCCTCCTCTTCATGGATACCAAGGTTGGCCCTCAGCTGGGTTAGAAATGCTGCCCCTGCCCCATTGAAATACCAGCAACGGGACAAAGATTTAACCATTGTTCCCTCTGTCCCCCCCAACTTGTTTTAGGTACAACCAACAGGGACATCTGGCCAGGTCATGCCCCGCTACCATGGAGTGTGTTGTGGCCGCCTGTAATTGGGCACCTGAGTAGGTAAGCGCGGGGAAAATGGTCGGGAGGGGCCTTGTATGATTGATGTGGTTTTAGGCAATGTGAAAACCCACGCATTAGTGGACACAGGATGCGGGCAAACCTTAATTAGAACAGCTCTCGTGGGTGGTGTGTCGTGGCGGTCAAGTGGCCATCTACTGTATCCATGGAGACACGGCGTCATACCCCACACTAAAAGTATACTTATCGGTAGGACCGATAAAAAGTCACCTGGTAGTAGGGGTGGCAGAAAGGTTGCTAAAAGACTGGTCAAAATTTAAAGAATTAATGCAAATAATGGCAGTCTCAGCCACTCACGTAAACGTGGCAGAAAAAAAGAAAAAGGAACAAACTGGTGATGTGTTTCCTTTTCAAGCTGATGTTTTCTTCTATTTTCCATCCTAGAAAAAGGACCGCAAAATGGGAGGGAGCATCACTGAGACAAGGCTGGGGTCTGGTGGGAGAATGCATGAATGGTAACAAACGCCAGTCAAAGGGAGTCAGAACACAGTGTGACCGAGAGGGCGAGGTTACATGGCCATCCAGGGCAGATGTTACTCCGGCCCCTCTCAATATACCGGACATGTGGTACTCAAGCGCGGACATAGTGTGGGGCCAACATAATGACCCGTCACTAGTGCACACTTGGTGGCAGGTCCGGTCTATTGAAGGTAAGGATGTTGATGGCGCTGAGGTGCTAGTATATCCACACTTCAGTATCAAGGGGCAATTATTATATAGGGTAAATCTAGCCGCGGCACAGGACAGCCTGTAACACAATTATTGGTTCCCCTGTCTTGTCGGACCGAGGTCATGAGACTGGTGCATGTTTTCCCTTTTGCGGGGCACCTAGGAGCTAACAAGACAAGGGAATGGATATTGGCTTGATTCTATTGGGTAGGGCTTCATAGTGAAGTGTCGAAATATGTAGCCACATGCCCAAACTGCCAGCGAGTAGCACCTGGTCGAGTGCGCCCCACCCTTTTGGTTCCACTGCCAATTATTTCCACTCCTTTTGAACGCATTGCAATGGACATAGTGGGACCTTTGATACCTTCTGACTCTGAGCATACGCATATAGTAGTAGTGGTAGATTATGCAACACGATACCCAGAGGCAGTTCCACTGAGGTCCACTAGCGCCGCTGCAATAGCCGCAGTTAGTGCAGATTATGGCTAGAATAGGGATCCCCAAGGAGATTTTGACTGATCATGGGACCAACTTCTTGTCTAACACATTACAGCAGGTATATAAAATATAAAAAATATGTTCCATCAGGACATCTGTTTATCATCCACAGACGAACGGTTTGGTGGAACGATTTAATCAGACCTTGAAGCAGATGCTGAGATGTTTTGTAATGCAAGAGCAAAAACATTGGGCATCACTTCTTCCCTACCTTCTTTTTGCAGTGAGAGAGGTGCGGCAGAGCTCAACAGGGTTCTCCTCCTTTGAGCTCTTGTACGGCCGACAGCCTCGTGGCATCCTCGATCTGTTGAGAGAGGGGTGGGAGGAGCATAAAGGCTCGTCCAAAAACGTAGTGAAGCATATCATTATCATTTATTTCTTAGCAGACGCCCTTATCCATGGCAACTTACAATTCTTACAAGATATCACATTATTTTTACATACAATTACTTATTTATACAGTTGGGTTTTTACTGGAGCAATCTAGGTAAAGTACCTTGCTGAAGGATACAGCAACAATGTCCCCCACCTGGGATTGAACCCACAACCCTCCGGTCAAGAGTCCAGAGTCCTAACCACTACTCCACACTGCTGCCCTACTACTCCAGACATATACTCCTACTAAGAAACAAGGTAATGCTGCTGCTTCCCTCCTCAAAAAATTATGTGCTAAATGGCAGGAGCCATATGAAGTGATTCGGGCTATAGGAAAGGTGAATTATGAAATTAGACACCCCAATCGCCGTAATGAACGTGAAATTTATCAGGTAAATTTATTAAAGTCCTGGCAGGCAAAGGAGGCCTATTTATAGACCGAGGCAATATAAAGGATGATTTAGGCCCCTGTCCAGAGACTCCTAGCACTAAAATAATTTCGATGGGGGAACAATTGGTTCCAGATCAGCAACGGGAGCTACGTAAGCTTATTGAGGAATTCAGTGATGCATTTTCTGACGTGCCTGGCAGGACTAACTTGTTTGAATATGATATTGTCTCTCCCTTAGGTGTCACAGTACGAGAGAGATCTTTCCGGATCCCGGAAAGTCGATGAAGTGGCGTTCGCAAAGAGGTATGGGACATGCTTGAGCTTGGGGTGATTGAACCTTCCAGGAGTGAGTGGTGCAGTCCTATTGTCATCATGGCCAAGAAAGACGGCACCAATTGCTTCTGTGTGGACTTCCGGAAGGTAAACGCTATTGTCAAATTCGATGCATACCCTATGCCTCGGGTCAATGAACTTCTAGATAGACTGGGAAAGGCAAAGTTTATCTCAATGAAGGACAGCAATGCCCGGATAACTCGATGGTATCTGGCGTTGCAACCCTTCATGTACCACATGCTACACTGTGCAGGTAAAGACCATCAAAATGCAGATTATTTTTCCCGGGAGGGGGGAGCAATGGGAAAGGTAGATTCAGCTGAGTGTTCCTTCGGCTCCACTCTGAGAGGTGGGAAATGTGACAGAGATCGAATGATTCTTGGTTGTAATCACCCTCCCGACTTGTGAGGGCGCTAAGCAGCAAGAACAGAGTTCCTTGGATGGGCTGGCCTGACAGTTCTTTCCCAGGGTTCAAGGGAAGTCGGACAGCAAGGAAAGGGGCGAGACTCTGTTGCAATAAAGCATTCATCCGGAAGGGAAATGATGTGGCAGCCGCAGATTGGAGAGGCGGTTGCACTCGTTTACCAAGGGGTCATGTGTGACAGCATAAAAGGGGACGGAGAATCGCAATCTGTTCCTGAGTTTTGGTTACTGTGTATTGAGACCGGAAGGGCCCGTATTATCGTATCGTGAGTGTTTTGTTTTGTTCCGGAGCTGTCGCCAGAGGCCAGCACCCACCCGGAACAACACTGCACTAAATTACACTGTAATATATATTCACCACGAGCACTACAGCACTCACTACAGGACTGGTGACCGTGTATGTTTTGTCTGTGTGTGTCTATTTGTGAACTTGTGTGTTATTATTTGGGACTGCCCTGTGCATTATTTATACAGAACAGTGCCAATCATTGTGCACTGCCTGTATTTCTTTAGTTTCTGTTGGTCAGTTTTGACTGTTGGAGTATAAATAAAGAACCATCATATCACCAGTACTGTGTTTGTTGTTGTTTGGAGCACTGCATCACCTCGCACTTGCGCACTATAACCCACTTTGCCACAACCATCCATAAACATGCTATCAATTTTGCTATTAACAATTGTAGACTATGATTAGGGACAATAAGACCATTATTTTACACTTTTGACATTGTTCTGTTTTGCTTAAACACGTTATAAACATGTTAGAATATACATTATAACATGATTTATAATGTAACTTATAACACACCATTTATACTCTGATACAATCTCTCACGAGAATTCAGAACCATTTATAAATATTTTATAAAGTATCTTACAATTAGGGCTTCTGTTTTTTTGGTTTTTATTAATTTAATCTTTTTGTGCTTATTTTGAGCTATTTTCAAGTTTTTTGTAAATCTTTTTTTTTGGGGGGGTGTCACTGGATGAAATGATTGTTTTCAGTTACATTTCAAAATGTGTGTGTTTTTTTCTATCACAATATGTATAGTAAATGGACAGTACACACACACACACTTAAGTTGTGCCTTCTTTCCTTCGCTGTCTTCCACAATGAAATCCTTCTGGTCATGGCACATTCTTCTGGGGTTTTTGCGTGGAGGCATTTTTTTTTTACATTTCACCACAATTTGCAATTCTGTTTAAATCCTTCATATCTTAACTAACACAGCTTTAAATCCCACGAACAAGCCTCCATCCTGATTGTAATGTCATTTTAAATGTTGCAGGCAGAGTCTCCAATAGACATGTAGGAATGTGCTGTTACTCAGTGGTTGGGGTGGGTTTAAAGTATTCAGAACAAATCAATGATAGATGAGTCAGGAAGGAGGGGAAACATTTCTTTTTGTAGTAGTAGTAGTAGTAGTTTTTTTATTTATGGAAAAGGGGTGGTCAACGTGAATTGAGTCACCATTTCCACTGTTTTTTCTGGTGGTTTCTGGTGTTTATTGGCTATACACCGATTTTGTATCGGGGGTGTTTTATCGGTTTTTATCAGTTAAAACCAAAAATCAGAAGCCCTAATGATATTTCACCAGGATCAACGATACAGAATGCAGCTCTATACCAGTTGCTACAGATTCTTCAACATGCACAATGGATTCTTCATGTTTTAAAGCAGCACATTGACCACATCTGGAATTGAATTTAAACCAGTGGAACCACCCTCAAGTTTATTGATTCATTTTTTTAAACCTTTATTTAACTAGGAAGTGACATTGAGATTCAAAATCTCTTTTTCAAGAGAGACCTGGCCAAGAAAGCAGCAATACAGAAACAATCACAGACATAGAACTACATAGATTAACATGAACATTTCAAAAATAATAATACCATTAAAAAGCAATTAAGCAATACATTTCATTATTCATTTGATTTCTGAGGGAAAATCATTTTTTACAGACTTTACTAAACCTCTCCTTTATAAATGATAGAGAACCCAACTTCACAAGATGACTTCTTTTACACAATAAAATTATATATATGAGAAATGGGCTTCACCCCATTCGAAGGGGAATTAAACACTGGAAATACAAAATAAAAATTAAAGGCTAGATCATGTTTTAAACCCATGGTTATTACCAATCTTAGATACATCTTTAAATAAATATCATAAACATTGTGGTATCATAATTGTATTAGATTCAGAAAATTGACATTAATTATGAAGAGTTGACTGCAGCCAGCGTCCTGTTAATCTGAGCTCCTCCACACAAGTGGTGTTGAGTAGTCAGCAAGAATGATGTATTTCCTGTGTTTCTATTGGCTGCAGTCAGAGTGACATGATATTATACCAGTGAGACCCCCCCCCCCCCATATACAACCCCCAGCACTTTCAGGAAACCACACAACCTGACCCTGTTCTTACTGGTTTACTTGTGAACCCTTTAACCCAGGAGGAAATGAGCTTCAGAGAAACTCTTCACCTGTCACTGCCACCCCTCACACCCCTATCAGTGTGCAGCGGCCAGCAGGGTCACAGGCTTATTATTATTATTATACAGCCCTATTTTTCATCCTGAACACATTGGGCTAGTCCAGTTTTATAACTGCCTTCACAGGGCAGATTCTGAGGGGGGCAGAGTTAGGGAAGCCAGACCAGAAATACGGAAACATTCTCTCAGTAAATCTGTGTTTAAAAGTGTAGATGGGTTTCATATCACTGGCGTCAAAGAATGTCACCTCCCCTCCGTCACAGTCCAGCTGAACTCTGATCTTCTGGGGTTTCTTCTCCAGAGTGAGTCGTGTCTCTGGTGAGGTCCCTGCCTTGTACTGATCCCCACCCCTCAGGGCTATAGTCCAGTATCCTGCTCCTGGGTTCGGAGTGATGCTCCCTTTCCTCTGGCTGGACTCTTTTGTCACACCCAGATCCCAGTCAGGTTTGTTCCCTACTTCCACGTCCCAGCAGTGTTTCCCTGATGTGAATCCCTCAGAGCCCAGCACACTGACACAGCGATCAAAGTGCTGTGGGTTGTGAGGAAGCTGCTGTCTCTCATTGCTGAGTCTCACACTTGTTAGATCCTCAGACAGTATCAGAGCAGGGTGTGCTGTGTTGGGATCCAGAGTCACTGGAGCTGAGAAAGGAAACGAGAGACAGGGTTATAAATTAGAACACCAACCTACAAGCATTTTAATAAACCAGATGGTAAGAGTTGTATATTTGTCTTTATAATATACCATTTCAAATATTATTATTCATTATCAAACATATGTTTTAAAAAAAGAAATTCCCTTGAAATATCAAACAAACAGTGTCTAAACCTGTTTAAGTCAGATCCATTCACAGCATGTATAAACCCAGCCCTGATTGGCTGAGAGGGTGTACATTATATAAATGCTGAACTGATGTCCGGCTGGATGATCTGAGTATAACTGGCTCCGGAACTCTGGTCAGTGAGAATTGTAGCTGTTCACAGAGTTCTATCACAGAGCTCTAGAACAGAACACTGGGACACTGCTCAGAACTAACATTCTTAGAGCTCTGGGAGCATTCCAAGACAACGTGCTGAACTCAGAGAAGTCTGTGTTCTACTGCAGGAGTTTCTTTACAAGGAGTTTTAATGCAGACCAACATGGGATCAGAAAGCCTTTTGCTCTCTTGGAATGCTCTTCCAGCTCACCTCAATACTATGAGCAGCTCACAATGCTTTAATATTGAACTGAGAGATGATCTCTGTGATGGATAGAAGTGTATTTGCTTCAGGTCTGTACATTTCATGGTGTATTATTATTGATTGTAGAGAGCTGTATCTTGCTGCTTACACACATTGTGGTTTGTGGTTATATGCACCCCCCGCCCCTTTGTGATGCTGCCCCACAGGACTCACTGTATTGAACAATCCCCAGCATCTTCTCCCACACTTTGTACTTCAGAGAGCCCAGGTGCTCGGCTACATCTATCAGCGCTCCTGAAACACACTGTGGATCCTGCAGTGTGCACTCGGCTCTGCAATCATATTCAGGAGTTAGTGCTGCTCTGTGTTTGCATTCAGTACAGTACAAGAGAGGAAGACAGGCCAGATCTTACATACCTGCTCTTTGTGTCTTTGTACTTCTGAAACAAACAAGGACATGAATTGAGACATTATTAAAACACAAATACCACTTTGATATAAAACAGCAGCAACACTGTCCAGCTTTACATTTTGAAATCAGTGTTTATCCATTAACATATTCTCTAGAGCACCAAACCAATGAGACCCCTCTGCTGGTTTGTGGGGCTGGAGGTGAGGCATTTGCTGCCTGTTTTACCCATTTGTGGGGTAAACTTAAGAACAAACAGCAATACAAACCATGCTTGAAAAGTGAAGTCAATGTTAAAAATGAAGTTCAAATGTGTACTGACATAAATTATTGTCCCATTCGTAGTGTAGTAGTGAGTGTGCATTCACAATAAGAACAATGTCACACACAGTTAAACAATCACTACCTGCAGGAAGAAGATGTCTTCAGCTTCCAGCTCCTGTTCTATCCCTTGGATTGTGTCTGAAAGGGATGAGATTTCTCTTGTAAGTTTTCTAATCTTCTCTTTTATGATTCTTCCCTTTTGCTCCTCTTCCCCCCTCAGTGCAGCTATCCTGGCCTTTTCTTCATCTCGTAGAAACTGGTGAAGTGTCTCAAACTCCTCCTTTATCTGCCTCTCTGTTTGCTGGGCTTGTTTCTATACAAGAAAAGGATCACTTTAGACTTAGTTTGGGTGTCCAGTGAAAAGGTATGTTGTGTATTGTTTCAATCACTAATCTAGTTCTCTTACCTTGATGTGCTCTGCTGTTTTATCACATTCTTCTTTAACTTTATTAAATGATTCGAGCTTGTCCTGCAAGGGCTTCAGCGCAGTCTTGAGTTCTCCCTGAAATGCAATGAAACCCAGAGCTTGCACATCACTGTTACCACATGCCTGGCTAATAGCAATATGAATGCAGTGTGTGAGAAATCCCTTCAGCACTGGGGGCTCTCATAGAAACAAACCCCCCACTCTGGAGATTTCTGACACATCAGTAAAGATTCTGACTGGCAGATTGCAAATGTGCTTCCGATATTGAGCAATAGAGAGGAGGCACAAGCGGCAATCACAGACCTCTCAGCCTGAGCTCTGAAACATTTCAAATCCTGGAAGCAGTCAGAAGAGCTCCACTGGAAATGGGAGTTTCTGTGACAAAAGCAGAGCCTCCCCAGGGGCAGAATCAAAAGGGAATGCCGTGTCAGATTGAATGCTTTCTAAACACAGAGGAAAATGGATGCCTGGAAAAGATTTGCATCATTTCTATATGAAGAGGTTGAAACAGTGTGACATCAAAGTGGTTAATTTTTATGTGCAGAGGTTGAAACAGTGTGGCACCAAAGTGGTTGCCTTCTAGTGTACACTGACTGGATAGAAACAAACTGAGACATTAAAACAATACTGCTCTGTACCAAACATGAAGACAAGAACTCAACTCAAAGGGTACTGTCTGTGCAGATGGAACTTACAAAGTCACACAAGCTTAATATGACAGCTTTATTAGGTCAGAGTCATTGGCAGGGTCACTACAACATTAAGGACATAGGATTTATACAACTGCAAATATGAAGTCTACCTGTAATGGGTCCTGAGATATGAGGCTTACACAGGAGTGGTTGAAACTTAGCTATAGAATAACGACATGTCCCTCTCCCTCTCCCTCTCTATTTGTTCTATTCAGGCTTGTTGGATCTTGTTTTGTAACAGTTTTGTTTGAAACACTAAGGCCAATCTAAGTATCTTTAGAAAGAAAAAAGATTATTAAGAGCAATCTTAAAGTCTTAACCAAACCAACTGACATAAAAAAGAAGACCTGAATCCATGGTTCTAAACAAACTATCCTTTAATGCATCTCAGCATATATATATATATATATATATATATATATATATATATATATCTATCTATCTATCTACATGTACCCATATCGACACACTCCAATCGAGCAAAACAATGTGTTATGAAAACCAAGCACAGGACAGACAGAGAGAGATATAAATCGATATATTGTTGGGCCCAAAGTCCTTGATATAAACCCAGCTCCAGGCAAGAAGCAAAAACAATAATCCAATAAACACAACAAAACAAAGTAACAAAGTAAACAAATCCAGCAATGAAACGAAGCAAAGCAACAAAGTAAACAAATCCAGCAATGAAACGAAGCAAAGAAACAAAGTAAACAAATCCAGCAATGAAACGAAGTAAAGCAACAAAGTAAACAAATCCAGCAATGAAACGAAGCAAAGTAACAAAATAAACAAATCCAGCAATGAAACAAAGCAAAGTAACAAAGTAAACAAATCCAGCAATGAAACAAAGCAAAGTAACAAAGTAAACAAATCCAACAATGAAAACTGGATGCGGATCCTCTTTTAGCTTTCAGATCATTTCCTGCCGATGGCATAATTTTGTATCCACATGTCGCTTTATCCAGCAATTACAGAGTACATAGGCTTCTTTGTTAGCATAATTAATACTAACACTTTAAAAAAGAAAAACCCTAAACTCTTACTGGTAAACATGCAAAAAATAACAACAAAGAAAACCAAACAAGAGGGGAAGCACCCACAAATAATCAAAATTCAGCTTGTGCCGGTAGCCAGGAAGTTACACATTGCAAATGCAATCAGGAGCTCAGGAGCACAGGAGCACAGGAGCACAGGAGCACAGGAGCACAGGAGCACAGGAGCACAGGAGCACAGGAGCACAGGCGCACAGGCGCACAGGCAGCGTGAGGTCACAAAGTAGAAAACAAAAACACACCCCACCTTGTTAGACAGACCTGTGCTTTTATACTACCCCTGTTAAAGGTGTATACCCACTTTTTTATAATTCTTAATTGAACAACTATATGACCACTTTGAGATAATTACATTTCGGATTAAGGTGTCTGGCCAGAGTAACTGCAATCAATTAAGTTGCAGATGGGGAGTTTCTTACCCCATTATATGTGGTCGGTGTCACAGTTTAAACTGCCTTATTATAATCCCCCCCCCCAACATGATTACTTGAGTACAGGAATAAAAAAGCAAACCCTACTATGAAAAGAGAATACTGTGTTTAAATGATTTTGTTTTTTTAAATCTGAGAAATACAAGTTGTTCACAAACCTTATAATCCTGTGCTGCCTCCTCCACTGGGCGGCACTTGTGATTTTCATGTTTCTTTGATATTTGACAAACAAGACAGATCGCCTCTTTATCATCCAAACAGAATACCTTCAGTTTCTCCTCATGCAGACTGCAGAGTATTGCAGGAGGTGCTGCAGGTTTGTGACGGTGTTCTTTTAAGTAGGACTCCACAATATTCCTGAGTGCAAAATTGGGTGGAAGCTGCCCCATTGAAGCCCTCGTCCTGCACACCGGACACTCCCGAGCTCTCTTCTCTTTCCAGCACTGATCCAGACATGCTTTACAGAAGCTGTGGTTACAATGAAGAGTTACAGGATCCTTGAAAATCTCACAGCACACAGCGCAGGAAAGCTCTGCTTCCAGACGAGAAGTGTTTGCTGTCATTTCTGTAGAGTCACACCCTGCCTTGCTCTCTGTAACGGCTCTTGTCAAACTCCACAACCTGAAACTTCTTTCACTTTCACAACGAGTTCCGTGAAAGCCTGTAGATTAGAACATACTGTAATGTTGTGTGGCACATTTATTTGAGTACGATCTTCCTTTTCTGCAATTTCAGAATGTTTGTTTTGATAATATAATCCTTTCTCCTTCAATTCAAAAGGGATTCCTAAATGTAACGTTTAAAGAATAAATCGAGTCCCTCTTCTGTGCTTCCTGATCATACCTGTATTTCAAGCTGCAGATTCCTCAGGTGGGCGAGGCTGGACTGTTTGAGTCAAGTATCTTTTAACTCCTGCAGCTTTGCTTATGATTTGATGAAGAAGACACATTAATGCCTGAAAGTACTTCTCTTTAGTTTTTTTTCTGCCTGAAATCAGTTTTAACCTAAATATTTTAAACAGCAGGAGACAGCGTGTTGTAAAACCATCACTGACTGCAGCCACCTCTCCACACATCAACAAAACAAACCTCTCTATTTCCTGTACTGAAATGAAACCGTCAATAGCAGAAGGCGGGTCTAGTTGGAACCATCGCGTATTATTGGCTGTAGAAAAACGCTAACCCCAGTATGTGAGCCTGATTGGCTGGCCTCCTTGTCGAGAATGTTATGAGACTGGATGCCCGTGTTCGCCATGTTGGCTCTTTCAGCGCTGTGTTTGATGCGATGCTGACACTGCGCGAGATCCGAAATGGCGCCAGTTTCGACTGTCTCTGCGTTCTCATGCGCGCGCTCAATTCCAAAGCCGCTGCTGCTGCGCGCGTGGGGTTTGAAAGCTGCTGAGGATTTTACATCATCAGAAAGCAGCGGACAGCGCAGCGAGTTAACATTTCCAATTAATTATATATATATATATATATATATATATATATATATATATATATATATATATATATATATATATATATATATATATATATAGCTATCGTGCTTCTTTGCGTACATGCTAACGTAGATACAATCATAGACAAAACAAGAACACTTTCATTGCCCTCACTGTCATTCGGGTCACTCTTTGCACTATTGTCTATAGAAGCGATATAGGTGTTGCATCCTTACTGCTGTTACTTCCAATGCAGAAGTGGGCACACTTGCCACTGTGCAATATGGCATTGCCACACATCTATCCAAGACCACTGGTTTACCAAATGCATGTGAATATGTATCTCACTCAGTAAAAGGAATATTTTTTTTTTTCTAGAACAGTGCCATGGAGAATGGGGACCAAACTGTGCTTCTTTGTCTTGTTATTGTCATATGAGTTCCTAAGAACAGCTGAGGGCACAATATTCTGCATTCCAATAAACACACCCTGGTAATGTCCTTCTGGGCAGCCTCACTGGAGCATTTGTCATGTGATTAGTCATTGCTGATGTCATGTATGATGTCATATCTGATGTGATGCATGGGCATAACAGGGGTGAGTTAAGGTTGCGTCCGTTAACGACTCATTACCTGACTCTTGTGATTTTGAAATGCAACATTAACGTTATTTTAACAAGGTTTTTGTTAATGAATTTCCATAGTGTTTTTTTTTTGTTTTTTTTTACCCGAATCCTCTACAGTATTAATTTCTCAGGTCCTACACACATGGAAGGAAATACATTGTAGCGCAACCCATGAAGTGGAGACACACAAAAAAGCAACCAGACCCCTGTGCACAGAGTTCAAAATGTGCCAATTATGTGTTAGTCCAGATTACTGTAGGATATTATGTTTGCTAAAAGAAAGGCTAACTTCAGAGGAAGGCTGTAATAATAACACATGGCTGTCACTGTTTCCTAAATATAGGGTTGGTGGTATCTCAGTGGTGCAGCAATGTTAAGACAGTGCACTTTGCTCTTTTTGTTGTGGATGTCAATGTTATTTAACAGTTCAGTCAGCATGCAAGAGCAGCACACCCACATGAAGCACGCTTCCACTCCCTGCAGGAAGCCTTCTTATTGAGGAACCCTTATTTAGATTTGATTGATTGATTGGTTGATTGATTGATTGATTGATTGATTAGCAGACGATCTGACCCAGGGAGACTTACAGTTGCATACAAAGAATACATATCAAGAATTACAGTACAATTAATAGCAAGATACAAAATACAATGACTTCAGTCCTAATAAGAGCAAATACAAAACACAGTACGATTTGATATCGGGGCAGTTCAAGAGCAGATAACAGTGTTGATAGTTATATCAGGGATAGATACGAGTGCAAGTGAAATACAAAATACTACAGATTGGGTTAAGTGCAGGATTAAATACAGTAAAATAGGGAGCAGATAAGTGCAAGTTAAAGTGCATTAAAGGCAGAGTGCTATATTGTCCAGAAGGGGAGAGTTGAGTTCTACAGGTCCTGTCTGAACAGGTGTGTGTTGAGGAGGTGCCGGAAGGTGGTCAGGGACTGGGCAGTCCTGACATCCGTAGGAAGGTCGCTTCTCCACTACGGGGTGAGGGTGGAATCTGCAGTATCAGTAGTGTATATACTAATATTAGTTATTATGAAAGACACTAAACCAGAGTTTAAAGCATTAGTTATTTAGACCAAAACCAGTGTATAAAGTGTTTTTGTGAGACAAATATAAGAGGAATGCACCGAGATTTGAACTCAGCTGGCTGGATTCAGAGTGCTAGCCATTACACCATGGAACCACCCATACAGGACCACCATTGCAAGGACTCTCCTCAATGTTTCGTCAAAACAACAAACAGCACAAACTGCACTACACTCTGTGACCACAAGAGGGAGAGAGAGAGAGTAATATAATGATGCTCTTTTATCCAGAGCAGTGGTTCTTAACCTGGGGTCCTCAGAGACAGTCCAGGGGGTCCACAGGAAAAAAAAAACTGGAAACTTTTCACTCAACATTAGCAATGTGCAAAATCAAAATGTTTGCTTCTTGAATGGATTTGATTTCACAAAGTTTATGATGGATTTGTTTACCTGCAGGTAATATTATTTTTTTTTACAATTAATAATTATTTATACTGTGTAACAAAGCTACATAATCACAACTGTGTCTAAGATGAATTGTTTGAGAGAAGGGAGAAGAGAGAGAAATAGCTGTGTTTGTACAAACTCGACACAAAGAAAACTATAAGCTCATTTTTTTTTCGTTTTGCTTGCAAGATAAACTTATTTTTCAGTTTTTCTTCCAAATGGCAAAGAAACTGCATCAGCTGAAAAAAGAGTTTAATCTTAAGAGCACTGCTTGACTAGAAGTGGCTGCTGTGCCAAGGAAGACAATTTGCATAGAAAAGACACTAATGATATAACTGCATTGTGAGTCACCCAACCCTATCAAGTCCCACCTGTGTTCACAGCTCAGATCTCATAGAACTGTCTGTGACACTTATTGAAACAGAAGTGCAGCGCTTAGAACACATATACAAATAGAACTAATCCACTCTTCTATTAAACTGTGAACTTAGTGTTTGATTGAATCCCTCTGTGTTTGTATAGCCTGGAAACAGGCATCAGTGCCCTGCCAAGCTGCACACACTGCCATCATTGACACTGACCACAAGAGGGAGCCAGAGCACCACTGTTGTCCATAATGTAATAACACAGTAATAAGGCAATTGAAATAGGCAGCAGTTACCTCCCCAGTCAGCCCAGTTCTCCCATTGTTAACACAAGGCTCCTCACACCCAGTCATCTAAACACTACAGTGTGGTCTGTGTCTGGAGGAAGGAGCTGCTCACAGTGATGCATGCTGGGAAACACGGACGCTAATATCTCAACATCTACAACTTCCAGCCCTGCCAGTGAATATTAAAGAATGTTAAAATGTCCCTTCAGCAGGCCAGCATTTTAAACACAATGATTCTCCCCTTGCTCTCCTCTCTGAGAGTTGCTGTAAGCTGTCTGTCCCACACCCCAGTTATTCCTGCAGACTCACATCAGATAAATACAAAGTGTGACAATTCTTTGTAACAGAGACGCCCGTCCTATATTTGTATTTTAAAGCACAGTCTGCTAATTTGTAATATTCCCCAGACTGAAAAACTGCAGTGCGCCCTCCATCATATGTCTTCCGAGAAGCACAAAGGAAGATTTTTTATATATTTTTTTACCAATTGAAGAGTTTGTGTTATTTGAGAATAAATATAAATGGCTTGAAGTTTGCTTTCATTTGTAACGTGTTTGTAATGAAATATCAGTTTTGTGGTTCACTTTTACCAATTATATTACAGTACACTAGCTACTGTTGAATGTCCATGATGATGGTGCTTAGCTTCCCATATGGTCTATCGGTTAGGAAGCCTGGTTTTCACCCAGACAGCCCGGGTTCGATTCCCTGTACGAGAACGTTTTTGATATTTGTCATTTTGTTAACTGTGTAATGTGTTTTCATTATGATAATAAAGCTACAGGTAGAAAATTAATAAAAAACAATTAAATAAAATTAAGCTACAGTTACTTGAAATATGAATATATATATATATATATATATATATATATATATATATATATATATATATACGGAATGATGAAAATGTATTTGACTCTATTCACATCCCCTCACATTTAAAATCCTCCACAGGTTGGGTGCCTTTCAACTCAGATTATAGTTGATACTGTATAAATGCAGAACCAATCGTTCCAGATGGATGAGACCATTCATTTTTAAATACATGT
Organism: Acipenser ruthenus; assembly: GCF_902713425.1. Classification (NCBI taxonomy): domain Eukaryota; kingdom Metazoa; phylum Chordata; class Actinopteri; order Acipenseriformes; family Acipenseridae; genus Acipenser; species Acipenser ruthenus. Next base: position 8,855,558 of record NC_081223.1, read on the forward strand.
AATTCGATTTTTGTATTGGTATTATTTGTATTGAGGCAGGGAGGCTGCATTTGTTTCTAAGCGACAATGAATCTGGAATAACATTCTTAGGGTTTGTGTCGTTCAGTTTCTAAGACGACGACAAATTGAATAGCTCAGTTGGTTAGAATGAAAGAAACTACCACCAGTCAGCCCAGCTAGCTCAGTCGGTAGCGCATGAGACTCTTAATCTCAGAGTCGTGGGTTCATGCCCCACCTTAGGCGTCCGTTTTAAATATAAATTGTAGATGTTTCTTCGAGGCAATGGCGCAATGTCAGATTCTGCTCACATTGTATACAGTATTGCAACAAAATTACTTATTGGTCATTGTCATATAGCAATTGCTATTGTGGAATGCGTGCATCGTTTAAAGATATAACAATATTTAAATAAATATTCTTACTTTTCTGGGATGGCTTCCATCCGTTTATTTTTTTACAGTTGTCATTCCATCATTCATGGAGCAACAGTTGGTATGTGCGTAATAAACCCAATCGGGCCTTGATACAATAGACAACCCTAGTCTGTGCTGAAATAAATAATGCGGTTTTCTACTGCAGTAAACTGAGCTTGTCAGAATGGCCGAGTGGTCTAAGGCGCCACTCAAGGACTCTGTCTTTATAAGGAATTGTGTGTTCTGGTCTCCGAATGGAGGCGTGGGTTAAAATCCCACTCTGACAGTCCAGTTTTACTTATTTTTAAAATTAATAAATTTGTTCATTTTACTATAAAAGATTGTTTCAAGGAAATCAACAGCTGATACCAAACTCGGACTAAAATAGCGTTTCTAACACAGGTTGCATTTTTATTGTAAACAGACTACTTGTTGAAGTCACTGAAAAATATTTTGTGTCCAAATATGTGTGATTTAACTTGATTGTTTTAATATTCCAAATAACATATTACTTTGAAAAACATCTCCGTCGTTGAGAACAGTATAAACGATCTATTACTAGACGTAGCTTACAGGAGAAATGCCCTCGTTTAACATGCTAGGATGATCGACTTCGGCATTCTGCAACTGCTGTTTACATTTTCTAACACGTTATGAGGACGAATACAAAGTTTGACACTTTCTTTGTAAGTGGGGGTAAGCGCAAGTTATTTTCAGATGTAATGTCTTTATTTAAGCTCAATGTAGTCCTGCGTAGTGCAAAACACATTAATATATTGTTATATTAGTCAAGCCCAATTTAAAGTGTTCTTAAATTGTTTTAACATTAGCAGTGATCAATTTGAAATTTGCTTATTGATTTAAACAACTGAACTTATTGTAGGCTTGATGGTTTCTTTTTTCTGCGTTTCTACCAGTATGAGATACGCACTCAAAATGTGTCCCCTTCCTTCAACAACCCCCGACTGAAGATTGGAGTGTCATCAATAGCAGCGAGCAGGTGCCCGAAAACAACACTCATTGTCAGCTTGGTGCTGAGAAGAAAACACTCCCACTCCTCCTGGTGGATACCGAGACCAATCCCTTCAAAACATGTTTCACTCTAGAAATGATCCTTGCAAATATAGTCTTAACTTTTATTGGCAGACCGTCGCCCCAACTGGCAAGTTCTACTTTATATGATACAATGACTGGGTAACAAAGAGGTGTTACATTAACAATACAAACTAACTTGACAGAGCCAAGTCGTTAAAGCATACCTTAAGTTTATCGTGTGATATTGAAATAAATAATCTTACTTTTTTGGGTCGGCTTCAATCCGTTTCTTTTTTTACACTTGTCATTACATCATTCATGGAGCAACAGTTAGTTTGTGCGTAATAAACCCAATCGGGCCTTGATACAATAGAGAACCCTAGTCTGTGCTGAAATAAAGCGGTTTTCTACTAAAGCAAACGCAGTTTGTCAGGATGGTCGAGTGGTTTAAAGCGCCAGACTCAAGAACTCTGTCTTTCTAAAGAATTGTGTGTTTTGGTCTCTGAATGGAGGCGTGGGTTCAAATCCACTTCTGACAGTTCAATTTTACTTATTTTTAAAACGAATAAACGTGTTCATTTTACAATAAAAGATTGTTTAAAGGAAATCACCAGCTGATACCAAACTCTTGTCAGCAATTTTTTAAATTCCATTTTAAATCGGACTAAAATAGCGTTCCTAACACAGATTGCATTTTTGTTGTAAACAGACTACTTGTTGAAGTCACTGAAAAATATTTTTCCAAACATGTGTTATTTAACTTGATTGTTTTAATATTCCAAATAACATATTACTTTGAAAAACATCTCCGTCGGCCACTGGATCGTGGTCTCAATCCACCCGATACGCATGCCAGCGTCAGTGACACACTGTCGCTGGAAGTGCAAGGTATTGGCGCTGGTGTGTAACACCTGTAACATGTTAAACCAGCGCTCAGTGCCGCACCGCCGCGGACCAGCAGCCCATTGCGAGCCAATATAGAAAGTGTCACGTGACAGTTTGTTCGTGTGGTGTTTTAGCTTACTGAAATCATCTTCTTTAGAAACTTTATTTTTTTCTTTTTTGATGGCGCACATTGTAAGTGATATTCTGGAAGAGGAGACTCCCTTTTCAAAGCGCGTACAAACAACCAATCAGCAGCGCCAGTGCTTCCCGGCAGCTTTTGTCGAAATTCTCTTTTTATATGTATTTTCTGTTAACATTAGTTTATGGATAATCCTGTTTGCTTTTAAACCAATTAAATTGTTACAAAGAAAAATAAAAAATGACGACTATTTTATAGTCCATTCATTTTAATCCCGTACATGGTCTTGTAGTAGTGCTAAAATATGCACCATTCTTTCTTTATTTATTTACCCGAAACCTCGCTTAATATAATTTTAGTAAATGACATGTCAGCACTGTGCTTGCATCCAGAGCGCGTCTGCAGATGAAAATAAAACTTCGGCTAAAAACAAAGGAGTACTCGGTTCAACAGAGACAGTTAATAACTTAACAACAAATAAGCTACGTGCTCCGTGTCTGTCTGTGAGGTTATTATTATTATTATTATTATTATTATTATTATTATTATTATTATTATTATTATTATATTTTAATGGTCACATATTTTCATATTTTCAGTGACAGTGAAAACAAACGGTGGAGATAATAATAATAATAATAATAATAATAATAATAATAATAATAATAATAATAATAATAATTAATAAATAAATAAATAAATAAATAAAGACTTGCCTTCAGAATAGAATGTTGCCACAGTTAGAATGCGGATCATTCTATTACGCACTAAGCGCTCCATTGAGACAATGCAATCCGCCTCACAGGGCTCTGCAGACACGGAAAGAAGCGCGTGCTGTGTGGATCAGACAAGCGTGGCGGTCGAGTCTTGTTCTGAGGGGGAAGGGGACCTTACTGCGCAAGAGAAGAGAGGCTGTCTGTTATTTCCTGTCTCAAAACACTCAAAATAATACTTATATATATATTTATATAAAATAAAAGATTAAAAAAATGCATGGGTGGTTTTTTCACCTTATTGATCGATTCGTCCTTCTGAAACGACCACGCGTTGGTGCTGATCTTCAGTGGAAAATAATAAACCACAAGCACTGAAACCCAAATTAACAGCTTTTGTGCGGTCGAGTCTGGAAGCTTGTCTTGATGTCGAGTCGCGGATTGTTTTAGTTTTTACAACGCTTCAGCGTGCATTGCCGTACGTCGTGGAACAGGCTTATTAAAATCCACATGAAAATATGTTGCTATTGCAGTGAATAGGGGATTGCAGCACACTGCGCCGAGTTAACACGCAGAGTTTGCATTTCATTTTCAGTCTGAAACAGCTCCTTAACAAAGCGTTCAGCAGCGAAAGGGGCGCGTTCATTACAGACTGCTCCGGTTCTGTTGTATTTCCAAATGAAATTAACTAATAGTTTGGTTCGTGTTTAATGGTCACTTCAGCGCGTCGGTGTTGTCGAATTTGCTTCTTGTTTTATAACAATGACATCCCCTCCTGTTTTGAAGCACGCAAATCGGGCAAGCGATTCTAAAGGCTCGCTAAGTCGCTGCTGCAACCGGACAACTCGAGTCTTTTGTGGATCTTTACGCGTAAAGCGGCACAAATTATATTGAAATGTATGATTTTAAAGATACCATAAGCGTTTTCAAAACATCTTGAATATAATATAATATGAACTATATTATATATTAACTATTAACTGAATAAATCCCTTAGTAAAATAAAAAAATGCTTTTATTAGCAAATTCTGCAAGCGCAATTTATTTCGCCAAAAAAAGCCTGTTGTTTCTCGTATTAAAAGACTGATCAATTCATTGATCGTATTTTTTGTCCCTCAAAATAAGCTCTTGTTTTGTTTTTCTATTCATATGCTCTAAAAATAAACACGTTGTGGTCATTTTATGAATTCATAAAGACGCGCAAACAAACCAACATAAGACAAATAAAATACATACACGCACCTTGCTCTAGTGTTTCCATGTGGGCACGCGTGTATATTTAACTCGTGGTTCTGTTGCGGTCAGCAGGTGTATTCAGTTATTCTGTCCGCGCATGTGTTTCTAGATAGAGGCTGTGGAGCGTTTAGTGCAGGGCTATTCAGACTGACTCGTGGTCTCAGCAAAAACCCACAACGAGCTCTCAGCGCGAGGTGATTTTCCACTAGACTGCAAACGACAGAAGGGTATTTCTGCACGAAGGCGGATCCTTTCTTTCATCAGATATGAATATGACACGTCAGCATATGCATGCTTCATATCTCGAGCGTGCGTGCATGCAGGGTTAGAATCGGTACGTTATTGCATGGCTGGGGTTGCACGCTGCTTTAAGTTAATAGTTTAAACATTTGTCATTGTTTCAGGACGAATTCTGCTAGATATGCAACTTGAGTTTCCCATTTCATTGCACGAACGGTTTGTCTATTTTAGAAAAAAAGGTAGGCTTTCAAAATCAGGGCATTCGTGTTCAGAGCAAACACAAAATAAAAACCTTCCCAAAAGCGCTGGAGCGAGGGGCGGCCAAAGCGGACCCGTTCACTCCGGGTCTGTGTTCCAAACCCTGTTCAAAAACGTTTAATCATTGAATCGATTCAATAACCGTCCACATCGATCTCTGGAGTAGTTCATTATACTGCTTATAACTGCTTCCTGTATCTTGTTGTTGATTTTACTCTTATCGTTCTCCGTATTCACTATTTTTCTCATTGCTCTTATTTGAAATCATTCTCATCTATCACTACGTGCTCTTAATGGACTTTACTCGCATGAGTAAATATTGTTACTATGAGTTAACTGCTCTTAGTCGAATTCGCTCCTAATTGTAATTATTTACTGTATTCGTTATTTTGATCTTATTTGCTACTGATTGTATTGTACTTTATAACGGCTCTTATCTGTAATTTAATATTATTATTATTTATTAGCAGAAGCCCTCATCCAGGGCGACTTACAATTGTTACAAGATATCACATTATACATATTATACATTATTTTCACAACAGTTTTTACTGGAGCAATCTAGGTAAAGTGCCTTGCTCAAGGGTACAGCAACAGTGTCCCCCACCTGGGATTGAACCCATGACCCTCCGGTCAAGAGCCCTAACCACTACTCCACACTGCTCTGTAATGTGATATTCTGTAATGTGATACTTTATAATTTGATATTCTGTACTGTGCTATTTTGTAATGTGATACTTTGTGCCGTGATATTTTGTAACAATTGTAAGTTGCTCTGGATAACGGAGTCTGCTAAGAAATAAATCATAATAATAATGTTATATGTTAAACCTGGAGTGGAATAATGGCTCATGATTCTCAACAACACACCGAAGAAGACTGCACTTGATCAAATCCTTTTTCACAGACACGTTTATTATTATTATTATTTAAATGTACAATTATTCAAATACAGTGACTATTATTAGTATTACAGCAAAATATATGTTTTATATGATATCATAATAATATACAAGATGTTTACAAAGAAAGAAAAAAAAAATTGTGGGCGTGCAGCATGAGAGGCTTGCTTGAATTTGAGTCCAGCTATTTAAGGTTCATTTCAATACAAATGGGTAATATTTGACATGAAGTGTCTCTCATTGCTGTGTATTTGGTAAATGCATGCGGACTGGCACATCATTACAGTGGTATTATGCATAGTTACAAAGTGCAAGCACACAACTGTATCTGCACAGTGAATTTGACTTGGAATTGAAAGAGTATACAGAGCTCTCTCTCTCTCTCTGTCTCTCTCTCTCTCTCTCTCTCTCTCTCTCTCTCTCTCTCTCTCTCTCTCTCTCTCTCTCTCTCTCTCTCTCTCTCTCTCTCTCTCTCTCTCTCTCTCTCTCTCTCTGTCCACGGCTGCATTTGAAGATGGGCGCAGTGCTTTGTGGAGCCCGTCACAGATTGAGCGATGCGTACTCCGTCTGAGAAGAAAGAGAAAGGGTTCAGGTGTTACAGGGCAGCACAGAGTTAAAATGCAAGCCTCATATTTAAATACAGTGTAGTTTATATTAAGTACAGTAATACTACTAGGATGCAGCAAGTTAAGATCACAAGTTATATCTACAATGGCATATTAGTATTGCAATAATGCATTGGTTACATATTACTACACACAAGCCACGTCGTAATTAGACACACAAGTGTGTGCTACATATAGCAGGTATTTTGTTTTTTATTTATTATCTTCTATTGGCTATGATTTGTGAACTGGTTGAGAATCCTTATCCGCATTAATAATACCTATTTTCTACTTTCACCTGAAGAAGAGACCTTTGATGTCTTGAAAGCCTGGGATTAATTATTGTTTAGTTAGTCCAATGAAAGGTATCGCCTCTCCTTCTCTTTGTCTATCAATAAATAAATAAAACCCTGAATCAGACTGATTACCGAGTAATCCTGGACTGTTCTGTGTCGGGCGGGGCGCTGGGGACGGCAGGGCGTGTCGCTGGACTTGTGATCTATAGATTGTAAAAAACAAACATGTTATTATAATAAGACTTTATAGTTCAGTAAAAATGCAATCAAATCAATATAGCTGACATTTTATATATTATTATTATTATTATTTAGCAGACGCTTTTAATCAAAGCGATATAAGTCTAGGGGGTGAACTATGCTTCATCAACAACTGCTGCAGAGTCGCTTACAATAGGACGGAGCACAAGGAGGTTCAGTGACTTGCTCAGGGTCACACACGGGGAGTCAGGGATGGTGCTGGAATTTGAACCTGGAACTTCTGGGGTAACAAGCCCCTTACTTTAACCACTGGACCACCAAGCCTCTTTAGTATAGTAATACATAGTTCAGTAAAATGCAATAAACAGGGTCTAGTGTATATGATATGAATGATATGATTGATATTTCAAATGCACAAACACCAGCGATCACAAAGAGAATATCCTGCAGTTACCGGTTTTAGTTTTATGAAGTCTTCTGTAAACACACGCCACACACACCACGACCAGAATTAGCAGGAGAACGGCGGGCAGTCCGTAAAACAACACAGGAACGCAATCTGTAACCAAACATGTACACACAGATATTAACAATACACATTATTATTATTATTATTATTATTATTATTATTATTATTATTATTATTATTATTATTATCACACTATGTTTTGTGTTTTTAAGTGTGTGTTCTTTAACAGAATATGGAAAAGCAGCTTTTTTACATTATAACTTTTTTATGTTGAGATTTCAAATAATGACCCTTCAGCTGCGTAATTCACCTTGGCTTCGGAGTGACGCGGAGACTTTTTCTGTGACGTTTTTGACGTTGTAAGCCTCGCACTTTATAGCGCCGCTGTTCCATTGATCCGCGCTGATTGTGACGTAGCTGCGCACGCTATAGGACCCGTCGGGTTCGATCTCTCCCTCCCCCGCGCTGCCCGGCGCGGCTGCCTCGGCGCCGATAGTCCAGAGGACTCGGTGCCGCCCCGGAGACGTGTCTCTCACCAAACACAGCACCGGAACCGGCTCGGTCCAGTCCGAATCGCCTTCAGACAGACCCGGAGAGTATAACTCCACACTCGGGACAGTCAGCGGGTCTTTGAGTAAACACATACATTGTAAGTTTAGTAACCATGAAAAACAAAGTGAAGTAGCTGACGTCAGGGATCAAATGTTATCGTTACTCTTCACACCGCTCACTTTCTGCTGTTCACTCTCATTGTAAACCCAAAGCGTGTTCTTATTATCCTCCGAGTATAATTTAAAAAGATGCATCATCATCATCATCATCATCATCATCATCATCATCATCATCATCATCATCATCACATAACGCTTGATTTTATTTGTCAGTTTTTGTCTCTGAATGTTAAACAGGGTAATTAGGGTCCGAGTGAAAGACCGTCAAAGACCATCGAATAATTTGGGTGTTTTCTTTTTATTTTTTGTTGGCAATTTTTTAAAACATTTTAGGCGTTTTGGAATGCAAAGTGTTAAACGTTTTATACCGAGGGATTCCGAATATCAAAATTCAGATTATGGAACTTCGGATGATTCTATTTCCAACACTTTGAACGCATTCTATAGAACCCTTCATTTCCTTTGTCCAATATTTAAGAATGTTTCTTTATAGAAACTACAAAAAACAGGTTTCCAATTGCAAAAGGATTACTGCACGGTATCTTTAAAGAAATAAGAACATAAGAACATAAGAAAGTTTACAAACGAGAGGAGGTCATTCAGCCCATCTTGCTCGTTTGGTTGTGAGTAGCTTATTGATCCCAGAATCTCATCAAGAAGCTTCTTGAAGGATCCCAGGGTGTCAGCTTCAACAACATTACTGGGGAGTTGGTTCCAAACCCTCAAAATTCTCTGTGTAAAAAAGCACCTCCTATTTTCTGTTCTGAATGCCCGTTTATCTAATCTCCATTTGTGACCCCTGGTCCTTGTTTCTTTTTTCAGGTAGAAAAAGTCCCCTGGGTCGACATTGTCAATACTTTTTAAGATTTTGAATCTTTGAATCAGATTGCTGTCCCCCTGTGTTTTTCCCATGGTTATGCTCTGCATTTACCACAGTTTACCCTGCTTTGACAGATTTTTTTATTAATATGCTTTACCATACTTCACTGTGCTTCACAATGCTTGCCTGTGCTTTATCATGCTTTCTCTGTGCTTTATTACAATTTGCTGGGCTTTTACTATGAGAATCTTTTAGCTTAGCATGTTTTGTAACATGCCTTACCATACCTCTCTGTGTTTTGCAATGCTTCACTATGCCTTACCATACCTCTCTGTGCTTTACAATGCTTCCCTATGCTTTACCACACCTATCTGTGCTTTACAATGCTCCCCTATGCTTTACCATACCTCTCTGTGCTTTACAATGATTCCCTTTGCTTTACCACACCTATCTGTGCTTTACAAAGCTCCCCTATGCTTTACCATACCTCTCTGTGCTTTACAATGCTTCCCTATGCTTTACCACACCTCTCTGTGCTTTACAATGCTTCCCTATGCTTTACCAGACCTCTCTGTACTCCACAATGCTTCCCTATGCTTTACCATACCTCTCTGTGCTATACAATGCTTCCCTATGTTAAGCGCTGCTATGTTTTAACGATGGTACTTTTGTAAGGGAATAATGACATGCATTTTCAGACACGCTATTGCTTAATCAGCATAGAGATATATTTTCCAATGGTCTCTATTTTCAGACACAATGTCTATCTAAATCCGAGGGAACACGGAGCCACTCTGCGGCTTGGAACTTGATTTCAGGAGTCTGTTTCAGGTCACTGCGCGGCATACCAGGCAGGGAGACTTGGGGTTTGATACAGCAAACCTCAAACCAGGTCTCCCGGTCTCCTGGAACCAGGTTTCAAGCCACATGGTCCTGATAAAGTCGCTTCGTGTTCCCTCCGCTTCACATCAACAAGTTACGCCCTTGCCCAGCCAGCGAAACCCCATTCGCCTTACTTCAACATACAGAACCGAAATACATTTTAAAACAGCTCAAAACGGATTCCTCCTTCCAGAAACGAGTTACTGTAACGGTACTTACCTGATACAACGAGTTTGGTGCTGGATCCAGGTGCGAATTCGAGAGCTGCTTCCGCTATACAGAAATACACGGCCGAGTCGGTTCTTTGGAGGTCCGCAATGGTTAAATTATACTGTCCGTTCTTGCTGTCGAGTGTTCCGGAATACCGACCCTCTTTTAAGTAGCCCGTGATCAGGGATGTGACGATCTGGATTCGCCCGTCCGGCTCCTGCCGGTACCAGTTAACCCAAACAGTTACATATTGGTTTATTTTACTTGGATCTACTCCGCATTTCAGCGTGATATTCCCGCCCGGTTCCGCGGTGTGTAACGGCGGGACAGAGTCAGTTACTGGTTCCGCCAGCCCATCTGAAAAACAATACAAAAAATTAATAAATTAAAAGAAACAAATTCAAAAAAAAAAATCTCCTATACTTTACGCACAAGAAAATGATGACAATACTGATTAAATTATTATTATTATTATTATTATTATTATTATTATTATTATTATTGCTATACAAGCACGTCGTTTTTATTTGAAAAAAAAGTCAAATTCAAATTAAATTCAAATAAATACATATAAACAATAAATGTATTTAATTACTATATAGATAAACTATTTATTGAAATGGGAAAAATGTCGATCAAGTACTGCATCAATCACCAGGCGTTAAATATTTATACACTGTATCAAATTTTGTAAGAGAAAATCAATTTCTCAACTTTCATTTCGTATTTATTATTTATTTATTTCTTAGCGACTTACAATTGTTACAAGATATCATATTATTTTTACATACAATTACATTATTTTTTTTACACGTTATTTTTACATACAATTACCCATTTATACAGTTGGGTTTTTACTGGAGCAATCTAGGTAAAGTACCTTGCTCAAGGTTACAACAGCAGTGTCCCCCACCAGGGATTGAACCCACAATCCCCCGGTCAAGAGTCCAGAGCCCTAACCACTACTCCACACTGCTGCTCTAATTTACTTAAACCTATAGTTTGCTGCTAAAGACGAGCTGTTTGAAATCCCTGTTATAAAATTAAATGATATATATATATATATATATATATATATATATATATATATATATATATATATATATATATATATATATATACATATCTATCTAAATATATCAAATCAATGTTAGAATACTTACTTACAGATACTTACAGTGAGCGACCAAAACCAAAAGGCAGCCGATAGAACAGAATGCCATCGCTCCTGGAGTCCGAAGCGCAGTGTGATTGAATACGCGCCGTGCAGCCAGCAGTAACCAGCGCCACTGTGCTTTCAACATTGAAACGAGATCTGCTGCGCTTACATACGGGGCGGGTCTCTCAGCTCGCTCGGTGATGTTTAACCAACTGTGTGGGCGTCGGCATTGCTCAGAGCGGATCACAAAGCAACGGGCACGGCATTGCGCAGAGAGGATCGCAAAGCAACGGGCACGGCATTGCGCAGAGAGGATCGCAAAGCAACGGGCACGGCATTGCTCAGAGCAGATCACAAAGCAACGGGCACGACATTGCTCAGAGCGGATCACAAAGCAACGGGCACGGCATTGCTCAGAGCGGATCACAAAGCAACGGGCACGGCATTGCTCAGAGCGGATCACAAAGCAACGGGTACGGCATTGCTCAGAGCGGATCACAAAGCAACGGGCACGGCATTGCTCAGAGCGGATCACAAAGCAACGGGCACGGCATGGTTCAGAGCGGATCACAAAGCAACGGGCACGGCATTGCTCAGAGCGGATCACAAAGCAACGGGCACGGCATGGTTCAGAGCGGATCACAAAGCAACGGGCACGGCATTGCTCTACATTGCAGAAGTGTTTGGGTTGCTTGAAGCCGGTATGCAGAATACATCTGCTGCTTAGGAGAATGTTACTTTATAGAACCTGAACATAATGGTGATTGCATTCATTATATATGTTCTGATGAAGACATGTTTCTGTCGAAACGTGTTCGCAAACACTGTTTTGCTGTGTTAATGACAGAATAAAGTTTGTTTTATTGAACATGTGCTTCGGATCTGGGTTTTGTTGATGGGAGTTGCCGTCTTTATTCTTTGCTACAGTTTCACAGCTGAAAGGTATTTATTTGACATATTTACCTGTTTTGAAGGACATTGAAAATAAACATATTTTAGCGCTGCTATATATATATATATATATATATATATATATATATATATATATATATATATATATATATATATATATATATATATATATATATATATATAAACTGCTGTGTACCTAAACGAGCTAAATCAAAAAGAAGATCATGTAGGTACACAAAAATGTGAATAATTCATAGAGAAATATATTCTATCAGGACTTGTCGGTCTATATATCTAGATATATCTATTTATTATTATTATTTTTTATTATTTTTAAAGTAGGTGAGCAGAAAGGCTGCTTCAGTGTTTTTCACTAAAAAATCAAAAATGTGTACATACATATTTTAAATTAGTTTACTGGTTCTGCAGTGTGGAGAGTGGAGTTCTCTTTCCTATACTGCTAGAGCGCTCTGCAGTGTTGAGAGGGGAGTTCTCTTTCCTATACTGCTAGAGCGCTCTGCAGTGTTGAGAGTGGAGTTGTCTTTCCTATACTACTATAGAGCTCGCAGACGCTGGACCGTGGCACCACCTAGTGATGAAATATAGGAAGTGCCGCTACATATTGTAATAGACAATTCTTTATATATTTATTTATACAGGCACACAAAAAAGAAATGCATATTTGTTTCTGAAATATCAGCTAAATAAAACACATTTTCAAAAAAATACATTTAGTTATCCATTGCACAAAAACAAATTATGATCATTTTGTTCTTATATACAGCACAGATAGGTACATATCTAAGGTAATCTTTCTCTAACTGTACAGACATGATCTGTAGCTTTGCTTTAAAAAATATATATATATATATATATATATATATATATATATATTCTTATTTAAAATTGGATAGCATGATGAAGATAATACAATAAATTTATATTGAGAGAGAGAGAGAGAGAGAGAGAGAGAGAGAGAGAGAGAGAGAGAGAGAGAGAGAGAGAGAGAGAGAGAGAACCAATCATACTAATAGCAATATATATTATTTAAACAATTCTGTAAAGCTTTTTTTGTGAATATATTTATATAAAAGGATTTCGGAATACTACAGACAATAAACTTTATTAAAGTAATTGTTTTTTTTTGTGGTTATTTTGGTACTTTCAAAAAAATCTGTAGCACCATAATTTCAATTGAATCCTACAGTGTCAGATACCTGGCATGTATGCATTTCGGATGTCTCCTGTTATAAATCAGCCAGTCATGTAATAGCTTCTATCCCAATAGTGCAGAACATTGTTACACCCCCTCCCCATAACCCTCACCCCCCACCCCCAGAAATGGTCTTATTTCCATCCCTGTAGATAGATAGTATTTGATTGATGGAGGCAGTGTGGGCCATAGACTAGGATGCTCTCACAGGAAACACCTCTGCCTGGTGCTCCCCTGGTGGCTGTGCCGAGTCCCTGTACCCTGCCACTGCTGACACACACCCACGCCCTCTGCTGGACACGCCTGGAACTGTGTGCCAGGTTGTTTAGTCTCCCCTGCAGACAGACAGAGACACAGAGAGACAGAGCTCGAATTGAACTACAAACGAAGACACTGAGAAACACTTCTGGTCTAATTAAATCAGTCATTGGATTTATTAGAGATACCTGGAATAGGAATAAGACTCCTATTAGGTAACTGTTAAGTGTCTTCTGCCCGCCTGGTGTTCTCTCTGCCTTGCTTCTCCCAAGCAACTCCACTACTCCGCACACTCAACTGGCTCCCATTCACCGCTCGCATCCAGTTCAAGACTCTTGTACTAGCCTACAGATACCATGACCAGACTGCACCTAGCTACCTCCAGACCCTCATCTCTCCCTACACCCCCACTCGACCTCTCCGCTCCGCCTGCACTAGAAGACTGGCTCTACCTCCTCTACGCTCCCCTGCCTCCAAAGCCCGCTCTTTCTCCACCTTCGCTCTGCAGTGGTGGAATGACCTTCCTACAGATGTCAGGACTGCCCAGTCCCTGACCACATTCCGGTGCCTCCTTAAGACTCACCTCTTCAGACAGCACCTGTAGAACTCCTCTGTTTTTCCCCTGGGACACTATCACCCTTCCTTAAATGCGCTTTATTTGCTCTTATCTGCCCCCTATATTACTGCATTTAATCCTGTACCTCAGTGTACTGTAATCTGCCAAGTGTTTAATCTGTAGTATTTTGTAGTTAATCATATCCTGATGTAACTATCACTGTCACTGTTATCTGCTGTATTATTGAATTGTATTTTGTCACACTTATACTTGCTTGAACCAAAGTCATTGTATTTATCTTGCTCTTCTTGTATTATTACTTGTACTGTAACACTTGAAATGTATTTGCTTACGATTGTAAGTCGCCCTGGATAAGGGCATCTGCTAAGAAATAAATAATAATAATATTAATAATAATATTGCACAGCAGTTTCACCCATTCCATGTTTTACTACTACCAGCTTGACTAGGTGTGTTTAGGTAACAGAAAGCTGTCTTAAATCAATAGGAGCTTTTTCTGCTGTTGTGCTCCTCGTTTGTGAAACTATGTTCTGCTTGACATCATCAGGCAGGTTGAAACATTGGATCCTTTTAAATCTCAATTGAAAACATACTTTTTAATGTGCTTTTATATAATTGGTTGTAACTGGAGTTAATTAGATGTCTATATTAAGCAATTTTATGTTGTTAATTAAAAAAAATGTTAATTCTTAAAACATTTTTTAATTAAAAAAAGATCTGGAAAAATATATTGTGACAATGCAGGGATGGAAATAAGACTATTGCACAGCAGTTTCACCCATTCCAGGTCATACTACCCCTGTGTGTAGAGTTAACAAGCTCAGATGTGTCTTATTATTAAGCTCATAGTGAAACCAAGAATGGATCACACTGATAGGCAATGGGAGTCTTAATTTCATCCCTACATCTGGAGCAAAAGAGAGTTCACTGACGAGGGCCGGCCACTAGGGGAGATAGTGAACCAGGTGAGAGTATCTCTCTCAGCCTCTAGATGTCTCTCTCTGCAGAACCTCTCTCAGCCTCTAGGTGTCTCTCTCTGCAGAACCTCTCTCCGCCTCTAGATGTCTCTCTCTCTGCAGACCTCTCTCAGCCTCTAGGTGTCTCTCTCCTTACAGAACCTCTCTCAACCTCTAGGTGTCCCTCTCGCTGCAGTACCTCTCTCTGCCTCTTCCTCTCTATCAGACTCTAGATGTCTCTCCCTTTCTCTAAGTCTCTAGGTGTCTCTCTCCAATTTAAATTCAAATTCAAACTGACTTTATCAGCATGACAGGAGTGATCCAGTGTTGCCAAAGCTTTTCATCACAAATGTTACATAAAATAAAATATAATGTTAATAACACACAATACCAATCCCTCCCCACTCCCTCCTTCTGAACAGGATGTAAACAATATAATTCATCATAATAATATATTTGTGTAGCAGTGTTTCTGGTAGGCAGTGACAAGGCAAGGCAGCCTAATACACAAGAGGCCACCGGGTGCAAACCCAGTACATCACGCTCTTCAGAGCCAGATCACTTTACCAAACAGACACTCTCCCTTTCAAGAGCTGTTACACACTTGGAATAGTTTCAGTGCATTACCTCATTTCCACCACAGGGGGACAGTCTTGTACTGCTTTTTTTAAAAATATATTGCACTTCTTTAGTACAAATAAAAATCGAATGCAAAAACAGAAATAAAATAATAAAAGAAAACCCCTGTGGACAGCAGACTGACCTGCAGTTTATCAAACCGCAACAGACTTGCGTTCTTTGTTTTAGTTCTGTAGTTCTGTTCCATTTATTATACAGCTAACATAAAACAACAGAACCACTGTGATATGAAAAAAAGGGTAACATATAAATTGCATTGATAAGACTGAATTGCTGTGCGTGCATGGATGTGTGCGTGCGTGTGCGTGTGCGTGCGTGTGTGTGCATGTGTGTGCGTGCTTGTGTGTGTGTCTGTGTGTGTATACCTGCATGCAGGGCCGGATTAACGCTGAGCCCCCAAAAAATATATATAATTTATAATACATTATCTAAAACATAAATAGATAACGTGTGACTGAATGGATCGGAACAACAGGTCTGTGTTACCAAGCCGTATTGCGTTGGAGGAGCATGGACTGCCTGATCATATGACTTGACCTGCGATCAAGTCACGTGCCACTTTTATCAGGTGTGCTGCGGCGCGAACGTGATGCAGATCAGAACCTGTAAATATCTGACAGAGCAGCACCCAGGAAGTGTGAGAGCCTTGTGTATGAGTGTTTTTTTATTAGATTTCTGTGTAGCTCGTGTTTTGTGATACATATACATATATTTACTGCTTTTTTCCATCCAGCTAAAGAAGGACTTGTAGTCCGAAACATCCTGATGTAGAATTGATTTTTGTATCAATTATTCACATGATGTACCCACATGACCTTTTTCTTTTTTTGTGATCCTTTTGGCACACAGCAGTTTTCCTTTTTCATGTATTATTAAGTATATGTATATTTGTATGCAAGCTCCTTACTCTTTATAAAGTAATCTTGGTCAGTCAGTCAGTGGGATTGACTTCTGTTTGCATGTCTGTTTGTCTCAGATTGACCCCAGTGAGCTCACCCTCCTTCACACCCTGAGGAGGATGAGTCTACCCTGTTTATTTAGCAGGTCCTCATACCGTGATACAGCCATCCTGAAATGTCTTTGTATCAGAAACAGCTTCTATCGGATTGGCATTCAAATCAGTAGCAGGCTTGGTGGTCCATTGATTAGAGAAAGGGGTCTTGATACCAGGGGGTTCCCATTTCAATCTCAGCTCAGCCCTTGACTCACTGTGTGTGATCCTGAGCAAGTCACTTAACCTCCTTGTGCTCCGTCCTTTGGATGAGATGTAAAAGCGAGGTCCTATTGAAGTGACTCTGCAGCAGCAGTTGTTGATGATGCACAGCTCACCCCCTGTGTTAGAGACCCCTGATTTAAGACAATTTTAATTGACTAAC
The DNA here is from genome assembly GCF_902713425.1 of Acipenser ruthenus. Lineage (NCBI taxonomy): Eukaryota > Metazoa > Chordata > Actinopteri > Acipenseriformes > Acipenseridae > Acipenser > Acipenser ruthenus. The sequence goes on from NC_081223.1 coordinate 8,872,623, forward strand.
AAAAAGCAACTTCAATTGAAATGATTTGTTGCCACTGTTGTGAGAAGCTAATTTTATCGCAATTCTGATCAGCGATGTCTTTTACATAAGAACATAAGAACATAAGAAAGTTTACAAAATAGAGGAGGCCATTCAGCCCATCTTGCTCGTTTGGTTGTTAGTAGCTTATTGATCCCAGAATCTCATCAAGCAGCTTCTTGAAGGATCCCAGGGTGTCAGCTTCAACAACATTACTGGGGAGTTGGTTCCAGATCCTCACAATTCTCTGTGTAAAAAAGTGACTCCTATTTTCTGTTCTGAATGCCCCTTTATCTAATCTCCATTTATGACCCCTGGTCCTTTTTTCTTTTTTCAAGTCAAAGAAGTCCCCCGGGTTGACATTGTCTATACCTTTTAGGATTTTGAATGTTTGAATCAGATCGCCGCGTAGTCTTCTTTGTTCAAGACTGAATAGATTCAATTCTTTTAGCCTGTCTGCATACGACATGCCTTTTAAACCCGGGATAATTCTGGTTGCTATTCTTTGCACTCTTTCTAGAGCAGCAATATCCTTTTTGTAACGAGGTGACCAGAACTGAACACAATATTCTAGGTGAGGTCTTACTAATGCATTGTAGAGTTTTAACATTACTTCCCTTAATTTAAATTCAACACTTCTCACAATATATCCAAGCATCTTGTTAGCCTTTTTTATAGCTTCCCCACATTGTCTAGATGAAGACATTTCTGAGTCAACATAAACTCCTAGGTCTTTTTCATAGTTCCCTTCTTCAATTTCACTATCTCCCATATGATATTTATAATGCCCATTTTTATTGCCTGCATGCAATACTTTATACTTTTCTCTATTAAATTTCATTTGCCATGTGTCTGCCCAATTCTGAATGTGGTCCTATTTTTGTGTCGTCTGCAAATTTAACGAGTTTGCTTACTATATCAGAGTCTAAATCATTAATGTAGATTAGGAATAGCAGAGGACCTAATACTGATCCCTGTGGTACACCACTGGTTACCTCGCTCCATTTTGAGGTTTCTCCTCTAATCAGTACTTTCTGTTTTCTGTTTAACCACTCCCTAATCCATGTGCATGCATTTCCTTGAATCCCTACTACGTTCAGTTTGAGAATTAATCTTTTATGCGGGACTTTGTCAAAAGCTTTCTGGAAATCTAAATAGACCATGTCGTATGCTTTGCAGTTATCCATTTTCAATGTTGCATCCTCAAAAAAGTCAAGTAGGTTAGTTAGACATGATCTCCCTTTCCTAAAACCATGCTGGCTGTCTCCCAGGATATTGTTACCATATAGGTAATTTTCCATTTTGGATCTTATTATAGTTTCCATAAGTTTACATATAATAGAAGTCAGGCTTATTGGTCTGTAGTTACCTGGTTCAGTTTTGTCTCCCTTTTTGTGGATCGGTATTACGTTTGCAATTCTCCAGTGTGTCGGTACAACCCCTGTGTCAAGAGACTGTTGCATGATCTTGGTTAGCGGTTTGTAAATAACTTCTTTCATTTCTTTGAGTACTATTGGGAGGATCTCATCTGGCCCAGGGGATTTGTTTTGAAATTGTGTTAAAAGGGAATCGAGAATGGAATTGGGAATGGAATTTAAAAATAAATGATGCCATGATTTTTTCAATTATTATTATTATTATTATTATTATTATTATTATTATTATTATTATTATTATTATTATTATTATTTGAAATTATCAAAGGGTACAGTAATAAACAATATGCCACAGAATCCATGCATGCGAGAACAAGTTTATTGATGTATTTAGTTGTTTTTTTTTTAATTATGAAGAACATGCTGAAGTAATTTCAGAGTTTTGATATAGAGACAGTTTCTATACAATTTCAGAGGGTCTTCTTCAAAGGCTAAATAAACACCACGTGCTATATTTGCACCAGCATGGCTTATTCCAGCCCATTGATATTTCTATTACAATTCCAATAACTGTCCATCAAATCTAATAAACCAATGAGAAATCTCAGAGAAACGCACGAGCCTTTTAAGAGAGAAGGAACACGTGTGTCCCACCAATAGAAACGATGCGCGCTTTCTTATTGTTTGCAACGAGGTGCACGAAACAGTGGGGTTTAAAATGCAGTGACAGACTGGATCTGATCGTCCAAATGGACAATTTCCTCCTCGTGATGCCCGAGTCGCTCTCAAATGTATTTTTAAGAAGAAACCATTTGAACAGCAAGCGTTTAATTCCTTGTGTACCTCGAAGGGTTAAAACAGGCTCAGTTCTGTGTACAGCTTTGGCCAATTGCTGAGATATTATTTTTTTTTAAAAGCTATATGAACATAGTTTACCTCTTTTATTTAACATCATGTCATCAAAGAAACTATTAAATGATATAAAAAAGTCTACCATTAGGAAGCCATTATGAGGCTACTGGTATATTATTTCATGTTAGATTTTGAAATGTCACGTTTTTTAACTTTTTGTCAGTTTGTATGGGAAAAAAAACAAAGCGGTGTGTAATTAAATATTATTCATTATTCAGTCGGTTTCATTCGACTGAATGGTTAATTCTACAGGGTGTTGCAAAATGTTTGGCCAGCTTGGAAAACGATTCAAAACTTGGAGGTGAGGAATCAGGTCTGAGGACAGCTGACCATCAAACTTCCCCTGATAATGATCATTTTAAATAGATATTAATCGTTTGAACTTTGCATCTGTCACAAATCGCAAGCAAGCAAGAAAAAAAACTAGCATCAAAACGCTCTGCTCCAAAGGATTTATTATTATTATTATTATTATTATTATTATTATTATTATTATTATTATTATTATTATTATTATTATATGCGTCTCTTGTTTGTGATGTTCTTCTTCTGGTATTCAAACTCCAAGCTCGCGTAGGTGACCAGACTGTCCTCTTCACCTCTCCTCTGCAAGAGATCAACAGGGTTTATTAAATAATATATCATCAATAATAACACGGCACATACCAATAGCGGAACCTCTCAGCCAATAGCTTTCAATTGGGATTCCAAATCCTGTCACACGAGAACAGGACCCCATTGATAAATGGCAAAGCCGGCCGCGGATTAGCTTCATTATGAAACCTTTCAGCTATTTTTTAGATTTCCTGCACGAAAGGAGTTAAAATCCAGGACGGCCCTTCTAAAACCCCACCTCCCTTATCACAGGACAGCTCTTATCAGAATACGCAGTGAGGGGTCTTTTCTGACTTGTTTTAGGTCTTACATGCTCATATATGGTATTGTTTTTACCATTCGTGGGCATGTAAACCCTTCTTCCAGCGCGTAAATCATGCGTAAACCAAGTCAGAATAGACCCCTGAATGCACTAGTATCAAAAACCTCAACTCCGTCTCAGATTGTACTGATCCCCCTGGGCCACTCGACGTCGTGCGCTGAAGGGATCGCTTAACTATAGATGCGAAACACTGAATCCCATTGACTCGCATACAATACAATAAATTTTAAAAAAATACATTTCTATAGATCAGAAAGCGCGTCACGCACGCACGCACGCACACACACAGACGCACACACGCACAAACACACACACACAACCAATTAAACCATTGAATGAAAAACGGTTTAATAGAAATGCTATAAAATTTATATTAAAAAGTGACAAAAAAGTGGTTTTAATTATAAAATTAGAAAACAACTGAGATAGAATGCGAGTTTGTAAAAACAGAACAATGAAAAAAGTCTAATGCGTAAAATGAATATGTCAACTTTACCTTTGTATCTCCGCTGCCGGGGGTCCCTTTGTAAATTACATGTGTGGAGTCTTCAGTGGACGCTGGGAATGCAAAGTTGAGACGTCACTGACAGAGTCTCCGAACGAGGCTAAGTGTCTACAGAAGAATACCAACAGCGTCTCCCCGGGCCGCGGTAATAAGCGACAGGGAGAAGCGGCTGCTAACAGCCCTGCGGACAACCTGCTCCTTAACATCTTTCTTATAATACAGACACGGTGTAACCTTGCTTAAGAACTGCACAGAAATGAAGCACGTGCACTCTGCAGTAATACCACCTGCTGGCTCGCGGTGTAGAATGAGAGACCCGACCCCTCCCCTTAATCACAGACCACTGGGGTCCTAATATCTATATATACACATATATAATGTGTGTGTATGCAACAAAACTACATGAATACAGTGTATACAAAATAAATTTGAACAACAACACCATTGTTAATAATAGCAGCCCCGAATATGTTTTTGTATTAATACTGATATTATTATAATATTAACAGCATAATATAAATAACAATAACAATATTTATCACCATCGTCATAGTTACAATAACAATAATAATAATCATTTTGAAAGTGTTTGTATCAGTAATGAAATCGTATCTATAGAGATATACAATGGGGTGCACTGACTCGCTAGCCCGCTGCAGAACCATCACTGGCTGTAGCGCTATAAACTCGCACCAGCGCACAGGGAGGGAGCGGCCGGGACGGTACCTGGTTTGAAGCGGCGGCGGGTCCACAGCGCGTAGCCGCAGAGAGCCGCGGAGAGAGCGAGGAGGGAGACCCCGGAGAACACGGCGTACTGAACCAGGCACCGCTCTGCAACCAGACCTGGGTTCAATTACAATTACAGCAGAATTGTTTACTGACATTTCAATTACAATTGTGTACAATTCCAGTTACAATTACGCTGCAGTAATTATAATTAGAATTATAGTTACACTAAAAAATAACAACTCTCCACATTAACATGTTTACTCTGCTTATCCTAAATAACCCAAACAATGATAATAATCACATGTACAAATACACAAACATAAAACTTGTATGTGTTTCTCAAGCCTATTTTTTTTTTTAATAATATAATTTTTACAAAATAAGAGTTTTGGTGGTCCAGTGGTTAGAGAAAGGGGCTTGGAACCAGGAGGTTCAAATCCCAGCTCAGCCACTGACTCACTGAGCAAGTCACTGAACCTCCTTGTGCTCCGTCCTTCGGATGAGACGTAAAACAAACGAGGTCCTAGTGGAAGCGACTCTGTGGCAGCAGTTGCTTTGGATAAAATCGTCTGCTAAATAACTCATTAATGATAAAGTAAGAGGCGAAAGGTAGAGATTACTGACCCGCCCCGTGAATCCCAGTGTATGAAACATTCCTGCTGCGGATAGGTGTGTTCCAGTCCAACTGCGCTTCACATGCGCACTCAGCCCCGCTTCTCCACGTCTCCACCGGGATTGTCAGGCGGCTCGTAGCGGCGTAGCTCTCTCCGTCTCCCTGTCCCTCTCTGCCCTCCTTCATGAACCACCGGACCCGGACCGAGGGCGAGGAGAGGCCCCGGATTAGACACACTAGTGTCAGGGTCGCATTGGAATCGAGCGCGCTGCCAGAGACAGCCAGGGGGGCCAGGATAGACGCTGAGGAATGATCGGAAACATAATAATAATAATAATAATAATAATAATAATAATAATAATAATAATAATAATAATAATAATAATAATAATGCACTGTATTTAATTGCATTTTATAGCATTGAATTTATAGGGCAGTATCAGGGTAACTTTGTTTAATGAACAAATTTGATTGCCTTGGAATCGAGCGCGCTGCCTGAGACAGCCAGTGGGGCCAGGATAGACACTGACCGATTCACAGAGGAATCATCTGAAACTTAATGAAATAATAATAATAATAATAATAATAATAATAATAATAATAATAATACTTTTGAAAGTGTTTCTATCAGTAATGAAATCGTATCTATAGAGATATACAATGCGGTGCACTGACTTGAATTTATAGGGCAATCAGAGTATTTACATTCAATAATAACTTGTGCTCTATAATGTATTTTAATAAAAAGTTTGGCAACACTACATGAAGCGTCTGTAATTACTGTGTATTTACATCATGTTATTATGCATAGTTACAATGTACTTCATGAGTAAATCTCTGTGCTCGATATAACCCTATCCCTAACACTAACCCTATCCCTATCACTAACCCTGTCCCTAACACTAACCTTAACACTTTTCTGATACAATTGTGTACTTACATATATCGTGCAAAAAGCTTTGCTTGTTAAGTTAATTCATATTAACGTTGTAATTATGTGTAAGTGCGCGTGTATTTGCAAAGTATCTGCTATGCAAACACAGAGTAATCAGGGACACTTCATATCAAGTGTTACCGAACGTTTCTCCAAAAGTATGAATTGATTATCGTGCATATTTAAATATTATTATTATTATTATTATTATTATTATTATTATTATTATTATTATTATTATTATTATTATTATTAGGTCAGTACTGCAGTATAAACTCACCTCCAGACACGATCACAACGGACGCGTCTGAGAATCTCAGAGAGCTGCCACTCTGTTCACCGCAGTTCACTGCGTGTCCCGGATTGTTAACGTGACTCTATTGCTCTCTACGGTGCTGGTGATACTGCATTGGGAGCCCGGATCTCCGCATTCACCAGGGAAGGGCTCGCTCAGTCCCCCGCTTGCGTTGTCTCTGAACCCGCGGACATCATCGGTGCTTTTGAGTTTCCAATTAAAGACACAAGGGACGGTAACGGACTGTCCGACCCGAGCGAAATAATAAACGGGATTTGCACTGAGAAAAAGAAAAACTGCAACAAAATATGATAATAAATAGAGAGATACAGGAAGCATGAGTTGCATCTCGTTTAAAAATGTGGATTGCGCCATGCGATTTAAAGAAAAATTCTACCAGCAATTGTGAAGTTTTTAACTTTGAGAAACAGATAAAGCACTTTACATGAAGTGTCTCTGATTGCTGTGTATTTATATACTTAGAAGCAACATGCGTAGCCTTACTTACACATAGTTACAGTGTTATTATGCACACTTACAATGTCCTTCATGTGGTAGATTTTTTGCACAATATACGCAAGCACACAATTGTATCAGGAAAGTGTTAGGGTTAGAGTAAGGGATAGGGATAGGGTTAGGGATAGGGTTAGTGATAGGGATAGGGTTAGTGTTAGGGTTAGTGATAGTGTTAGGGATAGGGTTAGTGTTAGGGATAGGGATAGTGATAGGGATAGGGTTAGTGATAGGGTTAGTGTTAGGGATAGGGTTAGGGATAGGGATAGGGTTAGGGATAGGGTTAGTGATAGGGATAGGGTTAGTGATAGGGATAGGGTTAGTGATAGTGTTAGGGATAGGGTTAGTGATAGTGTTAGGGATAGGGTTAGTGATAGGGTTAGGGTTAGTGATAGGGTTAGTGTTAGGGATAGGGTTAGTTATAGGGTTAGGGTTAGTGTTAGTGATAGGGTTATATCGAGCACACAGATTTCCACATTAAGTACATGGTAACTCTGCACAACGCCATTGCAATGATGTGTAAGCGCGTATGTTTGTGAATACAGTCATAGAGACACTTCATGGAACGAGTTACCGAAAAGCAATATTTAGAACCACATCGTTATAGAATGAACAAATACCTTTTAATAAAGTCGTTGTATTTTGTATATGTATTTTTGTATACAACTGTAAGTCGCCCTGGGTAAGGGCGTCTGCTAAGAAATAAATAAATAAATAAATAAATACACAGTAATCAGTGACACTGAATATAAAGTGTTAACGAACGTTTTTCCAAAAGCATGAATTGCTTATTATTATTATTATTATTATTATTATTATTATTATTATTATTATTATTATTATTATTATTAAATATTTTAATGGTCACATTTTTTAGTGACAGTGAAAACAAACGGTGGAGAAATAATAATAATAATAATAATAATAAATACATACATACATACATACATACATACATACATACATACATACATACATACATACATACATACATACATACATACATACATACATAAAGACTTGCCTTCAGAATAGAATGTTGCCACAGTTAGAATGCGGATCATTCTATTACGCACTAAGCGCTCCATTGAGACAAGGCGCTCGTTTGCAATCCGCCTCACAGGGCTCTGCAGACACGGAAAGAAGCGCGGTGCTGTGTGGATCAGACAGGCGTGGCGGACGAGTCTGGTTCTGAGGTTGAAGGGGACCTTACTGCACAAGAGTAGAGAGGATGTCTGTTATTTCCTGTCTCAAAACACTCAGAACATTACTTATATATATATATGTATATATAACAAAAGATATAAAGAATGCATGGGTGGTTTTTGCACCTTATTGATCGATTCGTCCATTTGAAACGACCACGTGTTGGTGCTGATCTTCAGTGGAAAATAATAAACCACAAGCACTGAAACCCAATTTAACGGCTATTGTGCGCGTCGATACTGTTTTACCCACCCCCCACCCACATCGCTCATGTCACTGAGTTCAGGGACCAGGTGCCTTTATATTAAAATTACAATAGAATTTAAATAGTAAAACAAATATCTGACAAACAACAGAAAATTAAAGAATGAATATTTCTGAAACGGTAAAGCGACTTTACGCACACATTTGGAAAGAGCACCGTAGACCAAATACTATAATAATAATAATAATAATAATAATAATAATAATAATAATAATAATAATAATAATAATAATAACGTTCACTTTATCATTAATAATCTCAAGACACTCGCGCATTTCATTGTGGAGTCTGGAAGCTTGTCTTGATGTAGAGCCGCGGGTTGTTTTAGTTTTTACAATGCTTCAGCGTGCATTTCCGTGCGTCGTGGAACAGGCTTATTAAAATCCACATGAAAGTATGTTGCTATTGCAGTGAATAGGGGATTGCAGCACACTGCGCCGAGTTAACACGCAGAGTTTGCATTTCATTTTCAGTCTGAAACAGCTCCTTTAAACAAAGCGTTCAGCAGCGAAAGGGGCGCGCTCATTACAGACTGCTCCGGTTCTGTTTTATTTCCAAATGCAATTAACTAATAGTCTGGTTCGTGTTTAATGGCCACTTCAGGGCTCCGGCGTTGTCGAATTTGCCTCTCGTTTTATAACAATGACATCCCCTCCTGTTTTGAAGCACGCAAATCGGGCAAGCGATTCTAAAGGCTCGCTAAGTCGCTGCTGCAACCGGACAACTCGAGTCTTGTGTGGATCTTTACGCGTAAAGCTGCACAAATTGAATTGAACTGTATGATTTTAAAGATACCGTTAGCGTTTTCAAAATAGCTTGAATATAATACAATATGAACTATATTATATATTAACTATTAGTATTAACTATTAACTGAATAACTCCCTTAGTAAAGAAAAATGCTTTTATTAGCAAATTCTGCAATGCGCAATTTCTTTCGCCAAAAAAGCCTGTTCTCGTATTAAAAGACTCATCAATTCATTGATCATACTTTTTGTCCCTCAAAATAAGCTCATGTTTTGTTTTTTCTATTCATATGCTCTAAAAATAAACACGTTGTGGTCATTTCATAAATTCATAAAAGCGCGCAAACAAACCAACATAAGACAAATAAAATACATGCACGCACCTTGCTCTAGTGTTTCCATGTGGGCACGCGTGTATTTTTTACTCGTGGTTCTGTTGCGGTCAGCAGGTGTATTCAGTTATTCTGTCCGCGCATGTGCATCTAGATAGAGGCTGTGGAGTGGTTTAATAAACTCTGCTTTCACAGGGGTATTCAGACTGACTCGTGGTCTCAGCAAAAACCCACAACGAGCTCTCTCAGCGCGAGGTGATTTTCCACTGGACTGCAATCAACAGAAGGGTATTTCTGCACGAAGGCGGCTTCTTTCTTTCATCAGATATGAACATGGCACGTCAGCATATACATGCTTCATATCTCGAGCGAGCGTGCATGCAGGGTTAGAATCGGTGCGTTTTTGCATGGGGGAGGAGTTTACGCGCTGCTTTAAGTTAATAGTTTAAACAATTGTTATCGTTTCAGGACGAATTCTGCTAGATATGCAACTTGAGTTTCCCATTAAATTGCACGAACGGTTTGTCTTTTCTTTTAGAAAAAAGGTAGGCTTTCAAAATCAGGGCATTCGCGTTCAGAACAAACACAAAATAAAAACCTTCCCAAAAGCGCTGGAGCGAGGGGCGGCCAAAGCGGACCCGTTCACTCCGGGTCTGTGTTCCAAACCCTGTTCAAAATCGTTTAATTAGTGAATCGAATAAATAACCGTCCATCCAGATCTCTGGAGTAGTTCATTATACTGCTCTTAATTATATATACTTCCTGTACCTGGTAGTTGATTTTACTCTTATATGTCTCCGTATTTTCTCATTGCTCTTATTTGAAATCATTCTCATCTATCACTACGTGCTCTTAATGGACTTTACTCGCATGAGTAAATATTGTTAATATGAGTTAACTGCTCTTAGTCGAACTCGCTCCTAATTGTAATTATTTACTGTATTTGTTATTTTGCTCTTATTTGAATTTGATCATATTTGCTACTGATAGTATTGTACTTTATAGCTGCTGTGTAATGTAATATTTTATATTGTGATATTCTGCAATGTGATATTCTGTAATGTGATATTTTATAATGTGATATTCTGCAATGTGATATTCTGTAATGTGATATTCTGTAATGTGATACTTTGTGCTGTGATATTTTGTAACAGCTGTAAGTCACCCTGGAAAAGGGCATCTGCTAAAAAATAAATAATAATAAATAAATAATTATAATGTTATATATTAAACCTGGAGAGGAATAATGGCTCATGATTCTCAACAACACACTGAAGAAGACTGCACTTGTTCAAATCATTTTACACAGACACATTTATTATTATTATTATTATTTAAATGTACAATTATTCAAATACAGTGACTATTATTAGTATTACAGCAAAATATGTGTTTTATATGATATCATAATAATATACAAGATGTTAAGAATACTACAAAGAAAGAAAAAAAAAAGATTCGTGGGCGTGCAGCTTGAGAGGCTTGCTTGAATTTGAGTCCGGCTGTTTAAAGTTCATTTCAATACAAATGGGTAATATTTGACATGAAGTGTCTCTCATTACTGTGTATTTGGTAAATGCATGCTGACTGGCACATCATTACAGTGGTATTACTCATAGTCACAAAGTGCTTAGTGTGGATGTCTTTTTGCACGATATATGCAAGTACACAGCTGTATCAGCAAAGGGTTAGGGTTAGTGTTAGGGATAGGGTTATATCGAGCACAGAGATTTCCACAGTAAGTACATTGTAACAATGCATAATAACATTGTAATTGTGTTACACATGTATTTACGAACTACTATGTAAATGCACAATGAATTGGACTTGGAATTGAAAGAGTATACAGCTCTCTCTCTCTCTCTCTCTCTCTCTCTCTCTCTCTCTCTCTCTCTCTCTCTCTCTCTCTCTCTCTCTCTCTCTCTCTCTCTCTCTCTCTCTCTCTCTCTCTCTCTCTCCACGGCTGTATTTAAAGATGAGCGCGGTGCTTTGTGGAGTCCGTCACAGATTGAGCGATGCGTACTCCGTCTGAGAAGAAAGAGAAAGGGTTCAGGTGTTACAGGCAGCAAAGGGTTACAATGCAAGCCTCATATTTAAATACAGTGTAGTTTACAGTGTAGTTTAAGTACAGTAATACGACTAGGATGCAGCAAGTTAGGATCACAAGTTATATCTACAATGGCATATTAGTATTGCAATAATGCATTGGTTACATATTACTGTACACAAGCAGGGTCGTAATTAGACACACAAGTGTGTGCTACATATTGCATGTGTTTTTTTTTTATTTCTTATCTTCTATATTGGCTCTGATTAGTGAACTGGTTGAGAATCCCTATCCGCATTAATAATCTAACTTCCCACAGAACTCAATGGACGCACCGCGTCCCTGTATCATTGTAAGAGATTGCTGTGTGGTCATTTTGATGCAACCTCGTGTGATTGCACATCAGGATGTGAAGTGAATACAAGAACACACGCATTGCGCTTACTTCAGCTTCCTGACGGGACGCTTTGTAAACCAGCTGCTTGAAGCTCCTGTGGGGTTTCCAGCGAATGCAATTTGAAATAAATACATGTTGATACATGGAAACATCAATCTCTCTTTTCTACTTTCACATGAAGAAGAGACCTTTGAGGTCTTGAAAGCCTGTGATTAATTATTGTTTATTCAGTCCAATGAAAGGTGTCACCTCTCCTTCTCTTTGTCTATCAATAAATAAATAAAACCCTGAATCAGATCGATTACCGAGTAATCCTGGACTGTTCTGTGTCGGGCGGGGCGCTGGGGATGGCAGGGCGCGTCGCTGGACTTGTGATCTATAGATTGTAAAAAAACAAACATGTTATTATACTAAGACTTTATAGTTCAGTAAAAATGCAATTAAATAAATATAGCTGACATTTTATATATTATTATTATTTAGTGCTGTTATAGTGCTGTGCTATTATTTTATTATTAACAACTGCTGCTGCTGTTGCTGCAGGGTCACTTCCAATAGGACCTCGTTTGTTTAACGTCTTATCCGAAGGACGGAGCACAAGGAGGTGAAGTGACTTGCTCAGGGTCACACACACACACACACACACACACACACACACACACACACACACACACACACACACACAGTGAGTCAGTGGCTCAGCTGAGATTTGAACTGGGATATTCTAATTATAGTAATACGTCATAGTTCAGTAAAATGTAATAAGCAGGGTCTGGTGTATATGATATGAATGATATGCGGATATTTCAAATGCAGAAACACCAGCGATCACAAAGAGAATATCCAGCAGTTACCGGTATTAGTTTTATGAAGTTTTCTGTAAATACACTCCACAGACACCAGGACAAGAATTAGCAGGAGAACGGCGGGCAGTCCGTAAAACAACACAGGAACGCAATCTGTAACCAAACATGCAGCACAGATATTAACAATACACATTATAATGAGTTATTATTATTATTATTATTATTATTATTATTATTATTATTATTATTATTATTATTATTATTATTATTATTATTATTATTATTACACTATGTTTTATACTTTTAAGTATGTGTTCTTTAACAGAATATGCAAAAGCAGCTTTTTTACATTGTACATTTTTTATGCTGAAATTTCAAATAATGACCCTTCAGCTGCGTAATTCACCTTGCCTTCGGTGTGACGCGGAGACTTTTTCGATGACGTTTTTGACGTTGTAAGCCTCGCACTTTATAGCGCCGCTGTTCCATTGATCCGCCCTGATTGTGACGTAGCTGTGCACGCTATAGGACCCGTCGGGTTCGATCTCTCCCTCCTCCGCGCTGCCCGGCGCGGGTGTCTCGGCGCCGATAGTCCAGTTGACTCGGTGCCGCCCCGGAGACGTGTCTCTCACCAAACACAGCACTGGAACCGGCTCGGTCCAGTCCGAATCGCCTTCAAACAGACCCGGAGAGTATAACTCGACACCCGGGACAGTCAGCGGGTCTTTGAGTAAACACATACATTGTAACTTTAGTAATCATGAAAAACAAAGTGAAGTAGCTGACGTCAGGGATCAAATGTTATCGTTACTCTTCACACCGCTCACTTTCTGTTGTTCAATCTCATTGTAAACACAAAGCATGTTCTTATTATCCTCCGATTATAATTTAAATAGATGCATCATCATCATCATCATCATCCTCCTCCTCCTCCTCCTCCTCCTCCTCCTCCTCATCATCATCATCATCATCATCATCACATATTATTTGATTTCATTTGTCAGTTTTTGTCTCTGAATATAAAGCAGGTTAGTTAGGGCCCGAGTGAAAGACCGTCAAAGACCATCGAATAATTTGGGAGTTTTCTTTTTTTTTATCATATTAGGCGTTTTGGATTGGAAAGGGTTAACCGTTTTATACCGAGGGATTCCAAATATGAAAATTCAAATTATGGAACTTTTGATGATTCTATTTCCAACACTTTGAACGCATTCTATATAAAACCTTCCCTTCCCTTGTCCAATATTTAAGAATGTTTCTTTATAGAATCTACAGAAACCAGGGTTCTAATTGCAAAAGCCATAAAAGATTACCGCCGGTGCCCTTATACAAATAGGTAACCAGGGTACATTTGCGCGGCAGTTTTGCTGCTGTCCCCCTGTGCTTTTCCCATGGTTATTCTCTGCATTTACCACATTTTACCCTGCTTTGCCAGATTTTTTTATTAATATGCTTTACCATACTTCACTGTGCTTCACAATGCTTGCCTGTGCTTTATCATGCTTTCTCTGTGCTTTATTAAAATTTGCTGGGCTTTTACTATGGAAATCTTTTAGTTTACCAAGTTTTTAAACATGCCTTACCAGACCTCTCTGTGCTTTACAATGCTTCCCTACGCTTTACCAGACCTCTCTGTGCTTTACAATGCTTCCCTATGCTTTACCATATCTCTCTGTGCTTTACAATGCTTCCCTATGCTTTACCATACCTCTCTGTGATTTACAATGCTTCCCTATGCTTTACCAGACCTCTCTGTGCTTTACAATGCTTCCCTATGCTTTACCATATCTCTCTGTGCTTTACAATGCTTCCCTATGCTTTACCAGACCTCTCTGTGCTTCACAATGCTTCCCTATGCTTTACCAGACCTCTCTGTGTTTTACAGTGCTTCCCTATGCTTTACCATACCTCCCTGTGCTTTACAATGCTTCTCTATGCTTTACTAGACCTCTCTGTGCTTTACAATGCTTCCCTATGCTTTACCATACCTCTCTGTGCTTTACCATACCTCTCTGTGCTTTACAATGCTTCCCTATGCTTTACCATACCTCTCTGTGCTTCACAATGCTTCACAATGCTTTACCATACCTATCTGTGCTTTACCATGCTGCCCTGTGCTTTACCATACCTCTCTGTGCTTTACCATGTTTCCCTATGCTTTACTATGCTTTCACTGCGCGGCACACCAGGCAGGGAGACTTGGGGTTTGATACAGCAAACCTAAAACCAGGTTTCCTGGTCTCCTGGAACCAGGTTTCAAGCCACATGGTCCTGAAAAAGTGGCTGCGTGTTCCCCCCGCTTCACATCAACAAGTTACGCCCTTGCTCAGCCAGCAAAACCCCATTCGTCTTACTTCAACAAACAGAACCAAAATATATTTTAAACCAGCTCAAAACGGATTGCTCTTTCCAGAACCGAGTTACTATAAAGGTACTTACCTGATACAACGAGTTTGGTGCTGGACCCGGGTGCGAACACAAGAGCTGCTCTCACTATACAGAAATACACGGCCGAGTCATTTCTGTGGAGGTCCGCAATGGTTAAATTATACTGTCCGTTCTTGCTGTCGATCCCTCCGGAATACCGACCCTCTTTTAAGTAGCCCGTGCTCAGGGATGTGACCATCTGGATTCGCCCGTCCGGCTCCTGCCGGTACCAGGTAACCTCGACAAATAAATAAGCGTTTATTTTATTTGGATCAACTCCGCATGTCAGCGTGATATTCCCGCCCGGTTCCGCGGTGTGTAAAGATGGGACAGAGTCAATTACTGGTTCCGTCAGCCCATCTGAAAAACAACAAAACATAAAAAACACAATGAAACCACATCAGTGAATATGTCAGTACGCAAATGCGTGATTTAGAGGCGCAAAGACTATTTTTTATCGGATCTGCTCGGAGCAGCAGCCCGGACTGTCGTGTCGAACCAGCCGAACCCGTTCCAGTAAAGGAGAAGGGGACGGGTTCGCCGAATCGGATTGTCCGGACGGGTTCGGATCGCTCTAACAAAATCACACCTGAAGCAACGGGTCGCCCCTCGCAGGTTTACTGTCTCAGGTTTGTGTTATATATATATATATATATATATATATATATATATATATATATATATATATATATATATATATATATATATATATATATATATATAGTTTTATTATTATTCAGATTGCCATATAACCACATCGTTTTTATTAAAAAAAAAAAAAAATTCTAATTAAATTGAAATTAATACATTTTAAAAATAATTGTAATTAATTGACATATAGATATATATCTATTTAATTAAAACAGAATTGGGATCGAAATGGGAAAATGTCGATCAAGTACTGTATCAATCACCAAGCGTTAAATATTTATACACTATATCAAATTCTTAAAGAGAAAATCAATTTCTCAACTTTCATTTCTTTTTTACTTAAACGTAGTCATAGTTCGCTGCAATAAAGCTGTCTGAAGTCCCTATGATACAATTAAATGATATATATATATATATATATATATATATATATATATATATATATATATATATATATATATATATATATTTAAATATATCAAATCAAGTTTATAATCGGATACTTACAGCGAGCGACCAAAACCAAAAGGCAGCCGATAGAACAGAATGCCATCGCTCCTGGAGTCCGAAGCGCAGTGTGAATGAATACGCGCCGTGCAGCCCGCAATAAACAGCACCACTGTGCTTTCAACATTGAAACGAGATCTGCTGCGCTTACATACGGGGCGGGTCTCTCAGCTCGCTCGGTGATGTTTAACCAACTGTGTGGGCGTCGGCATTGCTCAGAGCGGATCACAAAGCAACGGGCACGGCATTGCTCAGAGCAGATCACAAAGCAACGGGCACGGCATTGCTCAGAGCGGATCACAAAGCAACAGGCACGGCATTGCTCTACATTGCAAAATAGAACGCTCAGCAGTGTTGAGTGTGGAGTTCTCTTTCCTATACTACTAGAGCGTTTTGCAGTGTTGAGAGGTGAGTTCTCTTTCCTATACTGCTAGAGCGCTCTGCAGTGTTGAGAGTGGAGTTCTCTTTCCTATACTACTAAAGCGCTCTGTAGTGTTGAGAGTGTAGTTCTCTTTCCTATACTACTAGAGCGCTCGCAGACGCTGGACCGTGGCACCACCTAGTGATGTAATATAGGAAGTGCCGCTACATATTGTAATAGACAGTTCTTTATATATTTATATATACAGGCACACAAAAAAGAAATGCATATTTGTTTCTGAAATATCAGCTAAATAAAACAAATTTGCAAAAAATACATTTAGTTATCCATTGCACAAAAACAAATTATGATAATTGTGTTCTTATATACAGCACAGATAGGTACATATCTAAGGTAATCTTTCTCTTAACTGTACAGACATGATCTGTAGCTTTGCTTTAAAAAAAACAAAAAACAAAACAATATTCTTATTTAAAATCGGATAACATGATGAAGATAATACAATAAATTAATATTGAGAGAGAGAGAGAGAGAGAGAGACAGACAGACAACCAATCATACTAATAGTAATATATATTATTAAAACAATTCTGTAAAGCTTTTTTGTGTATATATTTATATAAAAGGATTTCGAAATACTACAGACAGTAAACCTTATTAAAGTAATTGTTTTTTGTGGTTATTTTGGTACTTTCAAAAAAATCTGTAGCACCATAATTTCAATTGAATCCCACATTGTCAGATACCTGGCATGTATGCATTTCGGATGTCTCCTATTATAAATCAGCCAGTTGTGTTATAGCTTCTATCCCAATAGTGCAGAGCATTGTTACACCCCCTCCCCATAACCCTCACCCCCCACCCCCAGAAATGGTCTTATTTATATCCCTGTAGATAGATAGTATTTGGTTGGAGGAGGCAGTGTGGGCCACAGACTAGGCTGTTCTCACAGGAAACACCTGCGCCTGGTGCTCCCCTGGTGGCTGTGCTGAGACTCTGCACCGTGCCACTGCTGCCACACCCCCACGCCCTCTGCTGGACACGCCTGGAACTGTGTGCTTGGTTGGTTAGACTCCCCTGCAGACAGACAGAGAGACAGAGACAGAGCTCGACAGAGCTCGAAACTGAACAACAAACAAAGACACTGAGAAACACTTCTGGTCTAATTAAATCAGTCATTGGATTTATTAGAGATACCAGGAATCGGAATAAGACTCCTATTGCACAGCAGTTTCACCCATTCCATGTTTTACTACTACCAGCTTGACTAGGTGTGTTTTGGTAACAGAAAGCTGTCTTCAATCCATTGGAGCTTTTTCTGCTGTTGTGCTCCTCGTTTGTGGAACTCTATTCTGCTTGACGTCATCAGGCAGGTTGAAGCATTGGATCCTTTTAAATCTCAATTGAAAACATACTTTTTTTAATGTGCTTTTATATAATTGGTTGTAACTGGAGTTAATTAGATGTATATATTAAGCTATTTTATGTTGTTAATTAAAAAAAAGTTAATTCTTAAAACATTTTTTTAATTTAAATAAACCCCCAGAAGATCTGGAAAATATATTGTGACCACGCAGGGATGGAAATAAGACTCCTATTGCACAGCAGTTTCACCCATTCCAGGTCTAACTACCAGCTTGATTATCCCCAGTGTGTAGAGTTAACAAGCTCAGGTGTGTCTTATTATTTAGCTCATAGTGAAACCAAGAATGGATCACACTGATAGGCAATGGGAGCCTTCTTTTCATCCCTACGTCTGGAGCAAAAGAGAGTTCACTGACGAGGGCTGGCCACTAGGGGAGATAGTGAACCAGGTAAGAGTACATCTCTCAGCCTCTGGATGTCTCTCTCTGCAGAACCTCTCTCAGCCTCTAGGTGTCTCTCTCTCTGCAGAACCTCTCTCAGCCCTAGATGTCTCTCCCTTTCTCTCAGCCTCTAGGTGTCTCTCTCAAATTCAAATTTAAATTCAAACTGACTTTATTAGCATGACAGGAGTGATCCAGTGTTGCCAATGCTTTTCATCACAAATGTTACATAAAATAAAATATAATGTTAATAACACACAATATCAATCCCTCCCCCCTCCCTCCTTCTTATCAGGATGTAAACAATATAATTCATCAAAATAATATATCTGTGTTGCAGTGTTTCTGGCAGGCCACTGGGTGCAAACCCAGTACATCATGCTCTTCAGAGCCAGATCTCTTTACCAAAGAGACAGGCTCTCCCTTGCAAGAGCTGTTACACATTTGGGATAGTTTCAGTGCAATACCTAATTTCCACCACAGGGGGCAGTCTTGTACCGCTTTTTTTTTTAAAAAATATATTGCACTTCTTTAGTGCAAATAAAAATTGAATGCAAACACAGAAATAAAATAATAATAAAAAACCCTGTGGACAGCAGACTCTTGTGTTCTTTGTTTTAGTTCTGTAGTTTTGTTCCATTTATTATACAGCTGCCATAAAACAAAAGAACCACTGTGATATGAAAAAAGGTTAACCTATAAATTGCATTGATAAGACTGAATTGTTGTGCGTGCATGGGTGTGTGCGTGTGCATGTTTGTGCATGTTTGTGCGCGTGTGTGCGTGCTTGTGTGCGTGCGTGTGTGTCTCAGTGTGTGTGTGTGTGGGTGTGTGTGCGTGCGTGTGTGTGTGCGTGAGTGAGTGCTTGCATGTGTGTGTGTGCGTGTGTGTGTGTGTGCTTGCGTGCATGTGTGTGCGCGCGTGTGTGTATATATAATTTATAATACAATATAATACAATATCTAAAACATAAATAGGTAGCGTGTGACTGTATGGATCGGAACAACAGGTCTGTGTTACCAAGCCGTATTGCGTTGGAGGAGCAGGGACTGCCTGATCATATGACTTGACCTGCGATCAAGTCACGTGCTACTTTTATCAGGTGATGCGAACGTGACGCAGATCAAAACCTGTAAACATCTGACAGAGCAGCACCCAGGAAGTGTGAGAGCCTTGTGTATGAGAGTTGTTTTATTAGATTTCTATGTAGCTTGTGTTTTGTAATACATATACATATATTTACTGCTTTTTCCATCCAGCTGAAGAAGGACTTGTAGTCCGAAACATCCTGATTTAGAATTGATTTTTGTATCAATTATTCACATTATGTACCCACATGACCTTTTTCTTTTTTTGTGATCCTTTTGGCACACAATAGTTTTCCTTTTTCATGTATTATTAAGTATATGTATATTTGTATGCAAGCTCCTTAATATAAAGTAATCTTGGTCAGTCAGTCAGTGGGATTGACTTCAGTCTGCATGTCTGTCTGTCTCAGACTGACCCCAGTGAGCTCACCCTCCTTCACACCCTGAGGAAGATGAGTCTATACCCTGTTTATTTAGCAGGTCCTCATACCGTGATACAGCCATCCTGAAATGTCTTTGTATCAGAAACAGCTTCTATCGGATTGCCATTCAAATCAGTAGCAGACTTGGTGGTCCAGTGATTAGAGAAATGGGTCTTGATACCAGGGGTTTCCCAGTTCAATCCCAGCTCAGCCCTTTACTCACTGTGTGTGATCCTGAGCAAGTCACTTAACCTTCTTGTTCTCCGTCCTTTGGATGAGATGTAAAAGCGAGGTCCTATTGAAGTGACTCTGCAGCAACAGTTGTTGATCATGCACAGCTCACCCCTTGTGTTAGAGACCCCTGATTTAAGCTCATTTAATTGACTAACAAAAAGCAACTTCAGTTGAAGTGATTTGTTGCCACTGTTGTGAGAAGCTAATTTTAACGCAATTCTGATCAGCGATGTTTTTTGAAATTGTGTTAAAAGGGAATCGAGAATGGAATTGGGAATGGAATTTAAAAATAAATGATGCCATGATTTTTTCAATTATTATTATTATTATTATTATTATTATTATTATTATTTGAAATGATCAAAAGGTACAGTAATAAACAATATGCCACAGAATCAATGCATGCGAGAACAAGTTTATTGATGTATTTAGTTGTTTTTTTTTTTTAATTATGAAGAACATGCTGAAGTAATTTCAGAGTTTTGATATAGAGACAGTTTCTATACAATTTCTGAGGGTCTTCTTCAAAGGCTAAATAAACACCACGTGTTATATTTGCACTAGCATGGCTTATTCCAGCCCATTGATATTTCTATTACAATTCCAATAACTGTCCATCAAATCTGATAAACCCATGAGAAATCTCAGAGAAACGCACAAGCCTTTTAAGAGAGAAGGAACACGTGTGCCCCACGAATAGAAACGATGCGCGCTTTCTTATTGTTTGCGACGAGGTGCACGAAACAGCGGGGTTTAAAATGCAGTGACAGACTGGATCTGATCGTCCAAATGGACAGTTTCCTCCTCCTGATTCCTGAATCGCTCTCAAAGGTATTTTTAAGAAGAAACCATTTGAACAGCAAGCACTTAATTCCTTGTGTACCTCGAAGGGTTAAAACAGGCTCAGTTCTGTGTGCAGCTCTGGGCAAAAGTTTGGCCTCATCTAGAATTTTAGGACTGAGATATTATTTTTTTTAAAAAGCTATATGAACATAACTTACCTCTTTTATTTAACATCATGTCATCAAAGAAACTATTAAATGATATAGAAAAAGTCTACCATTAGGAAGCCATTATAAGGCTACTGGTATATTATTTCATGTTAGATTTTGAAATGTCACATTTTTCAACTTTTTGTCAGTTTGTATGGGGAAAAAAACAACGTGGTGTGTAATTAAATATGATTCATTATTCAGCCGGTTTCATTCGACTTTATGAAGCCACATTTGTTAATTCTACAGGGTGTTGCAAATTGTTTGGCCAGTTTGGAAAACGATTCAAAACTTGGAGGTGAGGAATCAGGTCTGAGGACAGCTGACCAACAGACTTCCCCTGATAATGATCATTTTAAACAGATATTAATCGTTTGAACTTTGCATCCGTCACAAATCGCAAGCAAGAAAGAAAAAAAAAAATAAAAAACTAGCATCAAAACGCTCTGCTCCAAAGGATTCATTATTATTATTATTATTATTATTATTATATGTGTCTCTTCTTTCTGTTCTTCTTCTGGGATTCAAAGTCCAAGCTCGCGTAGGTGACCAGACTGCCCTCTTCATCTCTCCTCTGCAAGAGATCAACAGGGTTTATTAAATAATATATCATCAATAATAACACAGCACATACCAATAGCGGAACCTCTCAGCCAATAACTTTCAATTAGGATTCCAAATCCTGTCTCACAAGAACAGGACCCCATTGATGCACGGCGCAGCCGGCGCGGATTGGCTTCATTATGAACCCTTTCAGCTATTTTCTAGATTTCCTACACGAAACGTGTTCAAATCCAGGACGGCCCTTCTAAAACCCCACCTCCCTTATCACAGGACAGCTCTAATCAGAATACGCAGTGAGGGGTCTTTTCTGACTTGGTTAAGGTCTTACATGCTCATATATGGTGTTGTATTTACCATTCGTGGGCATGTAAACCCTTCTTCCAGCGCGTAAATCACGCGTAAACCAAGTCAGAATAGACCCCTGAATTTTTGAGTATCAAAAACCTCAATTCCGTCTCAGATTGTACTGATCCCCCTGGGGAACTCGACGTCGTGCGCTGAAGGGATCGCTTAACTATAGACGCGAAACACTGAATCCCATTGACGTGCATACAATACAATACAATTAGATTTCTATAGGATCAGAAAGCACTTCACACACACAACACAGTCTACAGGTAACCAGGGACAGAGGCAGATAGATTAGTTCCTGCTTCTAGTAATTTTAACTTACGACATTTGGTGACATTGTAAGGTGGTGTTTGAATTGGCTGAGTTAGTGTGTGAGTTGTACCAGGTGAGTGGCTAAATTGATTAGCATTTGATTTTGCTATTTGATTGGTTTCCACACAGTTTAGTTGGTTCTTTTGCCAAGCAGGTGTAACATTTAATCAAGCAGCTTATTTCGGCGCCAGCACGAAGTGCCAGCAAACTGAAGAGCCTCAACAAAAGAGCCGGGAGTCTAGCTGTGGGAGTCCAGCGAGGGGAGGCCTGCGCTGAGACGCTGTTTGACTAGATCCGAACCTAACGGGCCTCTAGAAGAAGCTATCTACTAGTCAGGTCTGTAGCCTCCACCCTACTGCTCCTACTGTGCCTTTTGTCTTGCTTGTCCTGCTATGACTGTCTCTCACATCCCTGTTCTGTCCTACCGTCCTCGTCCTCTGCCCTCCCTCCGCTGCTGCTCCTCCAACCCCTCTAACCTCATTTCTCTGCCTCTCCCCCCCTCCCGCACACTCTCTGGTGCACTCTGGAACTGTCACTCTTCTGCTAACAAAGCTGATTTCATCTCTGCCTTTGTCTCCCACCTCTCGCTCGATTTCCTTGCTCTCACTGAAACCTGGCTGTCCCCTGATAACACTGTTACTCCTGCTGCCCTGTCCTCTCTCTACGTCCTGTCCCATACCCCGCGTCTCACTGGACGGGGAGGTGGGACGGGTCTTCTCTCTCCCTCGTTACTCTTTTCTGTCCCCTCCGATCTCACCTCACTCTCTGTCAATACCTTTGAATTTCATGCAGTCCAACTAACCTCTCCCTGTCAACTCCTGCTCATTGTTCTGTACCGCCCCCCTGGGCCTCTCACTCACTTTCTGGATGAACTCGACTATCTACTCTCCTCCCTCCCCTCTCTGTCTACCCCGACTGTCCTAATGGGTGACTTCAACATCCATCTCTCCAACCCCAGCCACTCTGCTGGATTCCTCCCTCTCCTTCACTCCTTTGACTTATGTCTCTCTCTATCCCCTCCTACCCACAAAGCTGGCCGTCAACTGGACCTCACCTTCTCCAGGGCCTGCTGCCCCTCCACCCTCTCTGTCACCCCCCTGGACCTCTCTGATCACTATTTCATCTCTTTTTCTCTGTCTCTCCCCCCTCTCCCTGCTCCTCCTACCCCCACTGTCACCTCTCGCCGTAACCTCCGATCTCTCTCCCCCTCTGTCCTTGCCTCCACTGCTCTCTCTCACCTCCCCTCCTATCGACTCCTTTTCACAACTCCTCCCTCGACTCCCTCTGTCCTCTCACCTCCCGACCATCTCGCCCCTGCCCTCCCCATCCCTGGCTCTCCGTTCGGCAAGAATCAGACTGCGATCTGCTGAAAAGAAATGGAAGAGAACCAAACTTCCTGCTGCCCTAGACCTTTACCGCACTCTCCTCTCCTCCTTCTCCTCTACTCTCTCCTCTGCTAAATGTGCTTATTTCCAATCTGTCAAGCCTCCACTAACAACCCACGTAAACTATTCTCTACCTTCTCCTCCCTACTAAACCCTCCCCCCTCCTCCTCCCTCCTCTATCTCCCCTGATGACTTTGCCTCCTTCTTCTCTTCTAAAATCTCAGATATCCACAAACTCTTTAACACCTCTCCCTCCCCTGCACCCCCTCCTGCTCCAACCCCTACACCCACTACATCCCCTACTAACTTGCCCTCCTTCTCCACCTTCTTGCCCCTCTCAGACTCTGACCTCTCCTCCCTGCTCCAGGGTCACAAACCCACCACGTCTGCCTTGGACCCCCTCCCCACTCACCTCTTTCAAGCTGCTGCTCCTGCTCTACTCCCCTTCATCTCCTCCCTCCTCAACACCTCTCTACTTTCTGGTATCTTTCCCTCTGCCTTCAAAAAAGCCTCTATCACTCCCCTCCTCAAAAAACCTACCCTCGACCCCACCTCCCTCCAGAGCTACCGTCCTGTCTCCCTCCTACCCTTCCTCTCCAAAACCCTCGAGCGGACTGTACACCGCCAGCTCTCTGCTTTCCTGTCCAACCACTCTCTGCTTGACCCTCTCCAATCTGGCTTCCGCTCTGCCCACTCCACTGAAACCGCCCTCCTGTCTGTCACCAACTCACTTAAGTGTGCCCGAGCTGCCTCTCCTATGTCCTAATTCTCCTCGAGCTCTCTGCTGCCTTTGACACTGTTGATCATTCTATTCTACTATCATCTCTTGCTGACCTGGGGATCTCTGGCACTGCTCTGGCCTGGTTCTCCTCCTACCTCTCCAACCGCACTTACCAGGTAACCTGGTGTGGAGCAACCTCCACACCTCACCCTCTCTTAACTGGAGTCCCCCAAGGGTCAGTCTTGGGTCCTCTCCTGTTCTCACTCTACACCCGCTCCCTGGGCCCCCTCATCGCATCCTATGGTTTCTCATACCATTTCTATGCTGATGATGCTCAGATTTTCCTCTCCTTCCCCACCTCTGACTCCACCATCTCCTCCCGTATCTCAACCTGTCTGTCTGCTATTTCCTCCTGGATGCACTCGCATCACCTCAAACTCAACCCCTCTAAATCTGACCTCCTTTTCTTTTCCTCCTCCTCCCCCTCCTCTGATCTCTATCTCTGTTCCTCTGGAATCTACCACACTCTCTCCCTCTTCCTCCGCTAAGAACCTCGGAGTCACCCTGGACCCCTGCCTCTCTTATTCCCAGCACATCTCCACTCTGGCACGCACTTGCCAATTCTTCCTGAGCAACATCCGAAGAATCCGACCCTTCCTCTCCTATGCTACCCAGCTCCTGGTCCAGGCCCTGGTACTCTCCCGCCTAGACTACTGCAACTCCCTCCTGGCTGGCCTCCCTGCGTCCGCCACCCGTCCGCTCCAGCTCATCCAGAACTCTGCTGCCCGCCTGGTGTTCTCTCTGCCTCGCTTCGCCCACGCTACTCCACTACTCCGCTCGCTCCACTGGCTCCCGATCACCGCTCGCATCCAGTTCAAGACTCTTGTACTAGCCTACAGATGCCTTGACCAGACTGCACCCAGCTACCTCCAGACCCTCATCTCTCCCTACACCCCCACTCGACCTCTCCGCTCCGCCTGCACTAGAAGACTAGCTCTACCTCCGCTACGCTCTCCTGCCTCCAGAGCCCGCTCCTTCTCCACCTTTGCTCCGCAGTGGTGGAATGACCTTCCTACAGATTTCAGGACTGCCCAGTCCCTGACCACATTCCGGCGCCTCCTTAAAACTCACCTCTTCAAACAGCACCTGTAGAACTCCTCTGTTTGTATCCTGGGACACTATCACTCTTCATGTAAATGTGCTTTATTTTGCTCTTATCTGCCCCCTATTTTACTGCATTTAATCCTGTACTTCAGAATACTGTAATCTGCCAAGTGTTTAACCTGTAGTACTTTGTATTTAATCATATCCTGATGTAACTATCACTATTTAATCATATCCTGATGTCACTATCACTATTATCTGCTGTATTATTGAATTGTGGTTTGTCACACTTGTACTTTGCTTGAACAAAAGTTATTGTATTTCTTGCTCTTATTGTATTACTTGTATTGTAACACTTGAAATGTATTTGCTTACTATTGTAAGTCGCCCTGGATAAGGGCGTCTGCTAAGAAATAAATAATAATAATAATAACGCACGCGCACGCACGCACACACACACAACCAATTAAACCATTAAATGAAAAACGGTTTAATACAAAATGCTATAAAATTGAAATTAAAAAAGTGACACAAAAGTGGTTTTGAAAACAACCGAGATAAAAAGCGAGTTTGTAAAAACAGAACAACAGTCTAATGCATGAACTGAATATGCCAACTTTACCTTTGTATCTCCGCTGCCGGGGGTCCTTTTGTAAATTACATGCGTGGAGTCTTCAGTGGACGCTGGGAATGCAAAGTTGAGGCGTCACTGACGGAATCTCAGAACGAGGCTGTGTGTCTATAGATGAATACACCGTGTAACATTTTATTTTTTTTTGGTTCCTGGGTAGTAAGTGTTATTTCCAAATTGCTTATGCCTCAAAAGTATAGAAAATGGCTATTATTCCCCACAAACTTTGCTTGTGTGACCAGGACAGTGATATTTTGAAATTTACCTATTTTCCATGTCTGCGGCCAATTTATCAAGACAAGAGCGAAAAAGTACTACGTGGAAGGATCTGCTAAGATGTGCGAGGCCTACAAAGCATATTTCGGCATGCCTGTCGGGGATCAAGACAAACCCTGGGCACCTCATTGCGAGCACTGCAAAAAAAACTCTGGAAGGTAAGATGGACAATTGTTGCTCGGAATGTTATGTTATAAAATTTGTTAAAATTTTTAAAATTGTAAAAGTTTTTAATTTTAAAATGTTTTACAATTTTCAATGTTATTGAAAAAATATATCATATATGAAAAATGTTGCGAGAATCTCTTACACATTAGTCATGGGTGAAATAAATGTATTTTTGTAGGATGGTACAGAGGGGAAAAGAGAGCCATGAAGTTCGCTATCCCAAGAAATTGGCGGGAACCCACCGACCACCCTTCCAAGCGGACCGAGTTCTCTGTGGGGAGGAACAACGTCAAGTGGGAGCCACTGGTGGACCCCCGGAAGGTGCTGATGCCACCACTGCACATCAAATTGGGCCTTATGAAACAATTTGTCAGAGCTCTAGATGAGGAGTCGGCAGCCTTCAAGTACCTTCAGGACTTCTTCCCTAAGCTGTCTGAGGCAAAGGTCAAAGCCGGTGTCTTCGTCGGACCACAGATAAAGAAGATCCTGGAGTGCAATGAATTCCCCAAGAAGCTCACTAGTAAGGAGAAAGCGGCTTGGAACAGCTTTGTCGCTGTGGTTTGTGGCTTCCTGGGCAATCACAAGGCCGAAAACTATGTGGAGCTGGCTGAGACTCTGGTGAAGAACTACGGCACAATAGGCTGTAAGATGTCCCTCAAAGTCCATATCCTTGATGCTCATCTTGATAAATTCAAGGAGAACATGGGAGCGTTCTCGGAGGAGCAAGGCGAGCGCTTCCACCAGGATATAATGGACTTTGAACGCCGCTACCAAGGACAGTATAACGAGAACATGATAGGAGACTATATTTGGGGGCTGATTCGTGAAAGTGATTTACAGTATAATCGTAAATCTCGAAAAACTACTCACTTCTAAATCTTTTGTAGTCATTTTTGTATTACTTTAGTATAAATTCATGTTAATTTGGATTCATATGTTGTTTTTTTCTGACTTTATGTGAATGAAAAGTTTTCTCATTGGAAATAGGTAAATTTCAAAATATCACTGTCCTGGTCACAAAAGCAAAGTTTGTGGGGAATAATAGCTATTCTCTATACTTTTGAGACTTAAGCAATTAGGAAATAACACTTACTACCCAGGAACAAAAATTGTGTTACATAGTGATACCAACAGCATCTCCCCGGGCCGCGGTAATAAGCGACAGGGAGAAGCGGCTGGTAACAGCCCCGAGGGTAACCTGCTTCTTAACGTCTTTCTTATAATACAGACACTGTGTAACCTTGCTTAAGAACTGCACAGAAATGAAACACGTGCACTCTGCAGTAATACCACCTGCTGGCTCGCGGTGTAGAATGAGAGACCCGACGCCTCCCCTTAATCACAGACCACTGGGGTCCTAATATCTATATATACACATATGTAATGTGTGTGTATGCAACAAAACTACATGAATACAGTCTATACAAAATACATTTGAACAACAACACCATTGTTAATAACAGCAGGCCCAAATATGTTTTTGTATTAATACTGATATAATATTAATAGCATAATATAAATAACAATAACAATAACAATATTTATCACCATCGTCATAGTTACAATAACAATAATAATCATCATTTTGAAAGTGTTTGTATCAGTAATGAAATCGTATCTATAGAGATATACAATGCGGTGCACTGACTCGCTGCAGAACCATCACTGGCTGTAGCGCTATAAACTCGCACCGGCGCACAGGGAGGGAGCGGCCAGGACGGTACCTGTTTTGAAGCGGCGGCGGGTCCACAGCGCGCAGCCGCAGAGAGCCGCGGAGAGAGCGAGGAGGGAGACCCCGGAGAACACGGCGTACTGAACCAGGCACCGCTCTGCAACCAGACCTGGGTTCAATTACAATTACAGCAGAATTGTTTACTGACATTTCAATTACAATTGGGTACAATTACAGTTACAATTACGCTGCAGTAATTACAATTAGAATGACAGTTACACTAAAAAGTAACACATTAACATGTTTACTCTGCTTATCCTAAATAACCCAAGCAACGATAATAATCACAGGTACAAATACACAAACATAAAACTTGTATCTCTTTCTCAAGCCTGTTCCAGCCTATTCTTTTTTTAAATAATATAAATGTTACAAAATAAGAGGCTGCGTGGTCCACTGTTTAGAGAAAGGGGCTTGATACCAGGAGGTTCAAATCCCAGCTCAGCCACTGACTCACTGTGACCCTGAGCAAGTCACTGAACCTCCTTGTGCTCCGTCTCGGATGAGACGTAAAACAAACGAGGTCCTATTGGAAGTGACTCTGCAGCAAACTAAAGACTGGGAACAGATGGAAGTTATTGATTAAGCAAATAACTTGTTCAATTAAGGGAACTCTGGTCATTGGGCCAGTTTACATGCTGGGAAAATGTCATGACTTGTTTTACTGTCATGACTTATTTAAGGCGGTAAGGTCTGGATTAAAATTTTAGTTCGTTTTGGTTTATGTTTAGTTCATGTTTGAATACAAATGTAATACATTATACTAAAATCAAATACAACATGAAGTTTCAAAGCAGGAATTGTTAAATTAAACAAACCAGAATTATCTAAAATTATCATTCCACTTTAAATAAGTCATGACAGTAGGCAGATAAGACATGACATTTCCCCAGCATGTAATCCAGGCCATTGAGGGCTGAAAAGGATAATTAATTTTTTATACCAAATGATCTCTAAAGGACTTCATTTAATAAATCACCTGCTTAATTGATCACAATAAAATTGTTCCAGGTGTTAAGAAATTGATGATTAAAGGTTACCTATAAAACCTGCTGGATAGGGGCTCTGCGTGACCGGGTTTGGGCAGCACTGTTCTAGTCTCTGTAAATCGCTTTGGGTAAAAGCGTCTGTTAAATGACTCATTAATGATAAAGAATCAAAAGGGAGAGATTACTGACCCGCCACGTGAATCCCAGCGTATGAAACATTCCCGCTGCGGATAGAAGTGTTCCAGTTCAACTGCGCTTCGCATGCGCACTCAGCCCCGCTTCTCCACGTCTCCACCGGGATTGTCAGGCGGCTCGTAGCGGCGTAGCTCTCTCCGTCTCCCTGTCCCTCTCCGCCCTCCTTCACTTTGATCCCGGAGCTCGGCGTTCCCTCCGCCGCGAAGTTACCGGAAATGAACCACCGGACCCGGACCGAGGGCGAGGAGAGGCCCCGGATTAGACACACTAATGTCAGGGTCGCCTGGGAATCGAGCGCGCTGCCAGAGACAGCCAGTGGGGCCAGGATAGAGACTGACCGATTCACAGAGGAATCATCTGAAACTTAATGAAATAATAATAATAATAATAATAATAATAATAATAATAATAATAATAATAATAATTAACTGTAATTCAATGCCATAAACTGTATTTATGGCATTGAATGTATGCATAGTTACAATGTACTTAATGTGTAAATCTCTGTGCTCGATATAACCCTATCCTTAACACTAACCCTACCCCTATCACTAACCCTATCCCTAACCCCAATCCTAATCCTAACCGTAACACTAACCCTAACCCTAACCCTAACACTAACCCTATCACTAACCCTAACACTAACACTAACACTAACACTAACCCTATCCCTAACACTAACCCTAACCCTATCCCTATCCCTAACACTAACCCTATCACTAACACTAACTGTAACACTAAACCGATCCCTTTTCTGATACAATTGTGTACTTACATGTATCTTGCAAAAAGCTTTGCTTGTTAAGTTAATTCATATTAACATTGTAATTATGTGTAAGTGCGCGTGTATTTACAAAGTATCTGCTATGCAAACACAGAGTAATCAGAGACACTTCATATAAAGTGTTACCAAACGTTTCTCCAAAAGTATGAATTGATTATCGTAAATATTTAAACATTATTATTATTATTATTATTATTATTATTATTATTATTATTAATATTATTATTATTATGTCAGTGATGCAGTATAAACTCACCTCCAGACACGATCACAACTGACTCGTTAGAGAATCTCAGTGAGCTGATAACTTTTTCAGCGCAGTAATATCGCCCGCTATCGTTTCTCTGCGTGTTCCGGATTGTTAGCGTGACTCTATTGCTCTCTACGGTGCTGGTGATCCTGCATTGGGAGCCCGGATCTCCGCATTCACGAGGGAACGGCTCGCTCAGTCCTCCGCTTGCGTTGTCTCGGAAACAGCGAAGTCGATAGGTAGATTCGAGTTTCCAATCGAAGACACAGGGGACGGTAACGGACTATCCGACCCGAGCGAAATAATAAGCGGGATTTGCTCTGAGAAAAAGAAAAACTGCAACAAAAATAAATAAATAATAATAATAATAATAATAATAATAATAATAATAATAATAATAATAATAATAATAATAATAATAATACACAGACAGAGAAGGACAGCATGGGTCAATTGCAACGCACTTGTAGATTCAGTACGGAGCTGTGCACTAAGCTGCAGACTGGCTAATATACGGTACAATCTCGGGATCATCCCCAGCTGCGTACTAACTTATTATTATTATTATTATTATTATTATTTATTTCTTAGCAGACGCCCTTATCCAGGGCGACTTACAATCGTAAGCAAAAACATTTCAAGCGTTACAATACAAGTATATACCAATTGCAACGAAAACAGACGGGGAACAAAGTTGTGAACTCGCTGATTGGTTCCAGCTAATTCTATTTTAAGAGTGTTATTTTTCTAGCGCAGTGTTTCCCAGCCCCGGTCATGCGGACCCCTCTGTGTGTGTCTGCTGGTTTTCATCCGAACTGAGCTCTCCATCACTGAACCAGACCCTTCATTCAACTGATCATTTGATTAATTAGACCTTTTTATTATTGTTCTCAGCTCTTAAACAGTTGCAGAGTTCGAGTTGCTTATAAAATGTTACAGCTGACTTGAAATACGCAGCTGATTAAGAGCTGATAACAAGTCAAAAGGTCTAATTAATCGAGCAGCTACTTTGGGTTCGTTGCAATTGAGACACATTTTAATACGCAGCTGGGGGTCTATCTTGAGCGCCTTAGGTCATAGCAATTGGTATTAACTTCGGTGCTGGTTTAGTCCCGTCCTCCGTACTGACCCCGCGATTATCCCCAGTTAGGACGCTCATTTTGGCTTGTTTCGATTGACCCAGGAGTGTTATTGCAAACGTTGCGTGGAGAATAGAAATAATACTTTAAACACTGTAATGGATTAATTATTTTGCTAACTGCATATTTCAGAGATCATCCACCTGATTGCAGTAGATACAAATACATTTTAAAACAAAGCTAGATTCCTTTACGCGGTCGTTTTAAACATCAAAACATGAAGTCTTACCTAGTAAATATTGTACTGAATTATACCTTTTGGTTCGTTGCGATTGACCCAGAGATATTATAATAAAACAGGACTAATGTTGACGATGCATCTCCTATAGAAAGGTATTGCGCCATGCGATTTAAAGAAGAATTCTTCCAGTAATTGTAAACACTTTACATGAAGTGTCTCTGATTGCTGTGTATTTGTATACATGCTTAGCATTACTTACACATAGTTACAGTGATATTATGCACACTTACAATGCACGATATACGCAAGCACACAACTGTATCAGCAAAGCGTTAGGGTCAGTGTTAGTGATAGGGTTAGGGTTAGTGTTAGGGATAGGGTTAGGGTTAGTGTTAGGGTTAGTGTTAGGGATAGGGTTAGTGTTAGGGATAGGTTTATATCGAGCACAGAGATTTCCACATTAAGTACATGGTAACTCTGCACAAAGACATTGTAATGATGTGTAAGCGCGCATGTTTGTGAATACAGTCATAGAGACACTTCATGGAACGTGTTACCAAAAAACAATATTTAGAACCAAATCGTTATACAATGAACATATACCTTTTAATAAGGGTTTGGCAATGAATCAAAATCTATTATTATAATAATAATAATAATAATAATAATAATAATAATAATAATAATAATAATAATATATCATAAAATATTTAACAGCAAAAGTACACTATCATTGGCAACAGTAAATTGCTGTCTACATAATAATAATAATAATAATAATAATAATAATAATAATAATAATGAAAAGCGACTTGCCTTCAGAATAGAATGTTGCCACAGTTAGAATGCGGATCATTCTATTACGCACTAAGCGCTCCATTGAGACAAGGCGCTCGTTTGCAATCCGCCTCACAGGGCTCTGCAGACACGGAAAGAAGCGCGGTGCTGTGTGGATCAGACAGGCGTGGCGGTCGAGTCTAGTTCTGAGGGGGAAGGGGACCTTACTGCGCAAGAGTAGAGAGGCTGTCTGTTATTTCCTGTCTCAAAACACTCAAAACAATACTTAGATATATTTATATATAACAAAAGATTTTAAAAAAATGCATGGGTGGATTTTGCACCTTATTGATCGATTCGTCCATCTGAAACGACCACGCGTTGGTGCTGATCTTCAGTGGAAAATAATAAACCACAAGCATTGAAACCCGATTAACGGCTAGTGTGCGCGTCTATACCGTTACCACCCGCCGCTCCCCCCCCCCCCCCCCCTGGGACCATGTGCCTTTATATGACAATTACAACAGCATTTAAATAATAAAACAAATATCTGACAAACAACAGAAAACTAAAGAATGAATATTTCTGAAACGGTAAAGCGACTTTACGCACAAATTTCGAAAGAGCACCGTAGACCAAATATTATTATAATAATAATAATAATAATAATAATAATAATAATAATAATAATAATAATAATAATAATACGTTCACTTCATCATTAATAATCTCAAGACACTGCATTTCATTGTGGAGTCTGGAAGCTTGCCTTGATGTAGAGACGCGGGTTGTTTTAGTTTTTACAACGCTTCAGCGTGCATTGCCGTGTGTCGTGGAACAGGCTTATTAAAATCCACATGAAAATATGTTGCTATTGCAGTCAATAGGGGATTGCAGCACACTGCGCCGAGTTAACACGCAGAGTTTGCTTTTCATTTTCAGTCTGAACAAAGCGTTTAAACAAAGCGTTCAGCAGCGAAAGGGGCGCGCTCATTACAGACTGCTCCGGTTCTGTTTTATTTCCAAATGCAATTAACTAATAGTCTGGGTCGTGTTTAATGGTCACTTCAGAGCTTCGGTGTTGTCGAATTTGCTTCTCGTTTTATAACAATGACACCCCTCCTGTTTTGAAGCACGCAAATCGGGCAAGCGATTCTAAAGGCTCGCTAAGTCGCTGCTGCCACTGGACACCTCGAGTCTTGTGTGGATCTTTACGCGTAAATCTGCACAAATTATATTGAACTGTATGATTTTAAAGATACCGTTAGCGTTTTCAAAATAGCTTGAATATGATACAATATGAACTATATTATATATTTACTATATTAGTATTAACTATTAACTGAATAACTCCCTTAGTAAAGAAAAAATGCTTTTATTAGCAAATTCTGCAATGCGCAATTTCTTTCGCCAAAAAAGCCTGTTCTCGTATTAAAAGACTGATCAATTCATTGATGATACTATTTGTCCCTCAAAATAAGCTCGTGTTTTGTTTTTCTATTCATATGCACTAAAAATAAACACGTTGAATTCATAAAGACGCGCAAACAAACCATCATAAGAGAAATAAAATACATGCACGCACCTTGCTCTAGTGTTTCCATGTGGGCACGCGTGTATTTTTAACTCGTGGTTCTGTTGCGGTCAGCAGGTGTATTCAGTTATTCTGTCCGCGCATGTGTATCTAGATAGAGGCTGTGGAGCGGTTTAATGCACGCTGCTTTCACAGGGCTATTCAGACTGACTCGTGGTCTCAGCAAAAACCCACAACGAGCTCTCTCAGCGCGAGGTGATTTTCCACTAGACTGCAATCGACAGAAGGGTATTTCTGCACGAAGGCGGCTCCTTTCTTTCATCAGATATGAACATGGCACGTCAGCATATGCATGCTTCATATCTCGAGCGTGCGTGCATGCAGGGTTCGAATCGGTGCGTTTTTGCATGGGGGGAGAGTTTGCGCGCTGCTTTAAGTTAATAGTTTAAACAATAGTCATTGTTTCAGGACGAGTTCTGCTAGATATGCAACTTGAGTTTCCCATTTAAAAAAAAGTAGGCTTTCAAAATCAGGGCATTCGCGTTCAGAGCAAACACAAAATACAAACCTTCCCAAAAGCGCTGGAGCGAGGGGCGGCCAAAGCGGACCCGTTCACTCCGGGTCTTTGTTCCAAACCCTGTTCTAAATCGTTTAATTAGTGAATCGAATAAATAACCGTCCATCCAGATCTCTGGAGTAGTTCATTATACTGCTCTTAATTATAAATACTTCCTGTATCTGGTAGTTGATTTTACTCTTATATGTCTCCGTATTCACGATTTTTCTCATTGCTCTTATTTGAAATCATTCTCATCTCTCACTACGTGCTCTTAATGGACTTTACTCGTATGAGTAAATATTGTTACTATGAATTAACTGCTCTTAGTCGAACTCGCTCCTAATTATAATTATTTACTGTATTTGTTATTTTGCTCTTATTTGAATTTGATCTTATTTGCTACTGATTATTTTGTACTTTATAGCTGCTGTGTAATGTGATATTCTGCAATGTGATATTTTATAATGTGATATTCTGCAATGTGATATTTTATAATGTGATATTCTGCAATGTGATATTTTATAATGTGATATTTTATAATGTGATATTCTGTAATGTGATATTTTATAATGTGATATTCTGTAATGTGATATTTTGTAATGTGATATTTTATAATGTGATATTCTGTAATGTGATATTCTGTAATGTGATATTTTATAATGTGATATTCTGCAATGTGATATTTTATAATGTGATATTCTGTAATGTGATATTTTGTAACAATTTTAAGTCGCAATGGATAAGTGCATCTGCTAAAAAAAAAAAATAGTAAATAAATAATAATAATGTTATCTGTTAAACCTGGAGTGGAATTACGGCCCTCCAGGACGGGAATTGGACTTCCCTGCATTGGGGTCTATACAATTTCTCTTCCAATGACGACACACACACAATGTAATAATTACTATGGGAGTTGTTGCACCTTTAATGAACTGCCGCGGGGTTGCAGAAATAAATTTGAACTTCAATGGGAATCGAATCCCAGGTAGCCCCACGTGTGCAATCGCACTCATGTTAATATTCTTATTGTTCCTGTACTTGTATGAATGGGAGCGCTATCTTCAAACAACAACATCACCTTTTAATATGGATCACAGCTCATGATTCTCAACAACACACCGAAAAAGACTGCACCTGTTCAAATCCTTTTTCACAAACACGTTTATTATTACTATTTAAATGTACAATTATTCAAATACAGTGATTATTATTAGTATTACAGCAAAATATATGTTATATTTAATATCATAATAATATACAAGATGTTTACAAAGAAATTTGTGGGCGTGCAGCATGAGAGGCTTGCTTGAATTTGAGTCTGGCTGTTTAAAGTTCATTTCAATACAAATGGGTAATATTTTACATGTGTAAAACAAGTGTCTCTCATTACTGTGTATTTGGTAAATGCATGCGGACTGGCACATCATTACAATGGTATTATGCATAGTTACAAAGTGCTTAGTGTGGATGTCTTTTTGCACGATATATGCAAGTACACAGCTGTAATAGAAAAGTGTTAGGGTTAGTGTTAGTGGATAGGGTTATATCTAGCACAGAGATTTCCACTGTAAGTACATTGTAACAATGCATAATAACATTGTAATTGTGTTATGCATGTATTTATTAACTACTATGTAAATGCACAGTGAATTGGACATCTCCACGGCTGCATTTATAGATCAGCATCACAGATTGAGCGATGCGTACTCCGTCTGAGAAGAAAGAGAAAGGGTTCAGGTGTTACAGGACAGCACAGGGTTACAATTTACATATTTAAATGCATTGTATTTTACATTAGGTACAGTAATACTACTAGGATGCAGCAAGTTAGGATCACAAGTTATATCTACAATGGCATATTAGTTGCGCAATAGTGCATTGGTTATATATTACTGCACACAAGCCACGTCATAATTAGACACACAAGTTTGTGCTGCATAGTGCATGTGTTTTGTTTTTATTTATTATCTTCTATAAATGTATTGGCTATGATTTGTGAACTGGTTGAGAATCCCTGAAGAAGAGACCTTTGAGATCTTGAAAGCCTGAGATTAATAATTGTTTAGTTAGTCCAATGAAAGGTATCGCCTCTCCTTCTCTTTGTCTATCAATAAATAAATAAAACCCTGAATCAGACTGATTACCGAGTAATCCTGGACTGTTCTGTGTCGTGCGGGGCGCTGAGGACGGCAGGGCGCGTCGCTGGACTTGTGATCTATAGATTGTAAAAAAAACAAACATGTTCTTATAGTAAAACTTTATAGCTCAGTAAAAATGCAATCAAATAAATATAACTGACTTTTTATATATTGTTATTATTTAGTCATTTAGCAGACACTTATCCAAAGCGACTTAAGTTTAGGGGGTGAACTATGCATCATCAACAACTGCTGCTGCTGCTGCAGAGCAATAGGACCTCGTTTGTTTTACGTCTCATCCGAAGGACGGAGCACAAGGAGGTGAAGTGACTTGCTCAGGGTCACACACACACACACACACACACACACACACACACACACACACACACACACACGCACGCACGCACGCACACATGCACACACACACACACACAGTGAGTCAGTGGCTGAGCTGGGA
Source organism: Acipenser ruthenus (assembly GCF_902713425.1). Classification (NCBI taxonomy): domain Eukaryota; kingdom Metazoa; phylum Chordata; class Actinopteri; order Acipenseriformes; family Acipenseridae; genus Acipenser; species Acipenser ruthenus. The sequence goes on from NC_081223.1 coordinate 8,910,009, forward strand.
TTTGAATGCAACTTCAAATTATAGTAATACTTCATAGTTCAGTAAAATGCAATAAACAGGGTCTGGTGTATATGATATGAATGATATGCGGATATTTCAAATGCAGAAATACCAGCGATCACAAAGAGAATATCCAGCAGTTACCGGTTTTAGTTTTATGAAGTCTTCTGTAAACACACGCCACAGACACCAGGACCAGAATTAGCAGGAGAACGACGGGCAGTCCGTAAAACAACACAGGAACGCAATCTGAAACAAAACATGCGCCACAGATATTAACAATATACATTATAATGTGTTATTATTATTATTTTTATTAATATTATTATCACACTATGTTTTATACTTTTAAGTATGTGTTCTTTAACACAATATGCAAAAGCAGCATTTTTACATTGTAACTTTTTATTGTTGAGATTTCAAATAATGACCCTTCGGCTACGTAATTCACCTTGTCTGCAGAGTGACGCAGAGGCTTTTTCTGTGACGTTTTTGATGTTGTAAGCCTCGCACGTTATAGCGCCGCTGTTCCATTGTTCCGCGCTGATTGTGACGTAGCTGCGCACGCTATAGGACCCGTCGGGTTCAATCTCTCCCTCCTCCGCGCTGCCCGGCGCGGCTGCCTCGGCGCCGATAGTCCAGAGGACTCGGTGCCGCCCCGGAGACGTGTCTCTCACCAAACACAGCACCGGAACCGGCTCGGTCCAGTCCGTATCGCCTTCAAACAGGCCCGGAGAGTATAACTCCACACTCGGGACAGTCAGCGGGTCTTTGAGTAAACACATACATTGTAAGTTTAGTAACCATGAAAAACAAAGTAAAGTAGCTGACGTCAGAGATCAAATGTTATCGTTACTCTTCACACCGCTCACTTTCTGCTGTTCACTCTCATTGTAAACCCAAAGCGTGTTCTTATTATCCTCCGAGCATAATTTAAAAAGATGCATCATCATCATCATCATCATCATCATCATCATCATCATCATCATCATCATCATCATCATCATCATCACATATTGCTTGATTTCATTTGTCAGCTTCTGTCACTGAATGTAAAACAGGGTAGTATAGGGTCCGAGTGAAAGACCGTCAAAGACAGTCACATCATTTTGGTGCTTTTTTTTGCCAATTTTTAAACATGCGTTTTGGATTGCAACGGGTTAACCGTTTTATACCGAGGGATTCCAAATATGAAAATTCAAATTAAGGAACTTCTGATGATTCTATTTCCAACACTTTGAATGCATTCTTTAGAACCCTTCCCTTCCTTTGTCCAATATTTAGGAATGTTTCTTTATAGAACCTACAGAAACCAGGGTTCCAATTGCAAAAGCCATAAATGATTACTGCACGGTATCCTTATACACATAGGTTACCAGGGTACATTTGCGCGGCAATTTTGCAGTTGTCCCCCTGTGGTTTTCCCATGGTTATGCTCTGCATTTACCACAGTTTACCCTGCTTTGCCAGGTTTTTTTATTAATACGCTTTATCATGCTTTCTTTGTGCTTTAATACAATTTGATGGGCTTTTACTATGAGAATCATTTAGTTTACCATGATTTTTAACATGCCTTACCATACCTCAATGTGTTTTGCAATGCTTCCCCATACCTCTCTGTGTTTTATAGTGCTTCCCTATGCTTTATCATACCTCTCTGTGCTTTTCAATGCTTCCCTATGCTTCCCCATACCTCTCTGTGTTTTACAGTGCTTCCCTATGCTTTATCATACCTCTCTGTGCTTTTCAATGCTTCCCTATGCTTTACCATATCTCTCTGTGTTTTGCAATGCTTCCCTATGCTTTACCATACCTCTCTGTGCTTTTCAATGCTTCCCTATGCTTTACCATATCTCTCTGTGTTTTGCAATGCTTCCCTATGCTTTACCATACCTCTCTGTGCTTTACAATGCTTCCCTATGCTTTACCATGCCTCTCTGTGCTTTACAATGCTTCCATATGCTTTACCAGACCTCTCTGTGCTTTACAATGCTTCCCTATGCTTTACCAGACCTCTCTGTGCTTTACAATGCTTCCCTATGCTTTACCAGACGTCTCTGTGCTTTACAATGCTTCCCTATGCTTTACCATACCTCTCTGTGCTTTACAATGCTTCCATATGCTTTACCACACCTCTCTGTGCTTTACAATGCTTCCCTATGCTTTACCATACCTGCCTGAGCTTTAAAACGCTTCCCTATGTTAAGCACTGCTATGTTTTAACGGTGGTACTTTTGTAAGGGAATAATGACATGCATTTTCAGACACGCTATTGCTTAATCAGCATAGAGACATCTATTCCAATGGTCTATATTTTCAGACACAATGCCTATTTAAAGCTGAGGGGACACGGTGCCGCTCTGGGGCTTGGAACTTGGTTTCAGGAGACTGTAGGTTTCAGGTCACTGCGCGGCACACCAGGCAGGGAGACTTGGGGTTTGATACAGCAAACCTCAAACCAGGTCTCCCGGTCTCCTGGAACCAGGTTTCAAGCCACATGGTCCTGAAAAAGTGGCTTCGTGTTCCCCCCGCTTCACATCAACAAGTTACGCCCTTGCCCAGCCAGCCAAACCCCATTCGCCTTACTTCAACAAACAGAACCAAAATACATTTTAAAACAGCTCGAAACCGATTCCTCCTTCCAGAACCGAGTTACTGTAAAGGTACTTACCTGATACAATGAGTTTGGTGCTGGACCCAGGTGCGAATTGAAGAGCTGCTGCTCTCGCTATACAGAAATACACGGCCGAGTCGTTTCTGTGGAGGTCCGCTATGGTTAAATTATACTGTCCGTTTTCGTTGTCGAGTGATCAAGAAAACCGACCGTCTTTTAAATAGAGACTGCTCAGGGATGTGACGATCTGGATTCGTCCGTTCGGCTCCTGCCGGTACCACGTAACGGCATATAAATAAGCGTTTATTTTACTTGGATCAACTCCGCATTTCAGCGTGATATTCCCGCCCGGTTCCGCGGTGTCAACAACGGGTTCCGCCAGCCCATCTGAAAAACAATAACAAAAACAAAAAGACACATAAATAGAACAAAATCAGTGAATATGGAAGCATCGCAAAGGCGTGATTTAGAAGCGCAGACTGTCTTTTATCGGATCTGCTCGGAGCAGCAGCCCGGACTGTCGGGTCGAACCAGCTGAACCCGTTCCAGTAAAGGAGAGGGGGACGGGTTCGCCGAATCGGATTGTCTGGGGAGGGCTTGTTCGCTCTCACAAAATCACACACGAAAAGATCCATCCATAATTTATTTTAGCTGAAATCTAATTTATGTTCGGAAACTGTTTTTTTTTTTTTTATTATTATTATTATTTAGTTTGCCATATAGGCACGTCGTTTTTATTTGAAAAAAAGTCAAATTCAAATTAAATTCAAATAAATACATTAAAACCTACATGCATTTAATTAAAATATAGCTGGGATCGAAATGAGAAAATGTCTACCAAGTACTGCTTCAGTCATCAGGCGTTAAATATTTATACACTATATCAAATTCTGTAAGAGAAAAGGATGCCATTGCAGTTTTACATTATATCAAATTGTCAACTAAAATCAATCTCAACTTTCACTTCTTATTTACTTAAACGTAGTCATAGTTTGCTGCAAAAGACGAGCTGTTTGAAATCCCTATTATACAATGAAATGATATCTATAGATATCTATCTAAATATATCAAATCAATTTTAGAATCATCGGATACTTACAGTGAGCGACCAAAACCAAAAGGCAGCCGATAGAACAGAATGCCATCGCTCCTGGAGTCCGAAGCGCAGTGTGATTGAATACGCGCCGTGCAGCCCGCAGTAAACAGCACCACTGTGCTTTCATCATTGAAACGAGATCTGATGCGCTTACATACGTGGCGGATCTCTCAGCTCGCTCGGTGATGTTTAACCAACTGTGTGGGCGTCGGCATTGCTCAGAGCGGATCACAATACAACGGGCACGGCATTGCTCAGAGCGGATCACAAAGCAACGGGCACGGCATTGCTCAGAGCGGATCACAAAGCAACGGGCACGACATGGTCCTAAATACGAGTCTAAAAAAGTGTGCAACTTTGCAGAAGTGTTTGTGTTGCGTGAAGCCGGTATGCAGAATACATCTGCTGCTTAGAAGAATATATATATTAGCAGAAAAGCTAATTTATCTCGCCTCAGTTTCTTGCACCAACACACACAGATACACCTGTTTCTGGAAGGCCCCAGAGTTTGTTAGAGAGCATATCTAAACAAACAGCATCACGAAGACAAAGGAGCTATCAAAACAAGTCCGGGATAAAGTTCTGGAGAAGCACCAATCAGGGTTGGGTTATAAAAAAAATATCCCAAACTTTGAACATCCCCCGGAGCACCATTAAATCCATTATTAAAAAATGGAAAGAATATGGCACAACCGTGACTCTGCCTAGAGAAGGCCGTCCACCAAAACTCAGTGACCAGGTAAGGAGGGCATTAGTCAGAGAAGCAACCAAGATGCCAATGGTAACTCTAAAGGAGCTGGAGAGATCCACAGCTGAGATGGGAGAAACCATCCATGGGACAACTATAACCCAGACTGGGCTTTATGGAATAGTGGTTAGAAGAAAGCCATTGCTGAAAAAAAACATATCAAATCCCGTTTGGATTTTGCCAAAAGGCATGTGGGAGACACAGCAAACATGTGGGAAAAGGTTCTCTGGTCTGATGAGACCAAAACTGAACTTTTTGGCCTTAGCGCAAAACGCTATGTGTGGCGCAAAGCCAACACTGCTCATCACCCTGAGAACACCATCCCCACGGTGAAGCATGGTGGTGGCAGCAGCATGTTATGGAGATGCTTTTCATCGGCAGGGACTGTGAAACTGGTCAGGATTGAGGGCAAGATGGATGGAGCCAAATACAGGCAAATTCTAGATGAAAACCTGTTTCAGTCTGCAAGAGACCTGGGACTGGGGCGGAGGTTCACCTTCCAGCATGACAATGAATCTAAACACACAGCCAAAGCTACACTGGAGTGGTTTAAAAACAAGAACCTGAATGTCTTAGAATGGCCCAGTCAAAGCCCATACCTCAATCCGATTGAGAATCTGTGGCAAGACTTGAAAATTGCTGTTCACCAACGGTCCCCATCCAACTTGACACAGCTTGAGCAATTTTGCCAAGAAGAATGGGCAAAAATTGCAGGATCCAGATGTGCAAAGCTGGTAGAGTCTTACCCAAAAAGACTCACAACTGTAATTGCTGCCAAAGGTGCTTCTACCAAGTATTGACTCAAGGGGTTGAATACTTATGCAACCAACAAATGTCTTTTTTTGTTTAATTAACTTTTGAGTCACAATAAAAAATATTATACACATTTTGTAGTGTTACAACCTGGAATTTAAATGGATTTATTTGTAAGACTTATAAATTATATTGCTATTAGTATGATTGGTATATATTATTATATTAGTATATATTAGTATGATAATATATAATTTATTGTACAAATCAATTATCAAGACGTTTCGGACTACAACTCCTTCATCGGCTGAACACAGTTTTTTTTTTGTATTCAGCCGATGAAGGACTTGTAGTCCGAACCATCCTGATAATTGATTATATATATATATATATATATATATATATATATATATATATATATATATATATATATATATATATATATATATTAACTTTTGAGTCACAATAAAAAAATTTTTGCACCTTCAAAGTGTTAAGTATGTTGTGTAAATCAAATGGTATAAATCCCAAATAAATAAATATATATATATATATATATATATATATATATATATATATATATATATATATATATATATATATAAAGAAAATGTGTACATGCATATTTTAGATTAGTTTACTGGTCTGCAGTGTTGAGAGTGGAGTTCTCTTTCCTATACTATTAGAACGCTCGCAGACGCTGGACAGTGGCACCACCTAGTGATGAAATATAGGAAGTGCCGCTCATATTGTAATAGACAATTCTTTATATATTTATTTAATATACAGGCACACAAAAAAAGAAATGCATATGTGTTTCTGAAATATCAGCTAAATAAAACAAATTTGCAAAAAACATTTAGTTATCCATTGCACAAAAACAAATGATTATAATTGTTTCTTACATACAGCACAGATAGGTACATATCTAAGATAGTATTTCTCTTAACTGTACAGACATGATCTGTAACTTTGCTTTAAAAAAACAAAAAAACAAAAAAATATTCTTATTTAAAATTGGATAATATGGTGAAGATAATACAATAAATTAATATTGAGAGAGAGAGAGAGAGAGAGAGAGAGAGAGAGAGAGAGAGAGAGAGAGAGAGAGAGAGAGAGAAAGAAACAACGAATCATACTAATAGCAACATATATTATTAAAACAATTCTGTAAAGCTTTTTTGTGGATACATTTATATAAAATGATTTCGGAATACTACAGACAGTAAACTTTATTAAAGTAATGGTTTTTTGTGGTTATTTTGGTACTTTCAAAAAAAATCTGCAGCACCATAATTTCAGTTGAATCCCAAAGTGTCAGTTACCTGGCATGTATGCATTTTGGATGTCTCCTGTTATAAATCAGCCAGTCGTGTAATAGCTTCTATCCCAATAGTGCAGAACATTGTTACACCCCCTCCCCATAACACAATTCTGAGAAACAATTCTGGTCTAATTAAATCAGTCATTGGATTCATTAGAGTACCAGGAATGGCAATAAGACTCCTATTGCACAGCAGTTTCAACCATTCCATGTTTTACTACTACCAGCTTGACTAGGTGTGTTTAGGTAACAGAAAGCTGTCTTCAATCCATTGCAGCTTTTTCTGCTGTTGTGCTCCTCGTTTGTGGAACTCTATTCTGCTTGACGTCATCAGGCAGGTTGAAGCATTGGATCCTTTTAAATCTCAATTGAAAACATACTTTTTTAATGTGCTTTTATATAATTGGTTGTAACTGGAGTTAATTAGATGTCTATATTAAGCAATTTTATGTTGTTAATTTAAAAAAAAAGTTAATTCTTAAAACATTTTTTAATTAAAAAAAACAGAAGATCTGGAAAAATATATTGTGACAATGCAGGGATGGAAATAAGACTTGCACAGCAGTTTCACCCATTCCAGGTCTTACTAGCAGCTTGATTATCCCCTGTGTGTAGAGTTAACAAGCTCAAGTGTGTCTTATTATTTAGCTCACAGTGAAACCAAGAATGGATCACACTGATAGGCAATGGGAGCCTTATTTTCATCCCTACGTCTGGAGTAAAAGAGAGTTCACTGACGAGGGCCGGCCACTAGGGGAGATAGTGAACCAGGTAAGAGTACCTCTCTCAGCCTCTAGATGTCTCTCTCTGCAGAACCACTCTCATCCTCTAGATGTCTCTCTCCTTGCAGAACCTCTCTCAGCCTCTAGATGTCTCTCTCTCTCTGCAGAACCTCTCTCAGCCTCTAAGTGTCTCTCTCGCTGCAGTACCTCTCTCAGCCTCTAGGTGTCTCATCCTCTCTCTCAGCCCCTAGATGTCTCTCCCTTTCTCTCAGCCTCTAGGTGTCTCTCTCAAATTCAAATTCAAATTCAAACTGACTTTATTAGCATGACGGGAGTGATCCAGTATTGCCAAAGCTTTTCATCACAAATGTTACATAAAATAAAATATAATGTTAATAACAGACAATATCAATCCCTCCCCCCTCCCTCCTTCTTATCAGGATGTAAACAATTTAATTCATCATAATAATATATCTGTGTTGCAGTGTTTCTGGCAGGCAGTGACAAGGCAAGGCAGCCTAATAGACAGGAGGACACTGGGTGCAAACCCAGTACATCACGCTCTTCAGAGCCAGATCTCTTTACCAAAGAGACAGGCTCTCCCTTGCAAGAGCTGTTACACATTTGGGATAGTTTCAGTGCAATACCTCATTTCCACCACAGGGGGGCAGTCTTGTACCGCTTTATATATATATATATATATATATATATATATATATATATATATATATATATATATATATATATATATATATATATATATATATATATATTGCACTTCTTTTGTGCAAATAAAAATCGAATGCAAAAACAGAAATAAAATAATAAAAAAAAACCTGTGGACAGCAGACTCTGAGCAGACTCTTTATCAAATCGCAAAAGACTTGCGTTCTTTGTTTTAGTTCTGTAGTTCTGTTCCATTTATTATACAGCGGCCATAAAACAACAGAACCACTGTGATATGAAAAAAGGTTAACCTATAAATTGCATTGATAAGACTGAATTGTTGTGCGTGCGTGCGTGCGTGCGTGCGAGTGTGTGTGCGCGTGTGTGTCTCAGTGTGTGTGCGTGTGTGTGCGCGTGTGTGTGCGTGCGTGCATATGTGTGTGTGCGTGTGTGTGTTTGTGTGCGCGTGTGTGTGCATGTGCATGTGTGTGCGCGTGTGTGTATATATAATTTATTATACAATATAATACAATATCTAAAACATGAATAGGTAGCGTGTGACTGTATGGATCGGAACAACAGGTCTGTGTTACCAAGCCGTATTGCGTTGGAGGAGCAGGGACTGCCTGATCATATGACTTGACCTGCGATCAAGTCACGTGCCACTTTTATCAGGTGTGCTGCTGCGCGAACGTGACGCAGATCAGAACCTGTAAATATCTGACAGAGCAGCACCCAGGAAGTGTGAAAGCGTTGTGTATGAGTGTTGTTCTATTAGATTTCTATGTAGCTTGTGTTTTGTAATACATATACATATATTTACTGCTTTTTCCATCCAGCTGAAGAAGGACTTGTAGTCCGAAACGTCCTGATGTAGATTTGGTTTTTGTATCAATTATTCACATTATGTACCTGTCACGGGTGACAAAGGTGTATGTGATTTATTGAATTATATTGTTGTGATTTTTAGAATGTTTTATTTATTTTTCCTTTTTTTCACAATGTGTTGTTGGAATGATTAATTTAAGCACGTTATTGATGTATTGATTTATTTTGTTTTTACGTTTTCGTAAACACGCTGTGTTACCTGTTCCTATGGCAACACCACCGGTGTCTACCGCTTGAAATCACTGTTTGGATCGCAGGTGTGGACAATAATTTAATCAGCTGTGCACTATAAAGAGGGAGGAGAAAGAAAAAACAGAGAAAGAGGATATTGGGAGACGCAGTTCAGAAAACAAGGTCAGAAAACAAAGTGAGAACAAGGCGGAACGAAAAGAAAGATAGGCAGAAACAAAATAGGGAGAAAGCAGAACGCGGGGGTAGAGAAAAGAACAAAACGGATACAAAACTAAAGAAAGCAAGGAAATCGGAGTGTTGCAGGTAGCGGCACGGGACTAGGATGTGAGGAATTTGGGGTGTTGTTGGCAGCAGTACGGGACACTTGGTGTACTGGGAACGAGACTAAAGAGAAATCGGGACGTGAGGAGCTGAAGACGACCAGCTGAGCGGCGTTGGCTGGAGAGAAGTAAAAAGCACGAGCACTTTGAGAGAGAGAGCTGCCCAAGACGCTGGACTGGGAGTTGTGGGTCGTCATCCTTCAGCTAAGTGTTTTGTTGTGGTGCATTATGCTTAAACTGCAGTAGAGTCACACACCTTCTCATTGAGCTATTGTTACTTTTTATTATAACTTATCAGCGGAGTCTTTTCCCTGTTCCCTGCCTTGCATTATAGCCAGAATTAAACTGATGCCCGTCTGTATTTTACTGCTACAAATGCTGTTAGATTATACTTGGCTGCTACACTAGACAGTGCTGCTAAATTGTATCTGCTGCTAAAATTATATAACGCTGCTAGACTATCTGTTGCTAAACTACATAAAGCTGCTAGGTTATATCTGTTACTAGATTATACTGTGTATTTATATATAGATCTAGATATATGTGTATTGACATATGGTTATAGATATGTGTTTGTGATTAATTTTAATCAGTAATTTGCTTAATAGTAATCTCTCTGGTTTTATTATACTATTTTAATTTGTTGTTTAAATTAGCAGATGAATTGAAATGTTTTGAAGTGCACTGATCCTTTGCTTTATTTTTATCAGGAAACCTGTGTCCTGTGCAATATCTTATTTTAGATCGAGAGTGGAGGCCCTACTCTGTTGCAGATTGAAACGTTTCTTTCTCCACTCAATTGACTCTGGGGAAGGCTCAGTGTTATTAGTCTGTTGGCTTGGACTCGGTGGTGGAGTGGCGCCCCCTGTTGGGGAAAGGGATAATTGAGCAGTTTTGAAATTTGGGGTGGCAGGAGATTGGAACCACGTCCCCTACCGACAATCCAGCCAGGGCAAGTGCAATATTGAATAAGGACTGGTCATGCACATTATTTTACTGTGCTATTTTGACTTTTCTTGTTAGTGACGAGGTGTGCTATACTAATGCCAAGTTTTGAATATTACCTGTTTTTAATAAAGAATTGCATATTGCTTCTTGTCTGTGTTCTTTGATGTGGGCTAGTTGCTGTCCCCCTTTGTTGATAATTCGAACCTGTGTCAATGAATGTAGAAGGTAATTATAATAGAACAGAATTCCTTATTTTCTTTAAACATAACGTGGCATAGTCTGGCTATTTATTTGGGGGGCACGACATACCCACATGACCTTTTTCTTTTTTTGTGATCCTTTTGGCACACAACAGTTTTCCTTTTTCATATATTAAGTATATGTATATTTGTATGCAAGCTCCTTACTATAAAGTAATCTTGGTCAGTCAGTGGGATTGATGTCTGTCTGTCTCAGATTGACCCCAGTGAGCTCACCCTCCTTCACACCCTGAGGAAGATGAGTCTGTACCCTGTTTATTTAGCAGGTCCTCATACCGTGATACAGCCATCCTGAAATGTCTTTGTATCAGAAACAGCTTCTATCGGATTGGCATTCAAATCAGTAGCAGGCTTGGTGGTCCAGTGATTGGAGAAATGGGTCTTGATACCAGGGGTTTCCCAGCTCAGCCCTTTACTCACTGTGTGTGATCCTGGGCAAGTCACTTAACCTTCTTGTTCTCCGTCCTTTGGATGAGATGTAAAAGCGAGGTCCTATTGGAAGTGACTCTGCAGCAACAGTTGTTGATCATGCACAGCTCAACCCCTGTGTTAGAGACCCCTGATTTAAGCTCATTTAATTGACTAACAAAAAGCGACTTCAATTGAAGTGATTTGTTGCCACTGTTGTGAGAAGCTAATTTTAACGCAATTCTGATCAGCAATGTGTTTTGAAATTGTGTTAAAAGGGAATCGAGAAAGGAATTGGGAATGGAATTTAAAAAATAAATGATGCCATGATATTTTCAATTATTATCAAAAGGTAGAGTAATAAACAATATGCCACAGAATCCATGCCTGCGAGAACAAGTTTATTGATGTATTTAGTTGTTTTTTTTTTTTAATTATGAAGAACATGCTGGCGTAATTTCAGAGTTTTGATATAGAGACAGTTTCTATACCATTTCAGAGGGTCTTCTTCAAAGGCTAAATAAACACCACGTGTTATATTTGCACCAGCATGGCTTATTCCAGCCCATTGATATTTCTATTACAATTCCAGTAACTGTCCATCAAATCTGATAAACCAATGAGAAATCTCAGAGAAACGCATGAGCCTTTTAATAGAGAAGGAACACGTGTGTCCCACGAATAGAAACGATGCACGCTTTCTTATTGTTTGCGACGAGGTGCACAAAACAGCGGGGTTTAAAATGCAGTGACAGACTGGATCTGATCGTCCAAATGGACAGTTTCCTCCTGGTGATGCTCGAGTCGATCTCAAATGTATTTTTAAGAAGAAACCATTTGAACATCAAGCGTTTAATTCCTTGTGTTCCTCAAAGGGTTAAAACAGACTCAGTTCTGTGTGCAGCTCTAGGCAAAAGTTTTGCCTCATCTAGAATTTTAGGACTGAGATATTATTTTAAAAAAAAAGCTATATGAACATAACTTACCTCTTTTATTTAAAATCATGTCATCAAAGAAACTATTAAATGATATAGAAAAAGTCTACCATTAGGAAGCCATTATAAGGCTACTGGTATATTATTTCATGTTAGATTTTGGAATGTCACATTTTTCAACTTTTTATCAGTTTGTATGGGGAAAAAAACAACGTGGTGTGTAATTAAATATGATTCATTATTCAGCCGGTTTCATTCGATTCAATTTGTTAATTCTACAGGGTGTTGCAAATTGTTTGGCCAGTTTGGAAAACAATTTAAAACTTGGAGGTGAGGAATCAGGTCTCAGGACAGCTGACCATCAGACTTCCCCTGATAATGATCATTTTAAACAGATATTAATCGTTTGAACTTTGCATCCGTCACAAATCTCAAGCAAGAAAGAAAATAAAAAACTAGCATCAAAACGTTCTGCTCCAAAGGATTAATTATTATTATTATTATTATTATTATATGCGTCTCTTCTTTCTGTTCTTCTTCTGGGATTCAAAGTCCAAGCTCGCGTAGGTGACCAGACTGCCCTCTTCACCTCTCCTCTGCAAGAGATCAACAGGGTTTATTAAATAATATATCATCAATAATAACACAGCACATACCAATAGCGGAACCTCTCAGCCAATAACTTTCAATTGGGATTCCAAATCCTGTCTCACAAGAACAGGACCCCATTGATGCACGGCGCAGCCGGCCGCGGATTGGCTTCATTATGAACCCTTTCAGCTATTTTCTAGATTTCCTACATGAAACGTGTTCAAATCCAGGACAGCCCTTCTAAAAGCCCACCACTCTCATCACAGGACAGCTCTTATCAGAATACGTAGTGAGGGGTCTTTTCTGACTTGGTTAAGGTCTTACATGCTCATATATGGTGTGTTATTTACCATTCGTGGGCATGTAAACCCTTCTTCCAGCGCGTACATCACGTGTAAACCAAGTCAGAATAGACCCCTGAATTTTTGAGTGTCAAAAACCTCAATTCTGTCTCAGATTGTACTGATCCCCCTGGGGAACTCGACGTCGTGCGCTGAAGGGATCGCTTAACTATAGACGCGAAACACTGAATCCCATTGACGTGCATACAATACAATACAATTTAGATTTCTATAGGATCAGAAAGCACTTCACACACACAACACAGTCTACAGGTAACCAGGGACAGAGGCAGATAGATAATAATAATAGTAATTTTAACTTACTACATTTGGTGACATTGTAAGGTGGTGTTTGAATTGGCTGAGTTAGTGTGTGAGTAGTACCAGGTGAGTGGCTAAATTGATTAGCATTTGATTTTGCTATTTGATTGGTTTCCACACAGTTTAGTTGGTTCTTTTGCCAAGCAGGTGTAACATTTAATCAAGCAGCTTATTTCGGCGCCAGCACGAAGTGCCAGCAAACTGAAGAGCCTCAACAAAAGAGCCGGGAGTCTAGCTGTGGGAGTCCAGCGAGGGGAGGCCTGCGCTGAGACGCTGTTTGACTAGATCCGAACCTAACGGGCCTCTAGAAGAAGCTATCTACTAGTCAGGTCTGTAGCCTCCACCCTACTGCTCCTACTGTGCCTTTTGTCTTGCTTGTCCTGCTATGACTGTCTCTCACATCCCTGTTCTGTCCTACCGTCCTCGTCCTCTGCCCTCCCTCCGCTGCTGCTCCTCCAACCCCTCTAACCTCATTTCTCTGCCTCTCCCCCCCTCCCGCACACTCTCTGGTGCACTCTGGAACTGTCACTCTTCTGCTAACAAAGCTGATTTCATCTCTGCCTTTGTCTCCCACCTCTCGCTCGATTTCCTTGCTCTCACTGAAACCTGGCTGTCCCCTGATAACACTGTTACTCCTGCTGCCCTGTCCTCTCTCTACGTCCTGTCCCATACCCCGCGTCTCACTGGACGGGGAGGTGGGACGGGTCTTCTCCTCTCTCCCTCCTTACTCTTTTCTGTCCCCTCCGATCTCACCTCACTCTCTGTCAATACCTTTGAATTTCATGCAGTCCAACTAACCTCCCTGTCAACTCCTGCTCATTGTTCTGTACCGCCCCCCTGGGCCTCTCACTCACTTTCTGGATGAACTCGACTATCTACTCTCCTCCCTCCCCTCTCTGTCTACCCCGACTGTCCTGTTGGGTGACTTCAACATCCATCTCTCCAACCCCAGCCTCTCTGCTGGATTCCTCCCTCTCCTTCACTCCTTCGACTTCTGTCCCTCTCCGTCCCCTCCTACCCACAAAGCTGGACCTCACCTTCTCCAGGGCCTGCTGCCCCTCCACCCTCTCTGTCACCCCCCTGGACCTCTCTGATCACTATTTCATCTCTTTTTCTCTGTCTCTCGCCCCTCTCCCTGCTCCTCCTACCCCCACTGTCACCTCTCGCCGTAACCTCCGATCTCTCTACCCCTCTGTCCTTGCCTCCACTGCTCTCTCTCACCTCCCTCCTATCGACTCCTTTTCACAACTCTCCGTAGACTCTGCTAGCTCCACCCTCTTCTCCTCACTCACCTCCTCCCTCGACTCCCTCTGTCCCCTCACCTCCCGACCTGCTCGCCCCTCCCCTCCCCATCCCTGGCTCTCCTCGGCACTCCGCTCTGCAAGAATCACATTGCGATCTGCTGAAAAGAAATGGAAGAAAACCAAACTCCCTGCTGCCCTAGACCTTTACCGCACTCTCCTCTCCTCCTTCTCCACTACTCTCTCCTCTGCTAAATGTGCTTATTTCCAATCTGTAATCCAAGCCTCCACTAACAACCCACGAAAACTATTCTCTACCTTCTCCTCCCTCCTAAACCCTCCCCCGCTCCTCCTCCCTCCTCTATCTCCCCTGATGACTTTGCCTCCTTCTTCTCTTCTAAAATCTCAGATATCCGCAAACTCTTTAACACCTCTCCCTCCCCCGCACCCCCTCCTGCTCCAACCCCTACACCCACTACATCCCCTACTAACTCACCCTCCTTCTCCACCTTCTTGCCCCTCTCAGACTCTGACCTCTCCTCCCTGCTCCAGGGTCACAAACCCACCACGTGTGCCTTGGACCCCCTCCCCACTCACCTCTTTCAAGCTGCTGCTCCTGCTCTACTCCCCTTCATCTCCTCCCTCCTCAACACCTCTCTACTTTCTGGTATCTTTCCCTCTGCCTTCAAAAAAGCCTCTATCACTCCCCTCTTCAAAAAACCTACCCTCGACCCCACCTCCCTCCAGAGCTACCGTCCTGTCTCCCTCCTACCCTTCCTCTCCAAAACCCTTGAGCAGACTGTACACCGCCAGCTCTCTGCTTTCCTGTCCAACCACTTTCTGCTTGACCCTCTCCAATCTGGCTTCCGCTCTGCCCACTCCACTGAAACCGCCCTCCTGTCTGTCACCAACTCACTTACGTGTGCCCGAGCTGCCTCTCTCTCCTCTGTCCTAATTCTCCTCGACCTCTCTGCTGCCTTTGACACTGTTGATCACTATTCTACTATCATCTCTTGCTGACCTGGGGATCTCTGGCACTACTCTGGCCTGGTTCTCCTCCTACCTCTCCAACCGCACTTACCATGTAACACTTGAAATGTATTTGCTTACAATTGTAAGTCGCCCTGGATAAGGGCGTCTGCTAAGAAATAAATAATAATAATAATAATAATAATAATAACCTGGCGTGGAGCAACCTCCACACCTCACCCTCTCTTAACTGGAGTCCCCCAAGGGTCAGTCTTGGGTCCTCTCCTGTTCTCTCTCTACACCCGCTCCCTGGGCCCCCTCATCGCATCCTATGGTTTCTCATACCATTTCTATGCTGATGATGCTCAGATTTTCCTCTCCTTCCCCACCTCTGACTCCACCATCTCCTCCCGTATCTCTACCTGTCTGTCTGCTATTTCCTCCTGGATGCACTCGCATCACCTCAAACTCAACCTCTCTAAATCTGACCTCCTTTTCTTTCCCTCCTCCTCCCCCTCCTCTGATCTCTCTATCTCTGTTCCTCTGGAATCTACAACACTCTCTCCCTCTTCCTCAGCTAAGAAACTTGGAGTCACCCTGGACCCCTGCCTCTCTTATTCCCAGCACATCTCCACTCTGGCACGCACTTGCCGATTCTTCCTGAGCAACATCCGAAGAATCCGACCCTTCCTCACCAACTATGCTACCCAGCTCCTGGTCCAGGCCCTGGTACTCTCCCGCCTAGACTACTGCAACTCCCTCCTGGCTGGCCTCCCTGCGTCCGCCACCCGTCCGCTCCAGCTCATCCAGAACTCTGATGCCCGCCTGGTGTTCTCTCTGCCTCGCTTCGCCCACGCTACTCCACTACTCCGCTCGCTCCACTGGCTCCCGATCACCGCTCGCATCCAGTTCAAGACTCTTGTACTAGCCTACAGATGCCTTGACCAGACTGCACCCAGCTACCTCCAGACCCTCATCTCTCCCTACACCCCCACTCGACCTCTCCGCTCCGCCTGCACTAGAAGACTAGCTGTACCTCCGCTACGCTCCCCTGCCTCCAGAGCCCGCTCCTTCTCCACCCTTGCTCCGCAGTGGTGGAATGACCTTCCTACAGATGTCAGGACTGCCCAGTCCCTGACCACATTCCGGCACCTCCTTATTTTACTGTATTTAATCCTGTACTTCAGAATACTGTAATCTGCCAAGTGTTTAACCTGTAGTACTTTGTATTTAATCATATCCTGATGTAACTATCACTATTTAGTCATATCCTGATGTCACTATCACTATTATCTGCTGTATTATTGAATTGTGGTTTGTCACACTTGTACTTTGCTTGAACAAAAGTTATTGTATTTCTTGCTCTTATTGTATTACTTGTATTGTAACACTTGAAATGTATTTGCTTACGATTGTAAGTCGCCCTGGATAAGGGCGTCTGCTAAGAAATAAATAATAATAATAATAATAACACAAGCACACACACGCACGCACACACACACAACCAATTAAACCATTAAATGAAAAACGGTTTAATAGAAAATGCTATAAAATTGAAATTAAAAAAGTGACACAAAAGTGGTTTTGAAAACAACTGAGATAAAAAGTGAGTTTGTAAAAACAGAACAACAGTCTAATGCATGAACTGAATATGCCAACTTTACCTTTGTATCTCCGCTGCCGGGGGTCCTTTTGTGAGTTACACGCGTGGAGTCTTCAGTGGACGCTGGGAATGCAAAGTTGAGACGTCACTAACAGAGTCTCAAAACGAGGCTAAGTGTCTATAGATGACTACCAACAGCGTCTCCCCGGGCCATGGCAATAAGCGACAGGGAGAAGCGGCTGGTAACAGCCCCGCGGACAACCTGCTTCTTAACGTCTTTCTTATAATACAGACACTGTGTAACCTTGCTTAAGAACTGCACAGAAATGAAGCACGTGCACTCTGCAGTAATACCACCTGCTGGCTCGCGGTGTAGAATGAGAGACCCTCCCCCCCTCCCCCCTTAATCACAGTCCACTGGGGTCCTAATATCTATCTATAGGAGGCTGTGTGGTCCAGTGGTTAAAGAAAAGGGCTTGGAACCAGGAGGTTTCCGGTTCAAATCCCACCTCAACCACTGACTCATTGTGTGGCCTTGAGTAAGTCACTTAACCTCCTTGTGTTCCGTCACTCGGGTGAGACGTAACTGTAAGTGACTCTGCAGCTGATGCATAATTCACACACCCTAGTCTCTGTAAGTCGCCTTGGATAAAGGCATCTGCTAAATAAATAAATACACATATATAATGTGTGTGTATGCAACAAAACTGCATTAATATAGTGTATCAAAATACATTTGAACAACAACACCATTGTTAATAACAGCAGGCCCGAGTATGTTTTGTATTAATACAGATATAATATTAACAGCATAATATAAATAATAATAACAATATTTATTACCATCGTCATAGTTATAATAGGAATAATAATAATCATTTTGAAAGTGTTTGTATCAGTAATGAAATCGTATCTATAGAGATATACAATGCGGTGCACTGACTCGCTAGCCCGCTGCAGAGCCATCACTGGCTGTAGCGCTATAAACTCGCACCGGCGCACAGGGAGGGAGCGGCCGGGACGGTACCTGTTTTGAATCGGCGGCGGGTCCACAGCGCGCAGCCGCAGAGAGCCGCGGAGAGAGCGAGGAGGGAGACCCCGGAGAACACGGCGTACTGAACCAGGCACCGCTCTGCAACCAGACCTGGGTTCAATTACAATTACAGCAGAATTGTATACTGACATTTCAATTACAATTGGGTACAATTCCAGTTACATTTACGCTGCAGTAATTACAATTAGAATGACAGTTACACTAAAAAGTAACACAAACAACTCCCCACATTAACATGTTTACTCTGCTTATCCTATATAACCCAAGCAACGATAATAATCACAGGTACAAATACACAAACATAAAACTTGTATCTCTTTCTCAAGCCTGTTCCAGCCTATTCTTTTTTTAAATAAT
The DNA here is from genome assembly GCF_902713425.1 of Acipenser ruthenus. Lineage (NCBI taxonomy): Eukaryota > Metazoa > Chordata > Actinopteri > Acipenseriformes > Acipenseridae > Acipenser > Acipenser ruthenus. The sequence continues at coordinate 8,928,360 of NC_081223.1, forward strand.
ATAAATGTTACAAAATAAGAGGCTGCGTGGTCCACTGTTTAGAGAAAGGGGCTTGATACCAGGAGGTTCAAATCCCAGCTCAGCCACTGACTCACTGTGACCCTGAGCAAGTCACTGAACCTCCTTGTGCTCCGTCCTTCGCATGAGACGTAAAACAAACGAGGCCCTATTGGAAGTGACTCTGCAGCAGCAGTTGTTCATGAATCGTTCACCTTTGTAAGTCGCTTTGGATAAAAGCGTCTCATAAATGACTCATTAATGATAAAGAGTCGAAAAGGAGAGATTACTGACCCGCCCCGTGAATCCCATCGTATGAAACATTCCCGCTGCGGATAGAAATGTTCCTGTCCAACTGCGCTTCGCATGCGCACTTGGACCCGCTTCTCCACGTCTCCATCTGGATTGTCAGGCGGCTTGTAGCGGCGTAGCTCTCTCTGTCTCCCTGTCCCTCTCCGCCCTCCTTCACTTTGATCCCGGAGCTCGGCGTTCCCTCCGCCACGAGGTTACCGGAGATGAACCACCAGACCCGGACCGAAAGCGAGGAGAGGCCCCGGATTAGACACACTAATGTCAGGGTCGCCTTGGAATCAAGCGCGCTGCCGGAGACAGCCAGGGGGGCCAGGATAGACACTGACGGATTCACAGAGGAATCAGCTGAAAGTTAATGAAATAATAATAATAATAATAATAATAATAATAATAATAATAATAATAATAATAATAATAATTTTGAAAGTGTTTCTGTCAGTAATGAAATCGTATCTATAGAGATATACAATGCGGTGCACTGACTTGAATTTATAGGGCAATCAGGGTATTTACATTCAATAATAACTTGCGCTCTCTAATATATTTTAATAAAACGTTTGGCAACATGCAGCGTCTCTAATTACTGTGTATTTACATAGAAGTTACTTAGTAAATACAGGTATGAAGCATCATGTTATTATGCATAGTTACAATGTAAATCTCTGTGCTCGATATAACCCTATCCTTAACACTAACCCTAACCCTATCACTAACACTAACCCTAACACTAACCCTAACCCTAACACTAAACCCAACCCTTTTCTGATACAACTGTGTACTTACACGTATCTTGCAAAAATCTTTGCTTGTTAAATTAATTCATATTAACATTGTAATTATGTGTAAGTGCGCGTGTATTTGCAAAGTATCTGCTATGCAAACACAGAGTAATCAGAGACACTTCATATAAAGTGTTACCGAATGTTTCTCCAAAAGTATGAATTGATTATCGTACATATTTAAATATTATTATTATTATTATTATTATTATTATTATTATTATTATTATTATTATTATTGTTATTGTTGTTGTCACACTATGTTTTGTGTTTTTAAGTATGTGTTCTTTACCAGAATATGCAAAAGCAACTTTTTTACATTGTAACTTTTTTTATGCTCAAATTTCAAATAATGACCCTTCAGCTGCGTAATTCACCTTGCCTTCGGTGTGACGACGAGGCTCTCTCTGTGACGTTGGTGATGCTGTTGTAAACCTCGCACTTTACAGCGCCGCTGTTCCATTGATTATTGTTATAATTATTATTAATTATTATTATTAAGTCAGTACTGCAGTATAAACTCACCTCCAGACACGATCACAACGGACGCGTTTGAGAATCTCAGAGAGCTGCCACTGCGTTCAGCGCAGTAATATCGCCCGCTATCGTTTCTCTGCGTGTCCCGGATTGTTAGCGTGACTCTATTGCTCTCTACGGTGCGGGTGATCCTGCATTGGGAGCCCGGATCTCCGCATTCACCAGGGAACGGCTCACTCAGTTCCCCGCTGGCGTTGTCTCGGAAACAGCGAAGCCGATCTGCAGATTCGAGTTTCCAATTGAAGACACAGGGGACGTTAACCGTCTCTCCGACCCGAGCGAAATAATAAGCGGGATTTGCACTGAGAAAAAGAAAAACTGCAATAAATAAATAAATAAATAAATAAATAAATAAATAAATAAATACAAATTATTATAATAATAATAATAATAATAATAATAATAATAATAATACACAGACAGAGACAGAGAGCATGGGTCAATTGCAACGCACTTGTAGATTCAGTACGGAGCTGTGTAAGAACATAAGAACATAAGAACATAAGAAAGTTTACAAACGATAGGAGGCCATTCGGCCCATCTTGCTCGTTTGGTTGTTAGTAGCTTATTGATCCCAGAATCTCATCAAGCAGCTTCTTGAAGGATCCCAGGGTGTCAGCTTCAACAACATTACTGGGGAGTTGGTTGCAGACCCTCACAAAACTAAGCTGCAGACTGGCTAATATACGGTACAATCTCAGGATCATCCTCAGCTGCGTACTAACCTATACCAATTGCAACAAAAACAGATGGGGAACAAAGTTGTGGACTCGCTGATTGGTTCCAGCTAATTCTATTTTAAGAGTGTTATTTTTCTAGCGCAGTGTTTCCCAGCCCCGGTCCTGGGGACCCCCTGTGCCAGCTGGTTTTCATTCCAACTGAGCTCTCAATTACTGAACCAGACCCTTCATTCAACTGATCATTTGCTTAATTAGACCTTTTTAATTGTTCTCACCTTTTAAACAGTTGCAGAGTTCGAGTTGCTTATAAAATGTTACAGCTGACTTGAAATACACAGCTGATTAAGAGCTGAAAACAAGTCAAAAGGTCTAATTAATCAAGAGCTCATTTGGAATGAAACCCAGCAGGGGGTCCCGAGAACCAGTTTGGGAAGCCCTGCTCTAGAGGGGAACAGCTGCTGCTTTGGGTTCGTTGCAATTGAGACACATTTTAATACGCAGCTGGGGGTCTATCTTGAGCTCCTTAGTTCATAGCAATTGGTATTAACTGGCGTACTGGTTTAGTCCCGTCCTCCGTATTGACCCCGCGATCATCCCCAGTTAGGACGCTCCTTTATGGTTCGTTACGATTGACCCAGGAATGTTAATGCAAACGTTGCGTGGAGAATAAAAACAATACTTTAAACACTTTAATGGATTTTTTTTTTTTTTTTTTTGCTAACTGCATATTTCCACCCGATCGGACTGTAATCAATGCCTTGAATCGGCGTCATCAAGAAACATCAGACCCATTGGAATAATCTGTGTGGTCCCCGATGAGTAACACATGGGGTCCGTTACTCTGAAAGGTGATGATAGGGTTGTCCACAGTGCTTCGCGGCAGCTTTTGTCGAAATTATTTTTTTATATTTATTTTCTGTGAACATTAGGTTATGGATAATCGTGTTTGCTTTTAAACCAATTAAACTGTTACAAAACAATTACTATTATTATAATAAAACAGGACTAATGTTGAGGATGCATCTCCTATAGAAAGGTATTGCGCCATGCGATTTAAAGAATAATTCTTCCAGTAATTGTAAACACTTTACATGAAGTGTCTCTGATTGCTGTGTATTTGTATACATGCTTAGCATTACTTACACATAGTTACAGTGATATTATGCACACTTACAATGCACGATATACGCAAGCACACAATTGTATCAGCAAAGCGTTAGGGTTAATGTTAGGGATAGGGTTAGGGTTAGGGATAGGGTTATATTGACCACAGATATTTCCATATTAAGTACATGGTAACTCTGCACAACGCCATTGTAATGACGAGTAAGCGCGGATAATACAATAGAGTCATTAGAGACACTTCATGGAACGTGTTACCGAAAAACAATAGAACCAAATCGATACAGAATGAACATATACCTTTTAATAAGAGTTTGGCAATGAATCAAAATCTACTATATATAATAATAATAATAATAATAATAATAATAATAATAATAATAATAATAATAATAATAATAATAATGAAAAGCGACTTGCCTTCAGAATAGAATGTGGCCACAGTTAGAATGCGGATCATTCTATTACGCACTAAGCGCTCCATTGAGACAAGGCGCTCGTTTGCAATCCGCCTCACAGGGCTCTTCAAACACAAAAAGAAGCGCGTGCTGTGTGGATCAGACAGGCGTGGCGGTCGAGTCTGGTTCTGAGGGGGAAGGGGACCTTACTGCGCAAGAGTAGAGAGGCTGTCTGTTATTTCCTGTCTCAAAACACTCAGAACAATACTTATATATATGTATAGATAACAAAAGATAAAAACAAATTGCATGGGTGGTTTTTGCACCTTATCGTCCATCTCAAACGATCACGCGTTGGTGCTTAACTTCAGTGGAAAATAATAACCCACAAGCACTGAAACCCGAATTCCCGGCATTGCCGTGCGTTGTGGAACAGGCTTATTAAAATCCACATGAAAATTTGTTGCTATTGCAGTCAATAGGGGATTGCAGCACACTGCGCCGAGTTAACACGCAGAGTTTGCATTTCATTTTCAGTCTGAAACAGCTCCTTTAAACAAAGCGTTCAGCAGCGAAAGAGGCGCGTTCATTACAGACTGCTCCGGTTCTGTTTTATTTCCAAATGAAATTAACTAATAGTTTGGTTCGTGTTTAATGGTCACTTCAGCGCGTCGGTGTTGTCGAATTTGCTTCTCGTTTTATAACAATGACATCCCCTCCTGTTTTGCAGCACGCAAATCGAGCACGAGATTCTAAAGGCTCGCTAAGTCGCTGCTGCAACCGGACACCTCGAGTCTTGTGTGGATCTTTACGCGTAAAGCTGCACAAATTATATTGAACTGTATGATTTTAAAGATGTCATAAGCGTTTTCAGAACAGCTTGAATATAATATAATATGAACTATATTATATATTTACTATATTAGTATTAACTATAAACTGAATAACTCCCTTAGTAAAATTAAAAAATGCTTTTATTAGCAAATTCTGCAATATGCATTTTCTTTCGCCAAAAAAGCCTGTTGTTTCTCTTATTAAAAGACTGATCAATTCATTGATCATACTTTTTGTCCCTCAAAATAAGCTCATGTTTTTGTTTTTCTATTCATATGCTCTAAAAATAAACACGTTGTGGTCATTTCATGAATTCATAAAGACGCGCAAACAAACCAACATAAGAGAAATAAAATACATGCACGCACCTTGCTCTAGTGTTTCCATGTGGGCACGCGTGTGTTTTTAACTCGTGGTTCTGTTGCGGTCAGCAGGTGTATTCAGTTATTCTGTCCGCGCATGTGTATCTAGATAGATGCTGTGGAGCGGTTTAATGCACTCTGCTTTCACAGGGCTATTCAGACTGACTCGTGGTCTCAGCAAAAACCCGCAACGAACTCTCTCAGCGCGAGGTGATTTTCCACTAGACTGCAATCGACAGAAGGGTATTTCTGCACGAAGGCGGCTCCTTTCTTTCATCAGATATGAACATGGCACGTCAGCATATGTATGCTTCAAATCTCGAGCGTGCGTGCTTATGCCTCAAAAGTATAGAAAATGGCTATTATTCCCCACAAACTTTGCTTTTGTGACCAGGACAGTGATATTTTGAAATTTACCTATTTCCATTGAGAAAACGGGTGAATCTGTGTCTTTTCGTTCACATAAAGTCAGAAAAAAACAACATATGAATCCAAATTAACATTATTATTATTTATTTCATAGCAGAATCCCTTATCCAGGGCGACTTACAATTGTTACAAGATATCACATTATACATTATTTCACATACAATTACCCATTTATACAGTTGGGTTTTTACTGGAGCAATTTAGGTAAAGTACCTTGCTCAAGGGTACAACAGCAGTGTCCCCCACTGGGGATTGAACCCAAAACCCTCCAGTCAAGAGTCCAGAGCCCTAACCACTACTCCACACTGCTGCCCCATCAACATGTAATTATACTAAAGTAATACAAAAATGACTACAAAAGATTTAGAAAAGTAGTTTTTCGAGATTTACGATTATACTGTAAATCACTTTCACGAATCAGCCCCCAAATGTAGTCTCCCATCATGTTCTCATTATACTGTCCTTGGTAGCGGTGTTCAAAGTCCAGTATATCCTGGTGGAAGCGCTCGCCTTGCTCCTCCGAGTACGCTCCCATGTTCTCCTTGAATTTATCAAGATGAGCATCAAGGATATGGACTTTGAGGGACATCCTACAGCCCATTGTGCTGTAGTTCTTCACCAGAGTCTCAACCAGCTCCACATAGTTTTCGGCCTTGTGATTGCCCAGGAAGCCCCAAACCACTGTGACAAAGCTGTTCCAAGCCGCTTTCTCCTTACTAGTGAGCTTCTTGGGGAATTCATTGCACTCCAGGATCTTCTTTATCTGTGGTCCGACGAAGACACCGGCTTTGACCTTTGCCTCAGACAGCTTAGGGAAGAAGTCTTGAAGGTACTTGAAGGCTGCCGACTCCTTATCTAGAGCTCTGACAAATTGTTTCATAAGGCCCAATTTGATGTGCAGTGGTGGCATCAGCACCTTCCGGGGGTCCACCAGTGGCTCCCACTTGACGTTGTTCCTCCCCACAGAGAACTCGGTCCTCTGTGTCCAGTCCCGCCTGTGGTAGTGCGCCTTGGTGTCCCTGTTGTCCCAAAGGCAAAGATAGCAGGGAAACTTGGTAAAACCGCCTTGGAGAACCATCAGGAATGCCACCATTGCAGCCTCTTGATGCCATCTCAGAAAAATGCAGATATGTATCCACTTAGGCAGCTGGAACTAAACTGAACTGGTGGGCTTAAGGCCCCTGTATTTATACTACTATTTATATTACTGGAAAGTTCTAGAAAGTTCTAGAAGTTACTCCAAGTTTATTCAGCACTGAATCTATCTGGAATGTTCTGGAAAATAAGTACATTTCAAAATATCACTGTCCTGGTCACAAAAGCAAAGTTTGTTTGGAATAATAGCCATTTTCTATACTTTTGAGGCATAAGCAATTAGGAAATAACACTTACTACCCAGGAACCAAAAAAAAAAAAAATTGTTACACGGTGTAATCAATAGTCACTGTTTCAGGACGAATTCTGCTAGATATGCAACTTGAGTTTCTCATTTAAAAAAAGATAGGCTTTCAAAATCAGGGCTTCGTGTTCAGAGCAAACACAAAATAAAAACCTTCCCAAAAGCGCTGGAGCGAGGGGCGGCCAAAGCGGACCCGTTCACTCCGGGTCTGTGTCCCAAACCCTGTTCTAAAACGTTTAATTATCGAATCGATTCAATAACCGTCCACATAGATCCCCGAAGTATTTCATTATACTGCTCTTAATTATAACTACTTCCTGTATCTTGTAGTTGATTTTACTCTTATCGGTCTCCGTATTCACGATTTTTGTAATTGCTCTTATTTGAAATCATTCTCATCTATGACTACGTGCTCTTAATGGACTTTACTCCTATGAGTAAATATTGTTACTATGAGTTAACTGCTCTTAGTTGAACTCGCTCCTAATTGTAATTATTTACTGTATTCTTTATTTTGCTCTTATTTGGATTTCATCTTATTTGCTACTGATTTTATTGTACTTTATAACGGCTCTTATCTGTAATTAAATATTATTATTATTATTTATTAGCAGACACACTTATCCAGGGCGACTTACAATTGTTACAAGATATCACATTATACATATTATACATTTTTTCACATTATTTTTTACAAGAGTTTTTACTGGAGCAATCTAGGTAAAGTACCTTGCTCAAGGGTACAGCAGCAGTGTCCCCCACCTGGGATTGAACCCACGACCCTCCGGTCAAGACTCCAGGGCCCTATCCACTACTACACACTACTCAGTAATGTGATATTTTGTAATGTGAAATTTTATAATGTGATATTCTGTAATGTGATACTTTGTGCTGTGATATTTTGTAAGAATTTTAAGTCGCAATGGATAAGGGCATCTGCTAAAAAATAAATAATAGCAAATATATAATAATATATATAATCCCGGTCCTGGAGCACCGTGAGGCCAGTCCCCTGCATTGGGGTCTATACAATTTCCCTTTCAATGACGACACACAGAATGTAAAATTACTATGGGAGTTGCTGCACCTTTAATAAACTTGAACTTCAATGGGAATTGAATCCCAGGTAGCCCCACGTGTGCAATCACACTCATGTTAAGATTCTTAGTGTTCCTGTAATTGTATGAATGGGAGCGCTATCTTCAAACAACAACATCACCTTTTCAAATCATTTTTCACAAACACGTTTATTATTATTATTATTATTATTATTATTATTATTATTATTATTATTATTATTATTATTATTATTTAAATGTACAATTATTCAAATACAGTGACTATTATTAGTATTACAGCAAAATATATGTTTTATATGATATCATAATAATAGACAAGATGTTTACAAAGAAAGGGCGTGCAGCATGAGAGGCTTGCTTGAATTTGAGTCCAGCTGTTTAAAGTTCATTTCAATACAAATGGGTAATATTTGACATGAAGTGTCTCTCATTGCTGTGTATTTGGTAAATGCATGCGGACTGGCACATCATTACAGTGGTATTATGCATAGTTACAAAGTGCTTAGTGTGGATGTCTTTTTGAACGATATATGCAAGTGCACAGCTGCAATAGAAAAGGGTTAGGGTTAGTGTTAAGGATAGGGTTATATCGAGCACAGAGATTTCCACAGTAAGTACATTGTAACAATGCATAATAACATTGTAATTGTGTTACGCATGTATTTACTAACTACTATGTAAATAAATACACAGTGAATTGGACTTGGAATTGAAAGACTATACAGCTCTCTCTCTCTCTCTCTCTCTTTCTCTCTCTCTCTCGCGCGCTCTCTCCAGAATACAAACATCTCCACGGCTGCATTTATAGATCAGCATCACAGATTGAGCGATGCGTACTCCGTCTGAGAAGAAAGAGAAAGGGTTCAGGTGTTACAGGACAGCACAGGGTTACAATGTACATATTTAAATGCATTGTATTTTACATTAGGTACAGTAATACTACTAGGATGCAGCAAGTTAGGATCACAAGTTATATCTACAATGGCATATTAGTTGTGCAATAGTGCATTGGTTATATATTACTGCACACAAGCCACATCGTAATTAGACACACAAGTGTGTGCTGCATAGTGCATGTGTTTTGTTTTTATTTATTATCTTCTATAAATGTATTGGCTATGATTTGTGAACTGGTTGAGAATCCCTGAAGATGAGACCTTTGAGATCTTGAAAGCCTGAGATTAATTATTGTTTAGTTAGTCCAATGAAAGGGAGCGCCTCTCCTTCTCTTTGTCTATCAATAAATAAATAAAACCCTGAATCAGATTGATTACCGAGTAATCCTGGACTGTTCTGTGTCGTGCGGGGCGCTGGGGACGGCAGGGTGCGTCGCTGGACTTGTGATCTATAGATTGTAAAAAAAAAAATAAGCATGTTTAGTAAGACTTTATAGCTCAGTAAAAATGCAATCAAATAAATATAACTGACTTTTTATATATTATTATTATTTAGTCATTTAGCAGACACTTTTATCCAAAGCGACTTAAGTTTAGGGGGTGAACTATGCATCATCAACAACTGCTGCTGTTGCTGCTGCAGAGTCACTCCCAATAGGACCTCGTTTGTTTTACGTCTCATCCGAAGGACGGAGCACAAGGAGGTGAAGTGACTTACTCAGGGTCACACACACACACACACACACACACACACACACGCACGCACGCACGCACGCACACACGCACACACACACACAGTGAGTCAGCGGCTGAGCTGGGATTTGAATGGAACTTCAAATTATAGTAATACTTCATAGTTCAGTAAAATGCAATAAACAGGGTCTGGTGTATATGATATGAATGATATGCGGATATTTCAAATGCAGAAATACCAGCGATCACAAAGAGAATATCCAGCAGTTACCGGTTTTAGTTTTATGAAGTCTTCTGTAAACACACGCCACAGACACGACGACCAGAATTAGCAGGAGAACGACGGGCAGTCCGTAAAACAACACAGGAACGCAATCTGAAACAAAACATGCGCCACAGATATTAACAATACACATTATAATGTGTTATTATTATTATTATTATTATTATTATTATTATTATTATTATTATTATTATTATTATTATTATTATTATCATACTATGTTTTATACTTTTAAGTATGTGTTCTTTAACACAATATGCAAAAGCAGCTTTTTTACATTGTAACTTCTTATTGTTGGGATTTCAAATAATGACCCTTCGGCTACGTAATTCACCTTGCCTGCGGAGTGACGCGGAGACTTTTTCTGTGACGTTTTTGACGTTGTAAGCCTCGCACGTTATAGCGCCGCTGTTCCATTGATCCGCGCTGATTGTGACGTAGCTAAGCACGCTATAGGACCCGTCGGGTTCGATCTCTCCCTCCTCCGCGCTGCCCGGCGCGGCTGCCTCGGCGCCGATAGTCCAGAGGACTCGGTGCCGCCCCGGAGACGTGTCTCTCACCAAACACAGCACCGGAACCGGCTCGGTCCAGTCCGTATCGCCTTCAAACATACCCGGAGAGTATAACTCCACACGCGGGACAGTCAGCGGGTCTTTGAGTAAACAAATACATTGTAAGTTTAGTAACCATGAAAAACAAAGTGAAGTAGCTGACGTCAGGGATCAAATGTTATCGTTGCTCTTCACACCGCTCACTTTCTGCTGTTCAATCTCATTGTAAACCCAAAGCGTGTTCTTATTATCCTCCGAGTATAATTTAAAAAGATGCATCATCATCATCATCATCATCATCATCATCATCATCATCATCATCATCATCATCATCATCATCACATATTGCTTGATTTCATTTGTCAGCTTCTGTCACTGAATGTAAAACAGGGTAGTATAGGGTCCGAGTGAAAGACCGTCAAAGACAGTCACATCATTTTGGTGCTTTGTTTGTCAATTTTTAAACATGCGTTTTGGATTGAAACGGGTTAACCGTTTTATACCGAGGGATTCCAAATATGAAAATTCAAATTACGGAACTTCTGATGATTCTTTTTCCAACACTTTGAACGCATTCTATATAACCCTTCCCTTCCTTTGTCCAATATTTAAGAATGTTTCTTTATAGAATCTACAGAAACCAGGGTTCCAATTGCAAAAGCCATAAAGGATTACCGCTGGTGCCCTTATACAAATAGGTAACCAGGGTACATTTGCGCAGCAATTTTGCAGTTGTCCCCCTGTGGTATTCCCATGGTTATGCTCTGCATTTACCATAGTTTACCCTGCTTTGCCAGGTTTTTTTATTAATATGCTTTACCATACTTCACTGTGCTTCAGAATGCTTGCCTCAGCTTTGTCATGCTTTCTCTGTGCTTTATTACAATTTGCTGGGCTTTTACATGGGAATCTTTTAGTTTACCATGTTTTTAAACATGCCTTACCACACCTCTCTGTGCTTTACAATGCTTCCCTATGCTTTACCACACCTCTCTGTGCTTTACAATGCTTCCCTATGCTTTACCATACCTCTCTGTGCTTTACAATGCTTCCCTATGCTTTACTAGACCTCTCTGTGTTTTGCAATGCTTCCCTATGCTTTACCACACCTCTCTGTGCTTTACAATGCTTCCCTATGCTTTACCAGACCTCTCTGTGCTTTACAATGCTTCCCTATGCTTTACCATACCAGTCTGTGCTTCACAATGCTTCCCTATGCTTTACCATACCTCTCTGTGCTTTACAATGCTTCCCTATGCTTTACCATACCTCTCTGTGCTTTACAATGCTTCCCTGTGCTTTACCAGACCTCTCTGTGCTTTACAATGCTTCCCTATGCTTTACCAGACCTCTCTGTGCTTTACAATGCTTCCCTATGCTTTACCATACCAGTTTGTGCTTCACAATGCTTCCCTATGCTTTACCAGACCTCTCTGGGCTTTACAATGCTTCCCTATGCTTTACCATACTTCTCTGTGCTTTACAATGCTTCCCTATGCTTTACTAGACCTCTCTGTGTTTTGCAATGCTTCCCTATGCTTTACCACACCTCTCTGTGCTTTACAATGCTTCCCTATGCTTTACCAGACCTCTCTGTGCTTTACAATGCTTCCCTATGCTTTACCATACCAGTCTGTGCTTCACAATGCTTCCCTATGCTTTACCATACCTCTCTGTGCTTTACAATGCTTCCCTATGCTTTACCATACCTCTCTGTGCTTTACAATGCTTCCCTGTGCTTTACCAGACCTATCTGTGCTTTACAATGCTTCCCTATGCTTTACCAGACCTCTCTGTGCTTTACAATGCTTCCCTATGCTTTACCATACCAGTTTGTGCTTCACAATGCTTCCCTATGCTTTACCAGACCTCTCTGGGCTTTACAATGCTTCCCTATGCTTTACCATACCTCTCTGTGCTTTACAATGCTTCCCTGTGCTTTACCAGACCTCTCTGTGCTTTACAATGCTTCCCTATGCTTTACCATACCTCTCTGTGCTTTACAATGCTTCCCTATGCTTTACAATACCTCTCTGTGCTTTACAATGCTTCCCTATGCTTTACCACACCTCTCTGCGTTACAATCCTTCCCTATGCTTTACCATACCTCTCTGTGCTTTACAATGCTTCCCTATGCTTTACAACACCTCTCTGTGCTTTACAATCCTTCCAGACCTATCTGGTTTCACTGTGCTTTATCACACTGCTTTGCTTGTACTATGGCACTTTTATAAGGGAATAATGACATGCATTTTCAGACACGCTATTGCTTAATCAACATAGAGCCATCTATTCCAATGGTCTATATTTTCAGACACAATGCCTATTTAAAGCTGAGGGGACACAGAGCCGCTCTGGGGCTTGGAACTTGGTTTCAGGAGACTGTAGGTTTCAGGTCACTGCGCGGCACACCAGGCAGGGAGACTTGGGGTTTGATACAGCAAACCTCAAACCAGGTCTCCCGGTCTCCTGGAACCAGGTTTCAAGTCACATGGTCCTGAAAAAGTGGCTTCGTGTTCCCCACCGCTTCACATCAACAAGTTATGCCCTTGCCCAGCCAGCGAAACCCCACTCGCCTTACTTCAACAAACAGAACCAAAATACATTTTAAAACAGCTCAAAACGGATTCCTCCTTCCAGAACCGAGTTCCTGTAACGGTACTTACCTGATACAACGAGTTTTGTGCTGGACCCAGGTACGAATTGGAGAGCTGCTGCTCTCGCTATACAGAAATACACGGCCGAGTCGTTTCTGTGGAGGCCCGCAATGGTTAAATTATACTGTCCGTTCTTGTTGTCGATCCCTCCGGAATACCGGCCATCATTTAAGTAGCCCGTACTCAGTAATGTGACGATCTGGATTCGCCCGTCCGGCTCTTGCCGGTACCAGGTAACCCGTGCATGTGCATTTTGGTTTATTTTACTTGGATCAACTCCGCATTTCAGCGTGATATTCCCGCCCGGTTCCGCGTCGTCAACAACGGGTACCGCCAGCCCATCTGCAAAAGAATTAAAAAAAAACTTAAATAAAACCAAATCAGTGAATATGGAAGCATCGCAAAGGCGTGATTTAGAAGCGCAGAGACTATTTTTTTATCGGATCTGCTCGGAGCAGCAGCCTGGACTGTCGTGTCGAACCAGCCGAACCCGTTCCAGTAAAGGAGAAGGGGATGGGTTCGCCGAATCGGATTGTCTGGGACGGCTCTGAAGCAACGGGTCGCCCCTCGTAGGTTTTCTATCTCAAGTTTGTGTTGTTGTTGCTTATCTCCTTACTTTACGCACAAGCAAATAATGACAATATTGATTCGTAAACTCCAAGTGTATATATATATATATATATATATATATATATATATATATATATATATATATATATATATAGATATAGATAGATAGATAGATAGATAGATAGATAGATAGATAGATAGATAGATAAAATAAACACCTATGCTATTATAAAAAACAAACACTAACATAAAGATATATCTGTATATACATACAAAATAATATATTTTAGCTGAAATCTAATTTAAGTATGTCATTTTTAAAAAAAAATATTATTCAGTTTGCCATATAGGCACATCGTTTTTATTTGAAAAAAAAAATTAAATTAAAATAAATATATTTTAAAAATAATTGTAATTAATTAATATAGATAGGCTATTTAATTAAAACAGAGTTGGGGTAAAAATGGGAAAAATGTCGACCAAGTACTGCATCAGTCACCAGGCGTTAAATATTTATACACAATATCAAATTCTGTAAGAGAAAATCCATTTTCAACTTTCATTTCGTATTTACTTAAACGTATTCATTTGCTGCAAAAATAAATCCACTTTATAAAATACTAGAATGGGCCTACAGCACTCACCACGTTGAGCAATCAAACTCAAAAGCCAGCCGATAGAAAAGGATGCCCTTGCAGTTTTACATCAAATTCTCAGCTAAAATCAATCTCAACTTTAATTTCTTATTTACTTAAATGTAATGATAGTTTGTGCAAAATATGATCTGTTTGAAATCCCTATTATAAAATGAAATGATATCTGTACATATCTATCTAAATATATCAAATCAATTTTAGAATAATCGCATACTTACACTGAGCGACCAAAACCAAAAGGCAGCCGATAGAACAGAATGCCATCGCTCCTGGAGTCCGAAGCGCAGTGTGATTGAATACGCGCCGTGCAGCCCGCAGTAACCAGCGCCACTGTGCTTTCAACATTGAAACGAGATCTGCTGCGCTTACATATGGGGCGGGTCTCTCAGCTCGCTCGGTGATGTTTAACCAACTGTGTGGGCGTCGGTATTGCTCAAAGCTGATCACAAAGCAACGGGCACGGCATTGCTCAGAGTGGATCACAAAGCAACGGGCACGGCATTGCTCAGAGCGGATCACAAAGCAACGGGCTCGGCATTGCTCAGAGCGGATCACAAAGCAACGGGCACGGCATGGTCCTAAATACGGGTCTCAAAAAGTTTGCAACTTTTTGGGGGGTTGCGTGAATCCGGTATGCAGAATACATCTGCTGCTTAGAATATATGTATTTTAAAGTAGATAAGCAGAAAATCTAAATTAACTCGCCTCAGTTTCATGCACCAATATATATATATATATATAGAGAGAGAGAGAGAGAGAGAGAGAGAGAGAGAGAGAGAGAGAGAGAGAGAGAGAGAGAGAGAGAGAGAGAGAGAGAGAGAGACAGAGACAGAGACAGAGAGAAAGAGAGTGTGTACATGCATATTATAGATTAGTTTACTGATCTGCAGTGTTGAAAGTGGAGATTTCAAGTTGGAGATTTCAAGTTAACATAAAAACATAAGAAAGTTTACAAACTTCTTGAATGATCACAGGCTGTCAGCTTCAACAACATTACTGGGGAGTTGGTTCCAGACCCTCACAATTCTCCGTGTAAAGAAGTGCCTCCTATTTTCTTTTCTGAATGCCCCTTTATTTAATTTTCATTTGTGACCCCTGGTCCTAGTTTCTTTTTTCAGGTCAAAAAAGTCACTTGAATCAACATCAATACCTTGTCAATACCTTTTAGGATTTTACCATTTTATAAGTAACTTGAAACCGATACCATTTAATTAACTTGAAATCGGCAACTTTTTAGGAGCTGAGAAGGATTAAAAAGGTTTAATTAAACACATGATCAGTTTAATTAAGAGTCTAGTTAAGTAATTGAGAGCTCAGTTGGAATGAAACCAGCAGACACAGGGGGTCCCCAGGACCGGGTTTGGGAAGCGCTGGTTTAGATTATCTGCTTTGACCTGCTAGTCTTGTAAAAACAAACACAGCTGGTTCTTGTCGTTTGATTACAAATGCATGTGTGAAAACACTCAAGTTTCTTAATGTAAAGGATTAATAAGGGCGACATCTGGTGGATACGAGGTGCCATGACTCTCTCCCATGAAATAGATAACACCGTTCAAATGCGGCCTGACGAATGTGTAACAATTTAAATCAGCTGTCTAAGCGCTTATCAGAAGTTTACTGGGTCCAGTTTAAGTAATTTAGGGTACATGAGGGACACCGGCCCTCCAAGACCAGGATTGGAGACCCCTGATATAATAATAATATGTTTATATAGCTCATTTCATAGCGGACCACTATCACAAAGCGCTTTACAGAGGTGGGCTGTGAACTGTGCATTATATGCAGAGTCAGTTCCAATAGGGCATTGATTTAACATCTCACCCGCAGGATGGAGCACAAGGAAGTTAAGTGACTTGCTCAGGGTGACACAGTGAATCAATTAGGAGCAGAGATGGGATTTGAGCCTGTGACCTTCTGCTTGCCCTTGACTTTAACCACTGGACTGTATTATACATTGAAAACAAATTATAATCATACAATATACTTAATATTTTTGTAACTTTTAAAATAAAGGAAAGTATTTTTTTACTTTTAACAAGATTTGTCTGTTTTGTTTTTGCATGTTAAACAAGCATTGATATATAATAACATTGAATTGAACTAAAGTTGACTATTGTCTAAAACATGAAGTCACATGTCACATAAATCATATTTATAGTCAGAATTGTAAGATTACTGTAGAATACATATTAATGTGTTCAGTGTAACCTTTGATTCCACCTAAATATGAATGTAGCTTTTATGGTGATTGTGAGAGGGTGTGGGTGATTCACTGAAACACAGTTGTCAGAAAGCTTGCTTTTAAACGCCTCTTCGGCGCAGTGATTTATTTGAGGCACAAGAGGGTGCCCTTGAGCTGTAGTTGAAATACTGACAACGGTATTTATTTATTTATTTATTTATTTATTTATTTATTTATTAGCAGACGCCCTTATCCAGGACGACTTACAGTCGTAAACAAAAATACATTTCAATAATCACAGTGCAAATAATAATACAATTAAGAGCAAGATAAATACAATGACTTTGGTTCTAGCAAGTACAAGTATGACAAAATGCGATTAAAAAAAATACGATTTATTTATTTATTTATTTATTTATTTATTTATTAGCAGACACCCTTATCCAGGGTGACTTACAATTGTTACACAATATCAGAGTACAAAGTATCACATTACAGAATATTGCATGATAGAGTATCAGATTACAGAATATCACATTGATGCTTGTGAGACGGTCCCTGTGTGGATACCAACAATGGTAGCATTCAGCACAGTTCTTTTAGCATGCGCAGGTGCTGAGAAATAATATCCAATAAAAGACAGTCTGTGAGACACGAGATTCAGTGACAGTTTCCTGTTCCCTTGCTACTGTAATGGGGTTGTCCTGAGCCCCCCTGAGCTAAATCAAATAACGTCCCAGGATTGGTGCATAAATTACCAATTTAGATCAGCGTTTTCTCTGGCAGTCTCTGCTGTCTTTTCTATTTCTCCAGCCAGAGCTTCCGCTGGTTTGTATCCTGCAAGGGTTAACCAAAGGAATAGCAGAGCGTCATTCTTATGGGATCGACCGTCCGTCACCCCTCCAAGACCCGCCCCCCAACCAATCAAAGAGGATGACGCGACACACCCTCGCTCAACCTCTTTGTTTCATCGCCATGATTGGCAGGTGGGTCAAACAGGGCTTCCGGACGCCCCCTGCAGGATCATGCAAGCACAGATCTCCCCTGACACAGTGATATAGTAGATATTGTGATAAAACCCTAGATCAATTATAGTGACATTTTATCCAACATAACTAAAGGCATGTCTTGAGATGGCATAATGCCTTCTGCCTCCAGCTCCAAACTGGTGACTTCACAAGCTCCCCAAACTTATAACATAACTTTAACAATAACTTTATCATAAATATAACTCCACAATAACATCAGCTAAAAACCTTCAACCAATGACTATCTATCTACTGCATGCAAATAATACTCCCGTTTTATAGCAGTTTGATCCATTCCTGGTTTCACTATAAGTTTAATAATGAGACACACCTAAGCTTGTTACCTATACACTGTGGCAAATCAAGCTGGTAGTAAAAACCAGAAACTGCTGTGCAATATGAGTCTTATTGCCATTCCTGGTATATTTAATAAATCAAATGGCTGATTTAATTAGATCAGAAGTGTTTCTCAATGTCTTTGTTTGTCGTTGAATTCGAGCACTGTCTGTCTGCAGGGGTTTAACCAGCCTGGCACGCAGTTTCAGGCGCTTCCAGCAGAGGGCATGGGGGTGTGGCCACTTTGGCAGGGCGCAGTGAATCAGCAGAGCCACCAGGGGGAGCAGCCAGGCGGAGGTGTTTCCGGTGAGAGCAGCCTAGTCTGGGGATGTTTCTGTGTGTGTTTCTACAGCTCTGGACAAAAGTGTTGCATCACCCTATAGAATGAACTAATCTTGCCTCATAAAGTCGCATGAAGACCTGCTGAATAATGTTATATTAACATATTCAATCCCATACGACTTTATATAGTGTTCCCGTATCCTTAAAAAAAATGTGACATTTCAAAATCTAACATGAAATGCTGTGCTGCTAATAAAATGATGAAGAAGCAGCTGCTTGAGTTTTTTGATGATTGATGAAGGCTCCACAATGAATAGATTATGGAACGGAGCACCTCCGTGTGTTTATCGCTACGGATTTCAATGACGTGTGAATTCCTTCTTTCTTTTTCATTTTCCGACAGGACATGCTGTCGATTCTGGAGGAGCAGGGACCCGGGTTCGGGAGTGACTAGTTTGCAGAACTGCCCATCTTCACCCCCCTTTAACGAGTAGAGTGTGAACGCAAGCCTCTGAAACAACAGGAGGTAAAGCACAGTGGAGTGAGGAGCTGCTGTCGGGACTTTGTGGATCAGAGGGGGTGGTTGGGGAGCTCTGGGGGGTGGGGGGCTGGGGGGGCTTTTTATTTTCACATACTAAGCGTGTGATTTCTGCATCGCCCCCACTGGGGAAAAAGCAGGTGAAATAACAGCAGAGACAGGCAGGCAGGCAGGCAGGCAGGCAGGCAGGCAGGCAGGCAGACAGACAGACAGACAGACAGGCAGGCAGGCAGGCAGGCAGACAGACAGACAGACAGACAGACAGACAGACAGACAGGCAGGCAGGCAGACAGACAGACCAGGAATCGGAAAGACTAAAAAGATACAGAACTCTGCAGGAAACGAAAAGATGCAACGATCATGAGCAGCAATAGCCTACTGTATATGATTGTATCACAGTGTAGATTTAAAGGAGAAGAAAATGCCTATATAAAATATATTGTTATTATTATGATTGGTTGTATTTTTTCCTCTCGATATTACTTTATTGTCTTATCTTTATCATGTTATCCAATTTAAATTAGAATATTGTTTTTGTGTTTGTTTGTTTTAAACAAAGCAACAATATCATGGCTGTACAGTGAAGAGAGTCACTTTGACAGAGACCTATCTGTGCTGTATGTAAGAAAAAAATTATAATCATTTGTTTTTGCGCAATGGACAACTAAATGTTTTCACAAAACAAATATATATATATATATGCATGTGCACATTTTGATATTTTGTTTAAAAAAACAATGAAACATCCAAGTTCTGATCACCTAATTTAAGAATAAAAATTAATAAATAATAAATAGATATATGGGTATATCTATCTATATAGATATATATAGAAAGTTATAGAAATGCTTTTTCCAACCAGCTGAAACACTTCTGCAATGTAGAGCAATGTCGTGCCCGTTGCTTTGTGATCCGCTCTGAGCAATGCCGTGCCCGTTGCTTTGTGATCCGCTCTGAGCAATGCCGTGCCCGTTGCTTTGTGATCCGCTCTGAGCAATGCCGACGCCCACACAGTTGGTTAAACATCACCGAGCGAGCTGAGAGATCCGCCCCGTATGTAAGCGCAGCAGATCTCGTTTCAATGTTGAAAGCACAGTGCGCTGTTTACTGCGGGCTGCACGGCGCGTATTCAATCACACTGCGCTTCGGACTCCAGGAGCGATGGCATTCTGTTCTATCTGCTGTCTTTTGGTTTTCGTCGCTCACTGTAAGTATCCGATTATTCTAACATTGATTTGCTTTATTTAGATAGATATGTATAGATATCATTTAATTTTATAATAGGGATTTCAAACAGCTCGTCTTTTGCAGCAAACTGCGACAAGGTTTATGTAAATAAGAAATGAAAGTTGAGATTGATTTTATCTTACATCAGTTGGTATAATATAAAACTGCAAGGGCATCCTTTTCTATCGGCTGGCTTTTGAGTTTGATTGCTCAACGTGGTGAGTGCTGTAGGCCCATTCTAGTAGTTTATAAAGTGGATTTATTTTTGCAGCAAATTAATAGGTTTAAGTAAATACGAAATGAAAGTTGAGAAATGGATTTTCTCTTACAGAATTTGATATAGTGTATAAATATTTAACGCCTGGTGACTGATGCAGTTCTTGGTCGACATTTTCCCATTTCGATCCCAACTCTGTTTTAATTAAATAGCCTATCTATATATTAATTAAATACATTTATTTTTTGATGTATTTATTTGAATTTAATTTGAATATGACTTTAAAAAAAAAAAAAAAAAAAAAACGATGAGCCTGTATGGCAAACTGAATATAATAATAATTTAAAAAATTCTGAACATAAATTAGATTTCAGCTAAAATACATTATCGATGGATCTTTTTATGTGTATTTTTTGGATAATCGCAAAGTTATTTAGAATATATATATATATATATATATATATATATATATATATATATATATATATATATATATATATAATTGGAATTTATGAATTAATCAATATTGTCATTATTTTCTTGTGCGTAAAGTGCGTAAAGAAAAAAAAAACTTGAGATAGTAAACCTAGGAGGGGCGACCCGTTGCTTCAGGTGTGATTTTGTGAGAGCGATCCGACCCGTCCGGACAATCCGATTCGGCGAACCCGTCCCCTTCTCCTTTACTGGAACGGGTTCGGCTGGTTCGACACGACAGTCCAGGCTGCTGCTCCGAGCAGATCCGATGAAAAAAAGACCGTCTGCGCTTCTAAATCACGCCTTTGCGATGCTTCCATATTCACTGATTTGGTTTCATTGTATTTTGTATTTTTGTTGTTTTACAGATGGACTGGCGGGACTCGTTGTTGACGCTTTTCCGACGTTACACACCGCGGAACCGGGCGGGAATATCACGCTGAAATGCGGAGTTGATACAAGGAAAATAAACGCTAATCTATATGCCGTTACCTGGTACCGGCAGGAGCCGGATGGGCGAATCCAGATGATCACATACCTGAGTACTGGCTACATAAAAGAGGGTCGGTATTCCGGAGGAATCGACAGCAAGAACGGACAGTATAATTTAACCATTGCGGGCCTCCACAGAAACGACTCGGCCGTGTATTTCTGTATAGCGAGAGCAGCAGCTCTCCAATTCGCACCCGGGTCCAGCACCAAACTCGTTGTATCAGGTAAGTACCTTTACAGTAACTCGGTTCTGGAAAGAGGAATCCGTTTTGAGCTGTTTTAAAATGTATTTCGGTTCTGTTTGTTGAAGTAAGGCGAATGGGGTTCCGCTGGCTGGGCAAGGGCGTAACTTGTTGATGTGAAGCGAGGGAACACGAAGCCACTTTTTCAGGACCATGTGGCTTGAAACCTGGTTCCCGGAGACCGGGAGACCTGGTTTGAGGTTTGCTGTATCAAACCCCAAGTCTCCCTGCCTGGTGTGCCGCGCAGCGGCCTGAAACCTACAGTCTCCTGAAACCAAGTTCCAAGCCCCAGAGCGGCTCCGTGTCCCCTCAGCTTTAAATAGGCATTGTGTCTGAAAATATAGACCATTGGGATAGATGTCTCTATGCTGATTAAGCAATAGCGTGTCTGAAAATGCATGTCATTATTCCCTTATAAAAGTGCCATAGTACAAGCAAAGCAGTGTGATAACGCACAGTGAAACCAGAGAGGTCTGAGAAGCATTGTAAAGCACAGAGAGGTGTGGTAAAGCATAGGGAAGCATTGTAAAGCACAGAGAGGTGTGGTAAAGCATAGGGAAGCATTGTAAAGCACAGATAGGTATGATAAAGCACAGGGAAGCATTGTAAAGCACAGAGAGGTATGGTAAAGCATAGAGAAGCATTGTAAAGCACAGAGAGGTCTGGTAAAGCATAGGGAAGCTTTGTATTATAAAACCTGGCAAAGCAGGGTAAACTAGTAAATTCATACATAAACATGGGAAAAGCATGGGGGGACAACTGCAAAATTGCCGCGCAAATGTACCCTGGTAACGTATTTGTATAAGGGTACCCTGCAGTAATACTTTACGGCTTTTGCCATTGGAACCCTGGTTTCTGTAGGTTCTATAAAGAGACATTCTTAAATATTGGACACTAGAAGGAAGGATTCTATAGAATGCGTTCAAAGGGTTCGAAATAGAATCATTAGAAGTTCTATAATTGGAGTTTTAATATTTGTAATTCCTCGTTTGGAGTCCAAAACGCATAAATGTAAAAACAAATTGCTAAAAAAAAAAAAAAAAAAAAAAAAAACTCAGGGCCCTAACTACCCTGCTTTACATTCAGAGACAGAAGCTGACAAATGAAATCAAACAATATGTGATGATGATAATTATTTTTTCATTTATAATCAGAGAATAATAAGAGCACGCTTTGGGTTTACAATGAGAGTGAACAGCAGAAAGTGAGCGGTGTGAAGAGTAACGATAACATTTGATCCCTGACGTCAGCAACTTCACTTTGTTTTTCAAGGTGACTAAACTTACAATATATTTGTTTATTCAAAGACCCCCTGACTGTCCCGAGTGTGGAGTTATACTCTCCGGGTCTGTTTGAAGGCGATTCGGACTGGACCGAGCCGGTTCCGGTGCTGTGTTTGGTGAGAGACACGTCTCCGGGGCGGCACCGAGTCCTCTGGACTATCGGCGCCGAGGCAGACGCGCCGGGCAGCGCGGAGGAGGGAGAGATCGAACCCGACGGGTCCTATAGCGTGCGCAGCTACGTCACAATCAGCGCAGATCATTGGAACAGCGGCGCTGTAAAGTGCGAGGTTTACAACAACATCACCAACGTCACAGAAAAAGTCTCCGCGTCACTCCGAAGGCAAGGTGAATTACGTAGCTGAAGGGTCATTATTTGAAATTTGAGCAGAAAAAAGTTACAATGTAAAAAAGCTGCTTTTGCATATTCTGTTAAAGAACACACACTTAAAAACACAAAACATAGTGTGATAATGATAATAATAATAATAATAATAATAATAATAATAATAATAATAATAATAATAATAATAATAATAATAATAATAACACATTATAATGTGTATTGTTAATATCTGCGGTGCATGTTTGGTTACAGATTGCGTTCCTGTGTTGTTTTACGGACTGCCCCCCTTTCTCCTGCTAATTCTGGTCCTGGTGTCTGTGGCGTGTGTTTACAGAAGACTTCATAAAACTAAAACCGGTAACTGCTGGATATTCTCTTTGTGATCGCTGGTGTTTCTGCATTTGAAATATCCGCATATCATTCATATCATATACACTAGACCCTGTTTATTACATTTTACTGAACTATGAAGTATTATTATAATAAAGAGGCTTGGTGGTCCAGTGTTTAAAGAAAGGGGCTTGGTACCCCAGAAGTTCCTGGTTCAAATCCCAGCTCAGCCCCTGACTCACTGTGTGTGACCCGAGCAAGTCACTGAACCTCCTTGCACTCCGTCCTTCAGATGAGATGTAAAACAAACAAGATCCAATTGGAAGTCACTCTGCAGCAGCAGCAGTGGTTGTTGATGATGCATAGTTCACCCCCTAGTCTCTGTAAGTTGCTGTGGATGAACGCGTCTGCCAATGAATAATAATAATAATAATAATAATAATAATAATAATAATAATAATAATAATAATAATAATAATAAAAAGCCTGTTTTGTTTATTTGATTGCATTTTTACTGAACTATAAAGTCTTGCTATAATAACATGGTTTTTTTTTTTTACAATCTATAGATCACAAGTCCAGCGATGCTCCCTGCCGTCCCCAGCGCCCCGCCCGACACAGAACAGTCCAGGATTACTCGGTAAACGATCTGATTCAGGGTTGTATTTATTTATTGATAGACAAAGAGAAGGAGAGGCGATACCTTTCATTGGACTAACTAAACAATAATTAATCCCAGGCTTTCAAGACCTCAAGGTTTCTTCTTTAGATGAAAGTAGAAAAGATAGATTATTAATGCAGATAGGGATTCTCAACCAGTTCACAAATCATAGTCAATACATTTATAGAAGATATTAAACCAAAACAAAATACCTGCTATATGTAGCACATACTTGTGTCTAATTACGATGTGGCTTGTGTACAGTAATATGTAACCAATGCACTATTGCAATACTAATATGCCATTGTAGATATAACTTGTGATCCTAACTTGCTGCATCCTAGTAGTATTACTGTACTTAATGTAAACTACACTGTATTTAAATATGAGGCTTGCATTGTAACCCTGTGCTGTCCTCTAACACCTGAACCCTTTCTCTTTCTTCTCAGACGGAGTACGCATCGCTCAATCTGTGATGCTGATCTATAAATGCAGCCGTGGAGATGTTTGTATTGTGGAGAGAGAGAGAGAGAGAGAGAGAGAGAGAGAGAGAGGGGGAGAGAGAGGGAGAGAGAGAGAGAGAGCTGTATACTCTTTCAATTCCAAGTCCAATTCTCTGTGCATTTACATAGTAGTTAGTAAATACATGCGTAACACAATTACAATGTTATTTTGCATTGTTACAATGTACTTACAGTGGAAATCTCTGTGCTTGATATAACCCTATCCCTAACACTAACCCTAACCCTTTGCTGATACCGCTGTGTACTTGCATATATTGTGCAAAAAGACATCCACACTAAGCACTTTGTAACTATGCATAATACCATTGTAATGATGTGCCAGTCTGCATGCATTTACCAAATACAAAGTAATGAGAGACACTTCATGTAAAATATTAAATTTGCAGACGACACAAAAATAGGAGGAGTGGCAAACTCTGTTGCAGCAGCAAAGGTCATTTAAAATAATCTAGACAGCATTCAGAACTGGGCAGACACATGGCAAATGACATTTAATAGAAAAAAGTGTAACGTATTGCACGCAGGCAATAAAAATGTGCATTATAAATATCATATGGGAGACACTGAAATTAAAGAAGGGAACTATGAAAAAGACCTAGGAGTTTATGTTGACTCAGAAATGTCTTCATCTAGACAATGTGGGGAAGCTATAAAAAAGGCCAACAAGATACTCGGATATATTGTGAGAAGTGTTGAATTTAAATCAAGGGAAGTAATGTTAAAACTTTACAATGCATTAGTAAGACCTCAGAATATTGTGTTCAGTTCTGGTCACCTCGTTACAAAAAGGATATTGCTGCTCTAGAAAGAGTGCAAAGAAGAGCAACCAGAATTATCCCGGATTTAAAAGGCATGTTGTTTGCAGACAGGCTAAAAGAATTTAATCTATTCAGTCTTGAACAAAGAAGACTAGGTGGCGATCTGATTCAAACATTCAAAATCCTAAAAAGTATAGACAATGTCGACCCAGGGGACTTTTTCGATCTGAAAAAAGAAACAAGGACCAGGGGTCACAAATGGTGATTAGATAAAGGGGCATTCAGAACAGAAATTAGAAGGCACTTTTTTATACAGAGAATTGTGTGGGTCTGGAACCAACTCCCCAGTAATGTTGTTGAAGCTGACACCCTGGGATCCTTCAAGAAGCTGCTTGATGAGATTCTGGGATCAATAAGCTACTAACAACCAAACGAGCAAGATGGGCTGAATGTCCTCCTCTCGTTTGTAAATGTTCAAATGTTCTTATGTTCTTATGTTCTTTTGTATTTTTGTATTTGTATTGAAATGAACTTTAAACAGCCGGACTCAATTTCAAGCAAGCCTCTCATGCTGCACGCCCACAAATCTTTTTTTTCTTTCTTTGTTGTATTCTAAACATCTTGTATATTATTATGATATCATATAAAAACATATTTTGCTGAAGTACTAATAATAGTCACTGTATTTGAATAATTGTACATTTAAATAGTAATAATAATAAAAATAAAAGTGTCTGTGAAAAAGGATTTGAACAGGTGCAGTCTTCTTCGGTGTGTTGTGAGAATCATGAGATGTGATCCATATTAAAAGGTGATGTTGTTGTTTGAAGATAGCGCTCCCATTAATACAAGTACAGGAACACTAAGAATCTTAACATGAGTGTGATTGCACACGTGGGGCTACCTGGGATTCGATTCCCATTGAAGTTTAAGTTTATTTCTGCAACCCCTCAGTAGTTCATTAAAGGTGCAACCACTCCCATGGTAATTATTACATTGTGTGTGTCGTCATTGGAAGGGAAAATGTACAGACCCCAATGCAGGGGAGTTCAATGATTTAAATGTATTAACTGAAAGCAGCGCCCACCCCCCCAAATGCAAAAAAAGCACCGATTCTAATCCAGCATGCACGTTCACGATATGAAGCATGCAAGGAGCCGCCTTTGTGCAGAAATACCCTTCTGCCGATTGCAGTCTAGTGGAAAATCACCTCGCGCTGAGAGAGCTCGTTGCGGGTTTTGACAACACGCGTCTGCACTGAATACCTTGTGAAAGCAGCGTGCATTAAACCGCTCCACAGCCTCTATGTTAATACACACCGGAGGACAGAATAACTGAATACACGAACCACGAGTTAAAAACACACGCGTGCCCACATGGAAACACTAGAGCAGGGTGCGTGCATGTATTTTATTTCTCTAATATTGGTTTGTTTGCGCGTCTTTATGAATTCATAAAATGACCACAACGTGTTTATTTTTAGAGGATATGAATAGAAAAACAAAACACGAGGTTATTTTGAGGGACAAAAAATACAATCAATTAATTGATCAGTCTTTTAATACTAGAAACCACAGGCTTTATTGGCGAAAGAAATTGCGCATTGCAGAATTTGCTAATAAAAGCATTTTTTTATTTTACTAAGGGAGTTATTCAGTTAATAGTTAATACTAATATAGTTAATATATAATATAGTTCATATTATATTATATTCAAGCTGTTCTGAAAACGCTTATGGTATCTTTAAAATCATACAGTTCAATATAATTTGTGCAGCTTTACGCCTAATGATCCACACAAGACTCGAGGTGTCAGGTTGCAGCAGCGAATTAGCGAACCTTTAGAACCTTGTGCCCGATCTGCGTGCTTCAGAACAGGAGGGGATGTCATTGTTATAAAACGAGAAGCAAATTCGACAACACCGACGCGCTGAAGCGACCATTAAACACGAACCAGACTATTAGTAAATTGCATTTGAAAATAAAACAGAACCGGTCTATGATGAAAAGCGCCCCTTTTGCTGCTGAACGCTTTGTTTAAAGGAGCTGTTTCAGACTGAAAATGAAATGCAAACTCTGCGTGTTAACTCGGCACAGTGAGCTGCAATCCCCTATTGACTGCAATAGCAACATACTTTCATGTGGATTTTAATAAGCCTGTTACACGACGCACGGCAAAACAATCCGCGACTCTACATCAAGACTAGCTTCCAGACTCCACAATGAAATGCACGAGTGTCTTGAGATTATTAATGATAAAGTGAACCTTATTCTTATTATTATTATTATTATTATTATTATTATTATTATTATTATTATTATTATTATTATTATTATAGTATTTGGTATACGGTGCTCTTTCCAAATGTGTGCGTTTCAGATATATTCATTCTTTAGTTTTCTGTTGTTTTTCAGATATGTGTTTTATTATTTAAATTATATTGTAATTGTAATATAAAGACACCTGGTCCCAGGACTCAGTGACATGTGTGGGTGTGTGGGTGTTGGGGGTGTGTGTTGGGGGTGTGTGTGGGGGGAGGGGTGTGTAACGGTATCGACGCGCACTATAGCCGTTAATCGGGTTTCAGTGCTTGTGGTTTATTATTTTCCACTGAAGATCAGCACCAACGCGTGGTCGTTTCAGACAGACGAATCGATCAATAAGGTGCAAAAACCACCCATGCAATTTTCATTTTAATCTTTTGTTATATATAAATATATCTAAGTATTGTTCTGAGTGTTTTGAGACAGGAAATAACAGACAGCCTCTCTTCTCTTGCGCAGTAAGGTCCCCTTCCCGCTCAGAACCAGACTCGACCGCCACGCCTGTCTGATCCACACAGCACCGCGCTTCTTTCCGTGTCTACAGAGCCCTGTGAGGCGGATTGCAAACGAGCGCCTTGTCTCAATGGAGCGCTTAGTGCGTAATAGAATGATCCGCATTCTAACTGTGGCAACATTCTATTCTGAAGGCAAGTCTTTATTTATTTATTTATTTATTTATGTACTCCGTCTGAGAAGAACGAGAAATTATTATTATTATTATTATTATTATTATTATTATTATTATTATTATTATTATTATTACCTCCACCGTTTGCTTTCAAACTGTCACTGAAAAATGTGAACATTAAAATATAATAATAATAATAATAATAATAATAATAATAATAATAATAATAATAACTAACCCTATCCCTAACATTAACCCTAAAGCTTTGCTGATACAATTGTGTGCTTGCGTATATCGTGCATTGTAAGTGTGCATAATATCACTGTAACTATGTGTAAGTAATGCTAAGCATGTATACAAATACACAGCAATCAGAGACACTTCATGTAAAGTGTTTACAATTACTGGAAGAATTCTTCTTTAAATCGCATGGCGCAATATCTTGCTCTTAATTGTATTATTACTTGTACTGTGATACTTGAAATGTATTTGCTTACGATTGTAAGTCGCCCTGGATAAGGGTGTCTGCTAAGAAATAAATAATAATAATAATAATAATAATAATAATAATAATAATAATAATAATAATAATAATAATAATAATAATAGGAGATGCATCCTCAACATTAGTCCTGTTTTATTATAAACTCATGCTATCTGTGTCTCTCTATGTATTATCATTTTTTTGCAGTTTTTCTTTTTCTCAGTGCAAATCCCGCTTATTATTTCGCTCGGGTCGGACAGCTCGTTACCGTACCCTGTGTCTTCGAATCTACCGATCAGGTCCGCTGGTTCCGAGACAACGCGAGCGGGGGACTAACCGAGCCATTCCCTGGTGAATGCGGAGATCCGGGCTCCCAATGCAGGATCACCAGCACCGTAGAGAGCAATAGAGTCACGTTAACAATCCGGGACACGCAGAGAAACGATAGCGGGCGATATTACTGCGCTGAAGGCAGTGGCGGCTCTCTGAGATTCTCAAACGCGTCCGTTGTGATCGTGTCTGGAGGTGAGTTTATACAAAGAGCAAATACAAAACACAGTAAGATTTTATATCGGGGCAGCTCAAGAGCGGAGAACAGTGTTGATAGTTACATCAGGGTTAGATACGAGTGCAAGTGAAATACAAGATCCTACAGATTGGGTTCAGTGCAGGATTAAATACAATAAAATATGGGAGCAGATAAATGCATCTGCAGAGTGCGATATAGTCCAGAAGGGAAGAGTTGAGCTGTACAGGTCTGACGAGGCGCAGGAAGCTGGACAGGACGTCAATGGCTCATACTTCCACATAATTAGTCCATTGTATCAATGTATAATAACATCACAATGATTATTATTATTTATTTCTTAACAGACGCCCTTATCCAGGGAGACTAACAATTGTTACAAGATATAACATTACTTTTACATACAATTACCCATTTATATAGTTGTTTTTTTACTGGAGCAATCTAGGTAAAGTACCTTGCTTAACGGTACAGCAGCAGTGTTCCCCACCTGGGATTGAACCCACGACCCTCCGGTCAAGAATCCAGAGCTCTAACCATTACTCCACACATGTATTTACTAAGTAACCCAAATTTGTTCATTAAACGCAATTACCCTGATATTGCCCATATTAATTCAATGCTATAAAATGCAATTAAATACAATATTATTATTATTATTATTATTATTATTATTATTATTATTATTATTATTATTATTATTATTATTATTATGTTTCAGATGATTCCTCAGTGTCTATCCTGGCCCCCCTGGCTGTCTCAGGCAGCGCGCTCGATTCCAAGTCGACCCTGACATTAGTGTGTCTAATCCGGGGCCTCTCCTCGCCTTCGGTTCCGGTCCGGTGGTTCATTTCCGGTAACCTCGTGGCGGAGGGAACGCCGAGCTCCGGGATGAAAGTGAAGGAGGGCGGAGAGGGACAGGGAGACGGAGAGAGCTACGCCGCTACAAGCCGCCTGACAATCCAGATGGAGACGTGGAGAAGCGGGTCCAAGTGCGCATGCAAAGCGCAGCTGGACAGGAACACTTCTATCCGCAGCGGGAGTGTTTCATACGCTGGGATTCACGGGGAGGGTCAGTAATCTCCCCCTTTCGCGTCTTTATCATTAATGAGTCATTTATGAGACGCTTTTATCCAAAGCGATTTACAAAGGTGAACGATGCATCAGCAACTGCTGCTACAGAGTCACTTCCAATAGGACCTAGTTTGTTTTACGTCACATCCGAAGGACAGAGCACAAGGATGTTCAGTGACTTGCTCAGGGTCACAGTGAGTCAGTCAGTGGCTGATCTGGGATTTGAACCTCCTGGTATCAAGCCCCTTAATCTAACCACTGGACCACCAAAACTCTTATTTTGTAACATTTATATTATTAAAAAAAAGAATAGGCTGGAGCAGGCTTGAGCAACAGATACACGTTTTATGTTTGTGTATTTGTACCTGTGATTATTATCGTTGCTTGGGTTATTTAGGATAAGCAGAGTAAACATGTTAATGTGGGGAGTTGTTTGTGTTATTTTTAAGTGTAAGTGTAATTCTAATTGTAATTACTGCAGCGTAATTGTAACTGGAATTGTACTCAATTGTAATTGAAATGTCAGTAAACAATTCTGCTGTAACTGTAATTGAACCCAGGTCTGGTTGCAGAGCGGTGCCTGGTTCAGTACGCTGTGTTTTCCGGGGTCTCCCTCCTCGCTCTGTCCGCGGCTCTCTGCGGCTGCGCGCTGTGGACCCGCCGTCGCTTCAAACCAGGTACCGTCCCGGCCGCGCCCTCCCTGTGCGCCGATGCGAGTTTATAGCGCTACAGACAGTGATGGTTCTGCAGCGGGCTAGCGAGTCAGTGCTCCGCATTGTATATCTCTATAGACACGATTTAATTACTGATACAAACACTTTCAAAATTATTATTATTATTATTATTATTATTATTATTATTATTATTATTATTATTATTATTATTATTGTATATATGACGATGGTGATAAATAGTGCTGTTATTTATATTATGCTATTAATGTTATATCAGTATTAATAAAAAACGTATTCGGACCTGCTGTTATTAACAATGGTGTTGTTGTTCAAATGTATTTTGTATCCACTGTATTCATGTAGTTTTGTTGCATACACACACATTATATATGTGTATAGATAGATAGATAGATAGATAGATAGATAGATAGTGTAAGAATAGAGATATGTCAAACACCAAATTCCAGTTTCAAAACCCAAGGTTGCTTTATTGTAATCACACTAGAGCGAGTTCACATAGCGTTTTTATACATGCATACAAAACAACAAAACTGTTCTTGCCTTTTTCACGTTAACCTTCACAAACTGTTCGTTCTCAGTACTTTCCCGTTATCTGCTAGCCTCCACTCCTCTTCTTGCAGTCTGTTCTCTCTTGAGACATCTGTTTTTAAGTGTTTATCAACCCCAGACAGCTTCTGCTTACAGGCAGGATTGGTTTACAGAAAAAGCAGAAGCAGCAATATTAATGCAGAAGTTGCTACACCCTTGTTTTGATTCAGTATTATTTTCTTAATCTAACATGCAGACTTTCATTAACTGTTAAGTTTAATTATATTTTGTTAGTAATTATACATTGTTAATTCAAACCATCATTAGCAATACAAGTAATGAAAGAATTATCTCTTACAATATCTATCTATCTATCTATCTATCTATCTATCTATCTATCTATCTAGATACACACTGTGTATATATAGATATTAGGACCCCAGTGGTCTGTGATTAAGGGGAGGGGTCGGGTCTCTCATTCTACACCGCGAGCCAGCAAGTGGTATTACTGCAGAGTGCACGTGCTTCATTTCTGTGCAGTTCTTAAGCAAGGTTACACAGTGTCTGTATTATAAGAAAGACGTTAAGAAGCAGGTTACCCGCGGGGCTGTTACCAGCCGCTTCTCCCTGCCGCTCATTACCGCGTCCCGGGGAGATGCTATTGGTATTCATCTATCGACACTCAGCCTCGTTCTGATACTCTGTCAGTGACGTCTCAACTTTGCATTCCCAGCGTCCACTGAAGACTCCACGCATGTAATTTACAAAAGGACCCCCGGCAGCGGAGATACAAAGGTAAAGTGCCCATGTTCAATTCACCGGCTCATAGGAGGCTATCATGCATGCAGTCACCGTGCTGAAAGGGTTTATACTAAAGCTAATCTGCGGCCGTGCATCAATGGGAACCTTTGTGACGTTTGCATCACTGCAGCAGGTCCTGATTTGGAATCCCAATTGAAAGTTATTGGCTGAGAGGTTCCGCTATTGGTATGTGCTGTATTATTATTGATGATATATTATTTAATAAACCCTGTTGATCTCTTGCAGAGGAGAGGTGAAGAGGACAGTCTGGTCACCTACGCGAGCTTGGAGTTTGAATCCCAGAAGAAGAACAACACAAAGAAGAGACGCATATAATAATAATAATAATAATAATAATAATAATAATAATAATAATAATAATAATGAATCCTTCAGAGAAGTGCGATTGTTAACCGTTTCACTAAACCACGCCTCTCTGTACTTGCCACTGTGGATAAGTATGACGTCATGGCCAGACCACGCCCCCAACCCCCATCTTAATATCATTAGTTCAACAGTAGTTTTTTTTTTTCCATGCTTGTTTGTGATTTGTAACGGATGCAAAGTGAATACGATTAATATCTGTTTAAAAACAGAATTAACAAATGCTGCTTCATAAAGTCGAATGAAACCTGCTGAATAATGTTACGTTAATTATTGAATTACACACCGCTTTGTAGTTTCCAATATACTTAACGAAAAACTGACAAAAATTGAAAGAAATTGACTCCTACTGCACAGCAGTTTCACCCATTCCAGGTTTTACTACCAGCTTGATTAGTCACGATGTGTAGGTAACAAGCTCAGGTGTGTCTGATTAGGGACCTGTTTGTCACTGAATGACCCCGGTCTGCGTTACCGTGGCGATCATCGCTCTGCCACACTGAAACGAGAGAGAGAAAGAGAGAGAAGAAATCAATACAGAATATGGTACAATGTGCTGTACGACACATCCTGATATTATTATTATTATTATTATTATTATTATTATTATTATTATTATTTAGTCATTTAGCAGACGCCTTTATCCAAAGCGGCTTACAGAGACTAGGGGGCGAACTATACATCATCAACAACTGCTGCTGCTGCAGAGTCACTTCCAATAGGACCTTGTTTGTTTTACGTCTCATCCGAAGGACGGAGCACAAGGAGGTTAAGTGACTTGCTCAGGGTCACACACACACAGTGAGTCAGTGGCTGAGCTGGGATCTGAACCTCCTGGTATCAAGGCCACTTTCTCTAACCACTGGACCACCAAGCCTGCTCGACACGTTTCATGAATTTAAAAGTAAATAAGAAGACATTCAATTTGAATGCTACTCCGATACCAGCTGTTTCTGATACAAAGACATTTCAGGATGGCTGTATCACGGTATGAGGACCTGCTAAATAAACAGGGTATAGACCGTATTCTGAAGGGTCTGCTATATTCAGTCTAGATCATTCGGATTTCACCCCCCATCGTTCTTCATCATCTTCCTCAGGTTGTGAACGAGGGTGACCTCAGTGGGGACAATCTGAGACAGACAGACAGACAGACAGACAGACTGGATGACCAAGATTACTTTATAAAGAGTAAGGAGCTTGCATACAAATATACCTATACATACAAATATACATATCCATAATATATATATATATATATATATATATATATATATATATATATATATATATATATATATATATATGAAAAAGGAAATCTGCTGTGTGCCAAAAGGATCACAAAAAAAGAAAAAGGACATGTGGGTACATCATGTGAATAATTGACACAAAAATCAATTCTACATCAGGATGTTTCGGACTACAAGTCCTTCTTCAGCTGGATGGAAAAAGCAGTAAATATATGCATATGTATTCGAAAACATAAGCTACACAGAAATCTAATAAAACAACACATATTCAAACAGCACCCTCAGTGAACAAAGCACAGCATAATGAATGAGCAGGGAGCACAGCAGGATTGTAACTGCCAGCCTCCTGTGATCTGGAAGCAGACACATGGACAGCTCTTCA
This sequence comes from Acipenser ruthenus, assembly GCF_902713425.1. Lineage (NCBI taxonomy): Eukaryota > Metazoa > Chordata > Actinopteri > Acipenseriformes > Acipenseridae > Acipenser > Acipenser ruthenus. The sequence continues at coordinate 8,962,587 of NC_081223.1, forward strand.
ATACAAAAATATAAAGTCTGTGTTAGTGTTCATCTGAACAAAGCAGTCAGACATTTCTAACACTTGAAGCCTACATACAGACAGCTGAGATCAGCCTTTTATTAAACTGGTCCATTTTAAAGGGTGTGCATCTTAAATCTAACTGGCAGTGCACTCTCGTTCTCTACCAGTGATATCAGGGACAGGACTTCACTATATCTGGCACTTCTGTCACAATTGCATATTACATGTGATATCTACACAGCGTCTTGACGTGCATGGCAGGTCATTTTAATGGAATTATTTGCTAGAACCATTAAAAAAAAGTTATTTCATTAGCCTTTCATGCCTTTTCACACACACGCACACACACACGTACATACACGCAGGCAAGCACGCACGCACCCACGCACGCTCACACAGCATTTCAGTCTCATCAATGCAATTTATAGATTCAGCTTTTTTTATCACAGTGGTTCTGTAGTTTTATGGCAGCTGTATAATAAATGGAACAGAAAGACAGAACTACAGAGCTGTCAAAGAACACAAGTCTGTTGAGGTTTGATAAACTGCAGGTCAGTGTCTGCTGTCCACAGGGTTTTTATTATTATTATTTATTATTATTATTATTATTATTATTATTATTATTATTATTATTATTATTATTATTTCTGTTTATGCATTCGATTTTGATTTGCACTAAAGCAGTGCAAACATTTGCAATATTTTTTTTAAAGCGGTACAAGACTGCCACTCTGTGGTGGAAATGAGGTGATGCAAGAACTATCCCAAGTGTGTAACAGCTCTTGCAAGGAAGAGCCTGTGTCTTTGGTAAAGTGATCTGGCTCTGAAGAGCGTGATGTACTGGGTTTGCACCCAGTGTCCTCCTGTGTATTAGGCTAGCTTGCCTTGTCACTGCCTGCCAGAAACATTGCTACACAAATATATTATTATGATTAATTAGTCATTTAGCAGACGTTTTTATCCAAAGCGACTTAGAGACCATGGAGTGAGCGATGCATCATCAACAACTGCTGCTGCTGCAGAGTCAAAAATCAATTCTAAATCAGGACGTTTCGGACTACTCTCTCTTCCCTGCAGTACCCCTCTCAGCCCCTACGTGTCTCTCTTATTATTATTATTATTATTATTATTATTATTATTATTATTATTATTATTATTATTATTATTATTATTATTATTATTATTATTATTTAGCAGACGCCCTTATCCAGGGCGACTTACAATGACAAAATTACAGCAATAACATTGAAACACATTGATCTCAATAATAAAATGACATACATCGGCATAATGATACAAAATTAATTAGCAAATTGGAATGCTATCGGGCCCTGAACAGACACTTTACCCTTGCACAATATCTTGTCATATATATATATATATATATATATATATATATATATATATATATATATATATATATATATATATACACAGTGCCTTGCAAAAGTATTCAGACCCCTGACCAATTTTCTCATATTACTGAATTACTAATGGTACATTGAAATTTTGTTCTGTTTGATATTTTATTTTAAAACACTGAAACTCAAAATCAATTATGTAAGGTGACATTGGTTTTATGTTGGGAAATATTTTTAAGAAAAATAAAAAAAACTGAAGTATCTTGCTTGCATAAGTATTCAACCCCCACTCATTAATAATCAATAACAGCATTAAGTCATTTGGGGTAAGTATGTACCAGCTTTGCACGCAGTGTCGGAGTGATTTTGGCCCATTCTTCTTGGCAGATTTGCTCCAGCTTGTTCAGGTTGGTTGGACGACGCTTGTGGACAGCAATTTTCAAATAGTGCCACAGATTCTCAATGGGATTGCGATCAGGACTTTGACTGGGCCACTGTAGGACATTCACCTTTTTGTTCTTGAGCCACTCCAATTTTGCTTTGGACTTGTGCTTGGGATCATTGTCCTGCTGAAAGGTGAATTTCCTCCCAAGCTTCAGTTTTTTAGCGGACTTAAGCAGGTTCTATTGCAGTATTTCCCTGTATTTTGCTCCATCCATTCTTCCTTCAATTTTAACAAGATGCCCAGTCCCTGCTGATGAGAAGCATCCCCAAAGCATGATGCTGCCACCACCATACTTCACTGTAGGGATGATGTGTCTTGAGGCATGGGCAGTGTTAGGTTTGTGCCACACATAGCGCTTTGAGTTTTGGCCAAAAAGCTCTATCTTGGTCTCATCTGACCACAAAACCTTTTCCCACATCGCAGCTGCGTCACTCTCATGCTTTCTGGCAAACTCCAGATGTGCTTTCAGATGGTACTTTTTGAGTAATGGCTTCTTTCTTGCCACCCTCCCATACAGGCCAGTGTTATGCAGAGCTCTTGATATGGTTGACTGGTGCACCATTACTCCACTCCCAGCCACTGAACTCTGCAGATCCTTCAAAGTGATAGTTGGCCTCTCTGTGGCTTCTCTCACAAGTCTCCTTCTTGTTTGAGCGCTGAGTTTTGAGGGACAGCCTTTTCTTGGCAGTGCCTGGGTGGTGTGATGCAGCTTCCACTTCCTGATTATTGATCCAACCTTGCTCACTGGGATATCCAAACACTTGGATATTATTTTGTACCCTTTCCCTAATCTATGCATTTGTATTACTTTATCTCTAACTTCTGTAGAATGCCCTTTGGTCTTCATTTTCCTTCAGATTCACAGCCTGACCAACGATCCTTCAACAGTGGGGGTTTTATCCAGAAAATGTGACAGCAACTTTAATGGTTCACAGGTGGAGGCCAATGGTAAGGTAATTGTGTCCTCGTTAGGGCAATTTCTTTCATCGGTGTAAACTGGGAGCTTCCACAGCACAGGAGTTGAATACTTATGCAAGCAAGATATTTCAGTTTTTTATTTTTCTTAAAAATATTTCCCAACATAAAACCAATGTCACCTTACAATAATTGATTTTGAGTTTCAGTGTTTTAAAATAAAATATCAATCAGAACGAAATTTCAATGTACCATTTGTAATTCAGTAATATGAGAGAATTGCTCAGGGGTCTGAATACTTTTGCAAGGCACTGTATATGAATATTGATGAGTCAAAATTTGAAATATTTGGCTGTAGCAGAAGGCAGTTTGTTCGCTGAGCGGTACATGAATGAGTGTCTGCAGGCAACAGTGAAGCATGGTGGAGGTTCCTTGCAAGTTTGGGGCTGCATTTCTGCAAATGGAGTTGGGGATTTGGTCAGAATTAATGGTCTCCTCGGTGCTGAGAAGCACAGGCAGATACTTATCCATCATGCAATACCATGAGGGAGGCATCTGATTGGCCCCAAATTTATTCTGCAGCATGACAACGACCCCAAACATACAGTGAAAGTCATTAAGAACTATCTTCAGCGTAAAGAAGAACAAGGAGTCCTGGAAGTGATGGTATGGCCCCCACAGAGCCCTGATCTCAACATCATCGAGTCTGCCTGGGATTACATGAAGAGAGAGAAGCAACTGAGGCTGCCTAAATCCACAGAAGAACTGTGGTTAGTTCTCCAAGATGTTTGGGCCAACCTACCTGCCGAGTTCCTTCAAAAACTGTGTGCAAGTGTATCTAGAATTATTGATGCTGTTTTGAAGGCAAAGGGTGGTCACACCAAATATGGATTTGATTTAGATTTTTCTTCTGTTCACTCACTTTGCATTTTGTTAATTGATAAATATAATCTATTAACATGTCTATTTTTGAAAACATTCTTACTTTACAGCATTTTTTCACACCTGCCTAAAACTTTTGCACAGTACTGTGTGTGTATGTATATATATATATATATATATATATATATATATATATATATATATATATATATATATATATATATATATATATATATATATAGATATATATTGTTTACATAGTAATATTGTGTGTTATTAACATTATATTTTATTTTATGTAACATGTGTGTTGAAATGCTTTGGCAACACTGGATCATGCTATGTTTGAATTTGAATTTTAATCTAGGGGCTGAGAGTTAGGAAGAGACACCTAGAGGCTGAGAGAGGTTCTGCAGAGAGAGACATCTAGAGGCTGAGAGAGATTCTCTTACCTGGTTCACTATCTCCCCTAGTGGCCGGCCCTCGTCAGTGAACTCCCTTTTGCTCCAGACGTAGGGAAGAAAATAATGACTCCCATTGCAAAGCAGTGTGATCAATTCCTGGCTAATCAAGCTCGTAGTAGTAAAACATGGACTGGGTGAAACTGCTGTACAATAGGAGTCTTATTCCTATGCGGGTATCTTTCATAAATCCAATGACTGATTTAATTAGACCAGAAGTGTTTCTCAGTGTCTTCGTTTGTCATTCACTTCGAGCTCTGTCTCTCTGTCTGTCTGCTGGGGAGTCTATTCAGCCCGGCGCACAGTTCCAGGCGTGTCCAGCAGAGGCAGGGTGCAGGGACAGCACAGCCACCAGGGGAGCACCAGACAGAGGTGTTTCCAGTGAGAACAGTCTAGTCTGTGGTCCACACTGCCTCCTTCAACCAAATACTATGTATCTGCAGCAGGGGTCTCCAATCCTGGTTCTGGAAGGCCGGTGTCCCTCCTGGTTTTTGTTCTAACTGTACACTAAATTAATTAATTGGACCACTTGAGCTTCTAATAAGACCCCCCTTGCATAGCAGTTTGACCCATTTCCTCGGGGTGGTGGGTGAGAGTGAGGGTTAGGTGGAGCGGATGTAACAATGTTCTGCACTATTGGGATACAAGCTATTGCATGATTGATTGATTTGTAACAGGAGACATCCAAAATGAATACATGCCAGGTATCTGACACTGTGGGATTCAATTGAAATTATGGTGCTAGTATTTTTTAAGTACCAAAATAACCACAAAAATACTTTAATAAAGTTTACTGACTGTAGTATTCCGAAATCCTTTGATATAAATATATACACTTAAAAAAAAGCTTTATAGAATTGTTTTAATATATATATATATATATATATATATATATATATATATATATATATATATATATATATATATATATATATAATGATTGTTTGTTTCTCTCTCTCTTTCTCTCTCTCAATATTAATGTATTGTATTATCTTCATCATGTTATCTGATTTTAAATAACAATATTGTTTTGTTTTTTGAAGCAAACCTACAAGATGACGTCTGTACAGATAAATGAATGAGTACCTTACATAGAGACCTATATCTGTGCTGTATGTAAGAATATATATATATATACATATATATATATATATATATATATAATCATTTGTTTTTGTGCAATAGATAACTAAATGTTTTTGCAAATGTGTTTTAATTAGCTGATATTTCACAAAACAAATATGCATTTATTTTTCGTGTGCCTGTATATACAAATATATGAACAATTGTCTACTACAATATGCAGCGCACGTCCTATATTTCGTCACTAGGTGGTGCCACTGTCCAGCGTCTGCGAGCGCTCCAGTAGTATAGGAAAGAGAACTCCAGACTCAACACTGCAGACCAGTAAACTAATCTAAAACATGTATGGACACATTTTTTGATATTTTGGTGAAAAACACTGAAACAGCCTTTCTGATCACCTAATTTATAAATAAAAAATTAATAAATAATAAATAGATATAAGGATACACATTGTTATGCACCTGCATGACCGTTTTCTCTTTTGATTCAGCTCGTTTTGGTTCCACAGCAGTTTTACTTTTTCAAATTACGCACACACACACACACACACACACACACACACACACACACACACACACACACACACACACACACACACACACACACTATATACAGTATATAATTAATGCAATGGTCATTATGTTCAGGTTCTATAAAGTAACATTCTTCTATGCAAAAGATGTATTGTGCATACCGGCTTCACGCAAACACTTCTGCAAAGTTGCACACTTTTTTAGGACCATGTCGTGCCCGTTGCTTTGTGATCCGCTCTGAGCAATGCCGACGCCCACACAGTTGCTTAAACATCACCGAGCGAGCTGAGAGATCCGCCTCGTATGTAAGCGCAGCAGATCTCGTTTCAATGTTGAAAGCACAGTGGCACTGTTTACTGCCGGCTGCACGGCGCGTATTCAATCACACTGCGCTTCGGACTCCAGGAGCGATGGCATTCTGTTCTATCGGCTGCCTTTTGGTTTTGGTCGCTCAGTGTAAGTATGCGATTATTCTAAAATTGATTTGATATATTTAGATAGATATGTATTTCATTTTAAAATAAGGATTTCAAACAGATCATCTTTTGCAGTGAACTAGGACTACGTTTAAGTAAATAAGAAATATAAGTTGAGATTGATTTTAGCTGACATAATTTGATATAATGTAAAATTACAATGGCATCCTTTTCTGTCGTTTGGCTTCTGAGTTTGATTGCTCAGCGTGCTGACTGCTGTAGATTCTAATATATTTCGTACTTACTTAAACGTATTCATTTGCTGCAAAATAAATCCACTTTATAAAATGCAATATTTAAAATATAATATTATTAATATATATATAATATTATATACTAATATTATATTTTAAATATTATACATATACATTGTATAAAGTGGATTTATTTTTGCAGCAAATGAAGACGTTTAAGTAAATACGAAATGAAAGTTGAGAAAAGGATTTTCTCTTACAGAATTTGATATAGTGTATAAATATTTAACGCCTGGTGACTGATGCAGTACTTGGTCGACATTGTCGACACTCAGTTTTAATTAAATAGCCTATCTCTGTAGTAATTAAATACATTTATTTTTTATGTATTTATTTGAATTTAATTTGAATTTTCCTTTTTTTCAAATAAAAACAGAATAAAAAAAGTTTCCGAACTTAGATTTCAGCTACAATATATCATTTTGTATGTGTGTATATCTTTTTGTTAGTGTTTGTTTTTGATAATCACATAGTTGTTTATTTTATCTATCTATCTATCTATCTATCTATCTATCTATCTATCTATATATCTATCTATCTATCTATCTATCTATCTATCTATCTAGATAGATAGATAGATAGATAGATAGATTGATTGATTATATATATATATATATATAGTCGTTATTTGCTTATGCGTAAAGTAAGGAGATAAGCAACAAAGCAACAACAACACAAACTTGAGACAGTAAACCTACGAGGGGTGACCCGTTGCTTCAGAGCCGTCCCGGACAATCCGATTAAGCGATCCCGTCCCCTTCTCCTTTACTGGAACGGGTTCGGCTGGTTCGACAGGACAGTCCGGGCTGCTGCTCCAAGCAGATCCGATAAAAAAAAAACACGGTCTGCGCCTCTAAATTAGGCCTTTGCGATACTTCCATATTCACTGACTGTATTTATTTTCAATGTTTTGTTGTTTTTCAGATGGGCTGACGGAACCAGTAGTTGACTCCGTCCCGTCGTTACACACCGCGGAACCGGGCGGGAATATCACGCTGAAATGCGGAGCTGATCCAAATAAAATAAACCAATATGCACATGCACGGGTTACCTGGTACCGGCAGGAGCCGGACGGGCGAATCCAGATCGTCACAACCCTGAGCACGGGTTACTTAAAAGAGGGCCGGTATTCCGGAACAGTCGACAACAAGAACGGACAGTATAATTTAACCATTGCGGGCCTCCACAGAACCGACTCGGCCGTGTATTTCTGTATAGCGAGAGCAGCTCTCCTGTTCGCACCTGGGTCCAGCACCAAACTCGTTGTATCAGGTAAGTACCGTTACAGTTACTCGGTTTAGGCATTAATCCTGCTTGTCAAAAGGGGCAGAGGTAAAAGCAGATGGCAAAACACCTTTGCGACACCAGATAGGTGTCAAAATATATTTTTAAAACTCGTGTAAGTCAGTGGCGCAATGGAATTGTAGGCTTTGCGCTTTATATATATATATATATATATATATATATATATATATATATATATATATATATATATACGCTCGCATTACAGCTTGTTAAGCAATTGAAATTCAGAATTGGTTCTATTTAGCAAATAACGCCTTATTTGCAAAATTAACGTGTGCCATCCAGACAACAGCTGGACACAGGTCAGCAGGCATCTGTCAGTCTTCTATGTCAAAGATACTGACTGATGTCACAGATGCACTTTTCCGTAGAGCAAGGGTATACACCATTTCCAATTGGGGGTGTGGAACAAAATAGAGTCGAACACAAATATTATCAGTTGTCTGGCTTCCCAAACGTGCTGTAGATAGCACACATGTTGCAATATCCCCAGAATCAAGGAATGAAAACATCATCATTGTTTAACTGTGCATGTTTTATGCGATGCTCAATGCATTATCACGGATGTAGTTGCAAAGTACCCTGGCTCATGCCACGACTCATTTATCGTGGAGAACAGCGCCTTGATCAGAAAATTCTTATAAGTGGAGGATGGCTAATTTTGGATTATATTAAATACATAATTAACACGTGGCCATTGGAAAACATATGTAACAAACGCATATTAATGTTTAACAATTGAATTATGATTTTTCACAAACATGCATAAACACTCAGATATTGCATGTTAAGAACATGAATATGAATATTAGAATTGCATCAGAGAATACTTTTTGATATTGAAATAAATATTGTTTTATTCTACAGGCACGCTGTATTATTATTATTATTATTATTATTATTATTATTATTATTATTATTATTATTATTATTATTATTTAGTCATTTAGTAGACGCTTTTATCCAAAGCGACTCACAGAGAGTAGGGGAAGCATTACAACTTTCGGTCCCAGAATCTTTTTTGGACTTCTTTATTTGACCTTCTTATGAAGACGATGCGTTTATTTTTTAGGTTATATGCTGCCGTATTTTAAATTTAGCAGGGTCTCTGGACCTTTTTGCCGAAAAGAACAGTTTTATGACGTAAAATATCATCGAGCAAAAGTTCAACTTGGGTGGCTAAGAAGTTATTTTTCTTTTATTTTTTTTCAATTGTTCTAGAAATTAATCAGCCATGTTGAAAATCCAGACGTATAATTAGGTGACAAAAGTTAAACAATCTTGCAGTGAAAATGCATCGCCACCTCTATTTTCTCTCTAAAAAATTCTCTCTGTTTTCTCTTCTGAAAATCAGTCTGATTGTGTCTGAAAATATAAAGTTTGGGATAGATGTCTCTATGTTGATTAAGCAATGGAGTTCCCTTAAGTACCATAGAAAAATCACAGCAAAAGTGTAATAATGCACAGTGAAAGCATGGTAGAACATAGGCAAGCATGGCAAAGCACAGATAGGCACAGAGAGTTCTGGTAAAGCATAGGGAAGCATTGTAAAGCACAGAGAGGTGTGGTAAAGCATAGGGAAGCATTGTAAAGCACAGAGAGTTCTGGTAAAGCATAGGGAAGCATTGTAAAGCACAGAGAGGTCTGGTAAAGCATAGGGAAGCAATGTAAAGCACAGAGAGGTCTGGTAAAGCATAGGGAAGCATTGTAAAGCACAGAGAGGTCTGGTAAAGCATAGGGAAGCATTGTAAAGCACAGAGAGGTCTGGTAAAGCAAAGGGAAGCATTGTAAAGCACAGAGAGGTATGGTAAAGCATAGGGAAGCATTGTAAAGCACAGAGAGGTCTGGTAAAGCATAGGGAAGCATTGTAAAGCACAGAGAGGTCTGGTAAAGCATAGGGAAGCATTGTAAAGCACAGAGAGGTCTGGTAAAGCATAGGGAAGCATTGTAAAGCACAGAGAGGTCTGGTAAAGCAAAGGGAAGCATTGTAAAGCACAGAGAGGTGTGGTAAAGCATAGGGAAGCATTGTAAAGCACAGAGAGGTATGATAAAGCATATGGAAGCATTGTAAAGCACAGAGAGGTGTGGTAAAGCATAGGGAAGCATTGTAAAGCACAGAGAGGTCTGGTAAAGCATAGGGAAGCATTGTAAAGCACAGAGAGGTCTGGTAAAGCATAGGGAAGCATTGTAAAGCACAGAGAGGTATGGTAAAACATAGGGAAGCATTGTAAAGCACAGAGAGGTATGGTAAAAGGGAAGCATTGTAAAGTACAGAGAGGTATGGTAAAGCATAGGGAAGCATTGTAAAGCACACAGAGGTATGGTAGCATACGGAAGCCTTGTAAAGCACAGAGAGGTATGGTAAAGCGTATTAAAAACCATAGCAAAGCAGGGTAAACTTTGGTAAATGCAGAGCATAACCATGGGAAAAGCACAGGGGACAGCTGCAAAATTGCCGCGCAAATGTACCCTGGTAACCTATGTGTATAAGGGTAAAGTGTGGTAATCCTTTATGGCTCTTGCAATTGGAACACGCTTTGGGTTTACAATGAGAGTGAACAGCAGAAAGTGAGCGGTGTGAAGAGTAACGATAACATTTGATCCCTGACGTCATCTACTTCACTTTGTTTTTCATGGTTACTAAACTTACAATATATTTGTTTATTCAAAGACTCGCTGACTGTCCCGAGTGTGGAGTTATACTCTCCGGGTCTGTCTGAAGGCGATTCGGACTGGACCGAGCCGGTTCCGGTGCTGTGTTTGGTGAGAGACACGTCTCCGGAGCGGCACCGAGTCCTCTGGACTATCGGCGCCGAGGCAGCCGCGCCGGGCAGCGCAGAGGAGGGAGAGATTGAACCCGACGGGTCCTATAGCGTGCGCAGCTACGTCACAATCAGCGCGGATCAATGGAACAGCGGCGCTGTAAAGTGCGAGGTTTACAACAACATCACCAACGTCACAGAAAAAGTCTCCACGTCACTCCAAAGGCAAGGTGAATTACGCAGCTGAAGGGTCATTATTTGAAATTTGAACATAATAAAGTTACAATGTTAAAAAGCTGCTTTTGCATATTCTGTTAAAGAACACACACTTAAAAACACAAAACATAGTGTGAAAACAATAACAACAACAACAACAACAACAATAATAATAATAATAATAATAATAATAATAATAATAATAATAATAATAATAATAATAATAATAATAATAACACATTATAATGTGTATTGTTAATATCTGTGGCGCATGTTTTGTTTCAGATTGCGTTCCTGTGTTGTTTTACGGACTGCCCGCCGTTCTCCTGCTAATTCTGGTCGTGGTGTCTGTGGCGTGTGTTTACAGAAGACTTCATAAAACTAAAACCGGTAACTGCTGGATATTCTCTTTGTGATCGCTGGTGTTTCTGCATTTGAAATATCTGCATATCATTCATATCATATACATTAGACCCTGTTACATACACACACACGCACGCACACACACACACACACACACACACACACACACACACATACATATATATATATATATATATATATATATATATATATATATATATATATATATATATATATATATATATATATATATACAGTGCCTTGCAAAAGTATTCAGACCCCTGACCAATTCTCTCATATTACTGAATTACAAATGGTACATTGAAATTTCGTTCTGTTTGATATTTTATTTTAAAACACTGAAACTCAAAATCAATTATTGTAAGGTGACATTGGTTTTATGTTGGGAAATATTTTTAAGAAAAATAAAAAACTGATATATATATATTACTATAATAAGGAGGCTGGGTGGTCCATGGGTTAAAGAAAGGGGCTTGTTATTATTATTATTATTATTATTATTATTATTATTATTATTATTATTATTATTATTATTATTATTATTTATTTCTTACCAGACGCCCTTATCCAGGGTGACTTACAATCGTAAGCAAAAACATTTCAAGAGTTACAATACAAGTAATACATGAGGTCCCCGGTTCAAATCCCCACTGACTCACTGTGTGTGACCCTGAGCAAGTCACTTCACCTCCTTGTGCTCCTTTCTTTAGATGAGACGTAAAACAAACAAGGTCCTATTGGAAGTGATTCTGCAGCAGTTGATGATGATTCATAGTTCACCCCCTAGTCTCTGTAAGCCGCTTTGTATAAAGGCGTCTGCTAAATGACTAATTCATAATAATAATATAAAAAACTGTTATATTTATTTGATTGCATTTTTACTGAACTATTGAGTATTACTATAATAATATGTTTGTTTTTTTACAATCTATAGATCACAAGTCCAGCGACGCACCCTGCCGTCCTCAGCGCCCCGCCCGACACAGAACAGTCCAGGATTACTCGGTAATCAATCTGATTCAGGGTTTTGTTTATTTATTGATAGACAAAGAGAAGGACAGGCAATACCTTTCATTGGACTAAATAAACAATAATTAATCACAAGCTTTCAAGACGTCAAAAATCTCTTCTTCAGATGAAAGTAGAAAAGAGAGACTGATGTTTCCATGTATCAACATGTATTTATTTCAAATTGCATTCGCTGGAAACACCACAGGAGCTTCAAGCAGCTGTTTTACAAAGCGTCCAGTCAGGAAGCTGGAGGAAGCGCAATGCGTGTGTTCTTGTATTCACTTCACATCATGATGTGCAATCTGCTTCAAAATGAGCACATAGCAATCTCTTACAATGATACAGGGACGCGGCGCATCCATTGAGTTCTGTGGGTAGTTAGATTATTAATGCAGATAGGGATTCTCAAACAGTTCACTAATCATAGCCAATACATTTATAGAAGATAAGAAATAAAAACAAAACACATGCGATATGTAGCACACACTTGTGTCTAATTACGACATTGTGTGCAGTAATATGTAACCAATGCACTATTGCACTATTAATATGCCATTGTAGATCATTGTAGATTACTTATTGTAATCCTAGTAGTGTAACTTACTGTGAATTACAACGTATTTAAATATGAGGCTTGCATTGTAACCCTGTGCTGTCCCTCTACCACCTGAACCCTTTCTCTTTCTTCTCAGACGGAGTACGCATCGCTCAATCTGTGACGGGCTCCACAAAGCACCGCGCTCATCTTTAAATGCAGCCGTGGACAGAGAGAGAGAGAAAGAGAGAGAGAGCTGTATACTCTTTCAATTCGAAGTCCAATTCACTGTCTATTTACATAGTAGTTAGTAAACACATGTGTAACACAATTACAATGTTATGATGCATTGTTACAATGCACTTACTGTGGAAATCCCTGTGCTCGATATAACCCTATCCCTAACACTAACCCTAACCGTTTGCTGATACAGCTGTGTACTTGCATATATTGTGCAAAAATAATTTGTAACTATGCATAATACCACTGTAATGATGATATTTACCAAATACACTGTAATGAGAGACACCATGAAAAGTGTTACCTTTTTTTTTTTTTTAAACAGCCAGACTCAAATTCCAGCCTGTCATGGTGTACGCCTACCAGGAATCTGTTTCTTTGTATTATTTTAAGAACGTCTCTTGTATATTATTTTGATATCATATAAAACCCATATGTTGCTGTAATTCTAATAAGTCACTGTATTTGAATAATTGTACATTTAAATAATAATAATAATAATAATAATAATAATAATAATAATAATAATAATAATAATAATAATAAACGTGTTTGTGAAAAAGGATTTGAACAGGTGCAGTCTTCTTCGGTGTGTTGTTGAGAATCATGAGCTGTGATCCATATTAAAAGGTGATGTTGTTGTTTGAAGATAGCGCTCCCATTAATACAAGTACAGGAACACTAAGAATCTTAACATGAGTGCGATTGCACACGTGGGGCTACCTGGGATTCGATTCCCATTGAAGTTCAAGTTTATTTCTGCAACCCCGCGGTAGTTCATTAAAGGTGCAGCAATTCCATAGTAATTATTACATTGTGTGTGTCGTCATTGGAAGGGAAATTCTATAGACCCCAATGCAGGGGAGTCCAATCCCGGTTCTGGAGGGCCGTTATTCCACTCCAGGTTTAACAGGTAACATGAGATAATGAACTACTCCAGGGATCTATGTGGACGGTTATTTAATCGATTCAATAATTAAATAATTTAGAACAGGGTTTTGAACAAAGACCCAGAGTGAACGGGTCCGCCTTGGCCGCCTTTTGGGAAGGTTTTTATTGTGTGTTTACTCTGAACGCGAATGCTCTGATTTTGAAAGCCTTTTTATCTAAAAAAAAAAAAAAAAGAAAAAAAGACATACCGTTCGTGCAATAAAATGGGAAACTCAAGCTGTATATCTCGCAAAACAATGACTATTTTTTAATGTATTAACTTAGCTCAAACTTTACCCCCGTGCCATATATGATGAAAGAAAGGAACCGCCTTCCTGCAGAAATACCCTTCTGTCGATTGCAGTCTAGTGGAAAATCACCTCGCTCTGAGAAAGCTCGTTGCGGTTTTTTACTGACAACACGCGTCTGCACTGAATACCTTGTGAAAGCGGCGTGCATTAAACCGCTCCACAGGCTCTATCAAGATACACAACCGCGGACAGAATAAGTACGCTTGCTGACCGCAAAAGAACCAGGGCTGAGTTTAAAAATACACGCGTGTCCGCATGGAAACACTAGACCAGGGTGCGCATATATATTCTTCTTGTATGTTTGTTTGTTTGTTGGTTTGTTTCCTTTATGAATTTATGAAGTGACCACAACCTGTTTGTTTGTAGAGAATGTGAATATAAAAACAAAACACAAGGTTATATTCAGGGACAAACATGATGATCATTTAATGGGTCAGTCTTTTAATACGAGGAACAACCGTTATTTTATTTATTTATTTGCAAATATAATATTTTTTGTTCCTTTTACTAAGGGAGCGATGGAGTTAACTTTTGAAAACTCTTTAAACCCACAATTCAATATAATTTGTGCAGCTTTACGCGTAAAGATCCACACAAGATTCGAGTTGTCCGGTTGCAGCAGCGACTTAGCGACCCTTTAGAATCCTGTGCTCGATTTGTGTGCTTCAGAACAGGAGGAGATGTCATTGTTATAAAACGAGAAGCAAATTCGACAACACCGACGCGCTATTAGTTAATTGCATTTGGAAATAAAATAGAACCTGAGCAGTCTGTATTGAACGCGCCCCTTTTGCTGCTGAACGCTTTGTTTAAAGGAGCTGTTTCAGACTGAAAATGAAATGCAAACTCTGCGTGTTTTTATGTGGATTTTAATACGACGCACGACAATGCACGCTGAAGCAGTAAGCAAAAAAAAAAAAAAAACGCTATA
This sequence comes from Acipenser ruthenus, assembly GCF_902713425.1. Taxonomy (NCBI): domain Eukaryota; kingdom Metazoa; phylum Chordata; class Actinopteri; order Acipenseriformes; family Acipenseridae; genus Acipenser; species Acipenser ruthenus. The sequence goes on from NC_081223.1 coordinate 8,977,628, forward strand.
CAATAACCGGAATACATTGACATCTGAATCCATGTATTTGCTCACGGAAGTCACATTAAGATTGTGAATCTATTTAACACCTTTAAAAATAAAAATACAAGATACATATGCAAAAAAGTAAAAGTATACCTCAGGGATGCATCGTGTTTTTATTATTATTATTATTATTATTATTATTATTATTATTATTATTATTATTATTATTATTATTATTATTTACAGCATGATTTTCAAAAGGGGCAAAACAAAAAGGAGGTCGCAAAATGATTTATAAAAACCTGATCGAGTCACTGAAGTATATAGCTTTCAAAGGGTTTAGATGAAATGGGTCGTGTATTCACTTGTTGACCATTAAATATATACAAATCAAGTGACGTGGTTACATTAATCATGCTTTTAAAATCATTTTGCGGTGGAGGGGTGTGTGTAACAGTATCGACGCGCACAATAGCCGTTAATTTGGGTTTCAGTGCTTGTGGTTTATTATTTTCCACTGAAGATCAGCACCAACGCGTGGTCGTTTCAGAAGGACGAATCGATCAATAAGGTGAAAAAACCACCCATGCAATTTTTATTTTATTTTTCTCTTATATATAAATATGTATATATAAGTATTGTTTTGAGTGTTTTGAGACAGGAAATAACAGACAGCCTCTCTTCTCTTGCGCAGTAAGGTCCCCTTCCCCCTCAGAACCAGACTCGACCGCCACGCCTGTCTGATCCACACAGCACCGCGCTTCATTCCGTGTCTGCAGAGCCCTGTGAGGCGGATTGCAAACGAGCGCCTTGTCTCAATGGAGCGCTTCGTGCGTAATAGAATGATCCGCATTCTAACTGTGGCAACATTCTATTCTGAAGGCAAGTCGCTTTTCATTATTATTATTATTATTATTATTATTATTATTATTATTATTATTATTATTATTATTATTATTATTATATTTTAATTGTCACACTTTACTGTGACAGTTTGAAAACAACGGTGGAGGTAATAATAATAATAATACTACTACTACTAATAATAATAATAATAATAATAATAATAATAATAATAATAATAATAATAGATTTTGATTCATTGCCAAGCCCTTATTAAAAGGTATTTGTTCATTCTATAACGATTTGGTTCTAAATATTGTTTTTCGGTAACACGTTCCATGAAGTGTCTCTATGACTGTATTCACAAACATGCGCGCTTACACATCATTACAATGGCGTTGTGCAGAGTTACCATGTACTTAATGTGGAAATCTGTGTGCTCGATATAACCCTATCACTAACACTAACCCTATCCCTAACCCTATCACTAACCCTATCCCTATCACTAACACTAACCCTATCCCTAACACTAACCCTAACCCTATCACTAACCCTATCACTAACCCTAACCCTATCCCTAACACTAACCCTATCCCTAACACTAACCCTATCCCTAACACTAACACTAACCCTAACCCTAAATCTTATTTATACAATTGTGTACTTATATATATCGTGCAAAAAGATTTACACACTAAGTTCATTGTAACTGTATGCAAGTAAATTACGCATTTAGCTACTAAGTATATAAATACACAATAATTATTCATGTAAAGTAGGTTACGCAGGTATTTAAGTAATCAGAGACACTTCATGTAAAGTGAGTTATCTGTTGTTCAAAGTTAAAAACTTTACAATTGCTGGTAGAATTCTTCTTTAAATCGCGTGGCGCAATCCACATTTTTAAACGAGATGCATCCTCAACATTAGTCCTGTTTTATGATAAACTCATGGTGTCTGTGTCTCTCTATGTATTATTTATTTATTTATTTATTTATTTATTTATTTATTTATTTATTTATTTTTTTGCAGTTTTTCTTTTTCTCAGTGCAAATCCCTCTTATTATTTCACTCGGATTGGACAGCCCGTTACCGTCCCCTGTGTCTTCAACTGGAAACTCGAATCTACCGATCAGGTCCGCTGGTTCCGAGACAACGCGAGCGGGGGACTAACCGAGCTATTCCCTGGTGAATGCGGAGATCCGGGCTCCCAATGCAGGATCACCAGCACCGTAGAGAGCAATAGAGTCACGCTAACAATCCGGGACACGCAGAGAAACGATAACGGGCGATATTACTGCGGTGAACACAGTGGCAGCTCTGTGGAATTCTCAGACGCATCCGTTGTGATCGTGTCTGGAGGTGAGTTTATACTGCATCACTGACTTTAATAATAATATAATTTTAATATGTTCGATAATCAATTCATACTTTTGGAGAAACGTTCGGTAACACTTTATATGAAGTGTCTCTGATTACTCTGTGTTTGGTTAGCAGATACTTTACAAATACACGCACACTTACACATAATTGCACCATTGCAATGTTATTATGCAGTTATAATGTACATGTTTTTGCATGATATATGTAAGTAAACAATTGCATCAGAAAAGGGTTAGGTTTCAGTTAAGGATAGGGCTAGTGTTAGGGTTAGGGTTAGTGATAGGGTTAGTGTTAGTGATAGGGTTAGTGTTAGGGATAGGGTTAGTGATAGGGTTATATCGAGCACAGAGATTTACTCATGAAGGTCATTGTAAATATGCATAATAACATGATGCTTCATGCCTGTATTTACAAAGTAACTTCTATGTAAATACACAGTAATTAGAGACGCTGCATGTCGTGTTGCCAAACGTTTTATTAAAATATATTAGTGAGCGCAAGTTATTATTGAATGTAAATACCCTGATTGCCCTATATAAATTCAATGCTATAAAATGTAATTCAGATTATTATTATTATTATTATTATTATTATTACTATTATTATTATTATTATTATTATTATTATTATTCACAGAGGAATCATCTGAAACTTAATGAAATAATAATAATAATAATAATAATAATAATAATAATAATAATAATAATAATAATAATATTATTATTATTATTATTATTATTTCATTAAGTTTCAGATGATTCCTCTGTGAATCCGTCAGTGTCTATCCTGGCCCCCCTGGCTGCCTCTGGCAGCGAGCTCGATTCCAAGGCGACCCTGACATTAGTGTGTCTATTCCGGGGCCTCTCCTCGCCTTCGGTTCGTGTCCGGTGGTTCATCTCCGGTAACTTCACGGCGGAGGGAACGCCGAGCTCCGGGATCAAAGTGAAGGAGGGCGGAGAGGGACAGGGAGACGGAGAAAGCTACCCCGCTACAAGCCGCCTGACAATCCCGGTGGAGACGTGGAGAAGCGGGGCTGAGTGCGCATGCGAAGCGCAGTTGAACTGGAACACTTCTATCCGCAGCGGGAATGTTTCATACGCTGGGATTCACGGGGCGGGTCAGTAATCTCTCACTTTCGACTCTTACTTTATCGTAATTGTAACTGGAATTGTACTCAATTGTAATTGAAATGTCAGTAAACAATTCTGCTGTAATTGTAATTGAACCCAGGTCTGGTTGCAGAGCGGTGCCTAGTTCAGTACGCCGTGTTATCCGGGGTCTCCCTCCTCGCTCTCTCCGCGGCTCTCTGCGGCTGCGCGCTGTGGACCCGCCGCCGCTTCAAACCAGGTACCGTCCCGGCCGCTCCCTCCCTGTGCGCTGGTGCGAGTTTATAGCGCTACAGCCAGTGATGGTTCTGCAGCGGGCTAGTGTATATATAGACTGTGTATAGATAGATATTAGGACCCCAGTGGTCTGTGATTAAGGGGCGGGGTCGGGTCGCTCATTCTACACCGCGAGCCAGCACGTGGTATTACTGTAGAGTGCACGTGCTTCATTTCTGTGCAGTTCTTAAGCAAGGTTATACAGTCTCTGTATTATAAGAAAGACGTTAAGAAGCAGGTTACCGGGGAGACGCTGTTCGTATTCATCTATAGACACGCAGCCTCGTTCTGATAAACTGTCAGTGACATCTCAACTTTGCATTCCCAGCGTCCACTGAAGACTCCACGCATGTCATTTACAAAAGGACCGCAGGCAGCGGAGATACAAAGGTAAAGTTGACATATTCAGTTTACGCATTAGACTTTTTCATTGTTCTATTTTTACAAACTCGCTTTTTAATCAGTTGATTTCTAATTTTATAGCATTTTGTATCAAACCATTTTTTTAATGGTTTAATTGGTTGTGTGTGTTTGTGCGTGCGTGCGTCTGTGTGTGTGCATTTGCGTGCGTGCGTGCATGCGTGATGCACTTTCTGATCCTATAGAAATGTAAATTTTATAGTACTGTATTGTATGCAAGTCAATGGGATTCAGTGTTTCGCATCTATAGTTAAGCGATCCCTTCAGCGCACGACGTCGAGTGCCCCAGGGGGATCCGCGGCCGGCTTTGCCATTTATCAATGGAGTCCTGTTCTTCTGTGACAGGATTTGGAATCCCAATTGAAAGTTTTTGGCTGAGAGGTTCAGCTATTGGTATGTGCTGTATTATTATTGATGATATATTATTTAATAAACCCTGTTGATCTCTTGCAGAGGAGAGATGAAGAGGACAGTCTGGTCACCTACGCGAGCTTGGAGTTTGAATCCCAGAAGAAGAACAACACAAAGAAGAGACGCATATAATAATAATAATAATAATAATAATAATAATAATAATAATAATAACACTATGTAACACAATTTTTGTTCCTGGGTAGTAAGTGTTATTTCCTAATTGCTTATGCCTCAAAAGTATAGAAAATGGCTATTATTCCTCACAAACTTTGCTTTTGTGACCAGGACAGTGATATTTTGAAATTTACCTATTTCCAATGAGAAAACGGGCGAATTTGTGTCTTTTCGTTCACATTAAGTCAGAAAAAAACAACATATGAATCCAAATTAACATGTATTTATACTAAAGTAATACAAAAATGACTACAAAAGATTTAGAAGTGAGTAGTTTTTTTAGATTTACGATTATACTGTAAATCACTTTCACGAATCAGCCCCCAAATGTAGTCTCCCATCATGTTCTCGTTATACTGTCCTTGGTAGCGGCGTTCAAAGTCCAGTATATCCTGGTGGAAGCGCTCGCCTTGCTCCTCCGAGTACGCTCCCATGTTCTCCTTGAATTTATCAAGATGAGCATCAAGGATATGGACTTTGAGGGACATCCTACAGCCCATTGTGCCGTAGTTCTTCACCAGAGTCTCAACCAGCTCCACATAGTTTTCGGCCTTGTGATTGCCCAGGAAGCCCCGAACCACTGCGACAAAGCTGTTCCAAGCCGCTTTCTCCTTACTAGTGAGCTTCTTGGGGAATTCATTGCACTCCAGGATCTTCTTTATCTGTGGTCCGACGAAGACACTGGCTTTGACCTTTGCCTCAGACAGCTTAGGGAAGAAGTCTTGAAGGTACTTGAAGGCTGCCGACTCCTTATCTAGAGCTCTGACAAATTGTTTCATAAGGCCCAATTTGATGTGCAGTGGTGGCATCAGCACCTTCCGGGGGTCCACCAGTGGCTCCCACTTGACGTTGTTCCTCCCCACAGAGGACTCGGTCCGCTGTGGCCAGTCCCGCCTGTGGTAGTGCGCCTTGGTGTCCCTGCTGTCCCAAAGGCAAAGATAGCAGGGAAACTTGGTAAAACCGTCTTGGAGACCCATCAGGAATGCCACCATTTTGAAGTCTCAAAATGCGTCTGCCGGATGCTTGCCGCCTCTTGATGCCATCTCAGAAAAATGCAGATATGTATCCACTTAGGCAGCTGGAACTAAACTGAACTGGTGGGCTTAAGGCCCCTGTATTTATACTACTATTTATATTACTGGAAAGTTCTAGAAAGTTCTAGAAGTTACTCCAAGTTTACTCAGCACTGAATCTATCTGGAATGTTCTGGAAAATAGGTAAATTTCAAAATATCACTGTCCTGGTCACAAAAGCAAAGTCTGTGGGGAATAATAGCCATTTTCTATACTTTTGAGGCATAAGCAATTAGGAAATAACACTTACTACCCAGGAACCAAAAAAAAAATTGTTACATGGTGTAATAATAATAATAATGAACCCTTTGGAGTAGAACGTTTGATTCTAGTTTTGATACACCCCCAACAGCGTCTTGATATAAATTTTCAACAGTAGTTTATTTTTTTATTGTTTTCTTGCTTGCTTGCGATTTGTGACGGATGCAAAGTTGAAACGATTCATATCTGTTTAAAATGATCATTATCAGGGGAAGTCTGATGCTCAGCTGTCCTCAGACCTGATTCCTCACCTCCAAGTTTTGAATCGTTTTCCAAACTGGCCAAACATTTTGCAACACCCTGTAGAATTAACAAATCGAATCGAATGAAACCGGCTGAATAATAAATATTTAATTACACACCACTTTGTTTTTTTTCCCCATATATACTGACAAAAATATGACATTTCGAAATCTAACAACTGTACTACTATTATGGCTTACTTCCAGTAGACTTTTTTTTTGCGATATAATTTAATAGTTTCTTTGATTAAATGATGTTAAATAACATAGCAAAATTATGTTCATATAGTTTTTAACTTTTGGTTGCACGTCTTCCCTGTTTAAGATCAGCCACTCGGCACACCCTCACACTGTGTAACAGTGAGCCTGTCTGTCGGTGTGTCGGTGTGTCGGTGTGTCTGTTTGTCCCAATCCTTTGTGTAGCTGCTGGTAATGCTGTGGTCTATTTCACTGCAAGTCATTGTTAACATGGAATCGCTAAACTACTTGTACTTTCAATACGCCACCACCAGAGGGTGCAGCGGTACATTAAAAAAATGCAAAAAAAAAAATGATAAAAAACAGCTGTTGAACAGACCAGGCATAATTCACAGCGCAGACGTCACCAACAAAGTCTTTATTTTTTCACACATCTTGACACATCGAAAAGCAAAACCTTGAAGGGGAAACAATGCAGAATTTCAACAGGAAGTTTAAAGCGCCTGCAAAATTATCAATTAAAAACAATCAAGTAACTTCTACAGCCAGGAGGTGCTGCACAGCAGCTGTGTGCTTTTAGTCTCCCCTTCGTATCTCACCCCTGCTGCGCTATACAGTCCTGCTTCATCTGTTCTGAGGTGCTGGCAGATCACCAGATGACTTGCAGTCAAAATCTCCAGTCTGTGCAGAGCAGGTCCAGCGGTGTGTGATTCTCAGTTGTACTGGGTATTAGGATGCACCCCTCTTTCTCTATCCCACTGTGCCCCATCGCCTCAATCCCCCCCCCCCCCCCCCCGGTTTGCACCCCTCTTTCTGGGGGTCTCAGTGAGAGTGTGTGCACCCCCCTTTCCCCTTGCCGCTGTACCCCATTGCCATGATCCCAATCAAGCCCCCAAAGTCCTTCAGGTCCACCTCCCCGTCCTGATTGGTGTCCAGCATGTGCAGGAGCTCGTCCACGAAACGGAGGCCCACACCTTTCTGCTCCAGCAAAGAGAGGGGAGAGAGGGGTCAGCAGTGAAACACACTGCACAGCACAGACTACCATTACCCCTGAGTGCAATACAGGACCACTGGATTGACATTGCAGTGCCACTGTCTGTCTGTCTGTCTGCATTGACATTCTAGTGCCACTGTCTGTCTGTCTGTCTGCATTACCATTGCAGTGACCCTGTCTGTCTGTCGGTCAGCATTGCCATTGCAGTGCCCCCATCTGTCTGTCTGTCTGCATTGCCATTGCAGTGCCACTGTCTGTCTGTCTGTCTGTATTGCCATTGAAGAGACAGGGTTCAGGGGTGAAATATTCTGCACAGCACAGACTACCATTACCCATTAGTGTAATAGATGACCACTGCATTATCTTTGTAGAGCCACTGTCTGTCTGTCTGTCTGTCTGTCTGTCTGCCTGTCTGCCTGTCTGTCTGCAATGCCATTGAAGATCATTAATGAAGCCCCCAGCCAGGGTAAACTATGGTACATTCATAGTATAACCATGGAAACGCATGGAGGAAAACTACAAAAATGCCATGCAAACCCATAGAAACGTTTCCCATACTAAACACACAGCAAAGTGTAATAAAGCACTGTGAAAGCAAAGGTAAGCATTGCAAAGAATAGTGAGGTCTGGTAAAGTATATAAATAAACAAGGCAAACCAGGGTAAGCTATGGTGAATGCATTGTATGTAGGTAAACCTCATAAGGGATTGCGCAGGTAATACAGTGCCAAGTTACCATGTACCAGACAGACAGACAGACAGACAGACAGACAGACAGACAGACAGTGTGCTATCGTATCAGGGCCAGCATTTGCCTGTTTGTCTGTACTGTGCAATATATACTGTATATGTGTATTTAATATATATGTGTACATATACCCATGGGGAAAGCGTTGGGGGGGTTATTGTGGTAAGATTTTCAATGCAAGAGTTTGAGCTGTTCTCCCTCCAGCAGTCCCTGTGTTTTATTCACACTCGCTCTCTCCAGCAGTCCCTGTGTTTGATTCTCACTCGCTCTGTCCAGCAGTCTCTGTGCTTGATTCTCACTCGCCCCCTCCAGCAGTCCCTGTGTTTGATTCACACTCGCTCCCTCCAGCAATCCCTGTGCTTGATTCTCACTCGCCCCCTCCAGCAGTCCCTGTGTTTGATTCTCACTCGCTCTCTCCAGCAGTCCCTGTGTTTGATTCACACTCGCCCCCTCCAGCAGTCCCTGTGTTTGATTCACACTCGCTCCCTCCAGCAGTCCCTGTGTTTGAGTCTCACTCGCTCTCTCTAGCAGTCCCTGTGTTTGATTCACACTCGTTCCCTCCAGCAGTCCCTGTGTTTGATTCACACTCGCTCCCTCCAGCAGTCCCTGTGTTTGAGTCTCACTCGCTCTCTCTAGCAGTCCCTGTGTTTGATACTCACTCGCTCCCTCCAGCAGTCCCTGTGTTTGATTCACACTCGTTCCCTCCAGCAGTCCCTGTGTTTGATACTCACTCGCCCGCTCCAGCAGTCCCTGTGTTCTGAAACTTGTCAAATATTTTTACAAAATTTCACAAATGTGAAAATAAATTATTCTGTATTATTCAGTAACATACGTTTCTTAGAGAGTACCTGTGGTGAACTGAAAGTGAATATAGACTTATTTCAATAGAAAATATATTTCAAAATACTTTTGTCGTGTTTTACAGCAACTGCTATTGTTGTGATGGGCTATTTTGATGCACAAAGTGTTACAAGCTTCAGTGCACTACGTGTAAAGTAATGTGATATGACAGCGTTGATTTCCGCAATTATCGCCTATAGTTACACACTAAGAAAAGCCGTTTGCATGCAGATATACAAATATCATGGATGTGGAGAATAATTCCAACACAATACAATGGTACCTGCATGAGCCGTTATTGTTAGCCTACAGTAGTGTAACTTCTTCATGCAGCAAGCCGCCAGTTCGTTTCAGCAGCACTCAGTGGATAAACCCGCCCGCAATTCTCTGTGATTAGTTGACTGTTCAGTAATTTTCCAGATTTGCACAGCGCTGTACAGACGCTTTTTAATAGTACTGGTCGTTCAACCTTCTTTAGTCACATCAAATGTTGTACTGTAATAACTTAGATATGGTACTAGTAACACACTGCATGAATATACAATATTCTGTTACCAGCGTGATGATGCTCTGGGGAAAAACGGGACGAAATGAGCGTCCCAAGAAAGGTTCTGGGGATACTGGGACCAGTGTCCCAAAAGTGGGACTGTCACCTCACCTATACATTGCTTGAAGGATTAATCGCTTTACTGTGTAAAGTATGCAGTCACTACACTACACAGTTTGTTTCATAAAGATCTTTATGTCCGGAGACGCGCCTCTTGTTAAATTTAGCAAATAAGGCAGAATTAACAAATAAACAATTGGGAAGATTAATTATGCATTTACATTAAAATGGGCGCTATTTAAAAATAACAATCGGGTGATACACAGTACTGAACCAGTCTAGACAAGTCAGTTAACAGTACGCCTTTCTTAAATCAGTGTTTCATATTTTATCCTGGTTATTGTAACGCCAGTGACACGCTAAACTTAATTTACATTGCTGGACATTGAAGGCTTCCGTAGTGACCTCGCGGCTTGATGGTTATTTTCTCTTTCAGGGAACTGGGGTTGCATCCACAACCCATCGTTCCCTTTCAAGTCGAAAATAACCATCAAGGTATGGAACAGTGTACCCAAGCAAGGAGGATTCTCGGCAGTAGGACAGACTTACATCATAACGCAACTGCGTAGGCAACACATCTACATATATGCAGCGCTGCGCCTCAGCGTCTATGCTCACAATGACACCTGTCCTAAGGTGGAATAGTGAACACCGTATAGTCAACCACTCTATATGACCGCATCCTGAGGCATCATAGAGTGTAGCACAGATGCTCCAAATAGTGGAGCAGAGGAATCCAGTACATTCAACCAGTAAAACCTCGTAAAAGTATGCGGTGTAGCCCAACTGGCTGCAGCGCAAATGTCAGACACCAGCACCCCTCTAAAGAGGGCCCAGGATGTCGCCATACCCCTCGTGGAATGCGCCTTCAACTGCCCTGGTGGCGGAAGGCCTGCAGACTCATATGCTAATTTAATAGCATCCACTATCCAATGGGAAAGGCGTTGTTTAGACAACGGCTGACCCAAAGTCCTAGAACCATGGCATATGAACTACTGTTCCGTTTGCCACACAGTAGATGTACGGTCAATATAACACCTAAATGCCCGCACGGGGCAGAGCATGTGTAACTGTTCTTACTCTGGGGAAGAAAAAGGAGGAGGATGGAACGCCATCAACTTGACTGGTTGGTTCATATGAAACGTGGACATGACCTTGGGTAAAAGGCCGGATTTGGACGCATGGAGACTTTAGAACCATCTCCTGCGAAACGAGTGCACGATGAATGCACTGATAGTGCATGTAACTCGCCCACACGTTTGGCTGATACCACTGATAGCAAAAACGCGGTCTTCAGAGACACAAGCTTCATATCCACACTGTGGAGAGGCTCAAACAGTGTCTTGGTAAGGGCTTCTAGCACCACGTCAAGGCTCCATGATGGTAAACTGGTCGTCCTAGGAGGTCGCAAGCGTCTTGCGCCTTTTAGGAATTGAGATGCCAGAAAATGACAACCTGGTGATAAACTGTCAATGCGTACATGGCAAGCCAATATGGCGGCTAAATACACCTTAACCCTTTGCGGTCCTATGTCGGACCTGGTCCGACATTGCAATTATTCCTATCCGGTCCATTGTCGGACCCTGTCCGACATCATCAAAAAAACACAAAAAACGGCGTATCTCATGAATAGTCATAAATAGTCATACTTGCCCCTGGCATCACATAGGGGCGGTCATAAGGAAACAAGCTGGCTGGAGTTTGGTGATAAAACGAGTGATCAGGAGATGATTGATCGGTATGTACGACTATTATTATTATTATTATTATTTATTTCTTAGCATATGTGAAAGCGATAGCGAACTAAAGGGTGGGACGGGGCTGGAGATGCCTAGTGAGTGCTTTGTTGATATTCAGGGCCTTTTAAACCCGTTTGACTGTGGAAAAAAATACTTTTAAACAGCACATCTAATATTAACTGCGCGTGTGAAAATAAATTGGACCTGACGCGCCTGACGCGCACTTAATAAATGGACTGCAAAGGGATAAGTGTAGAGGGAGATTTCCCTTCATCTAACAATTTCTGTAGAAACTGTAATATTACTGCCATAGGGCAGGATATTGGGTCATGGCCCTCAGCCAGACACCAATCTTGAAACAACTGCCATTTGTATGTATACTGTGACCTGGTAGAGGGCGTTCTGGCACTCTGAATGGTCGAAATCACTGCCGTCGAGAGCCCTAAGGCTGACAGGCGCTCCCGCTCAGGGGCCAAGCCCACAGCTGCATGAGCTTGGGGTTCAGATGCCATAGCCCTCCTTGGGCTTGGGACAATAGGTCCGCTCAAAGGGGAAGTGAAGAGATCTACTTGCGCTGTGCCTAACCACTCCCAAACTCGCTCTACCACCTGAGGGTGAAGACGCCATTCGCCCATAAGAGGGCCTCCTCTGGATAGGAGATCTGCTGCGTGGTTGACTCTGCCCAGTAGATGAACCGCTCAAAGAGAGGTTAACCGCGGTTGTGCCCATAGCAACAACCGTGCTACCATCCGGTGAAGACCGGGGGACCGTAGACTGCCCTGGCGATTGATATACGCCACTACCGTGGTGTTGTCTGACCGCACTAACACGTGCTTGCCTAGAAGCACCGGCAAAAAGTGCCGAAGGGCTAGGTCCACCGCTCTGAGCTCCAGAGCGTTGATGTGGGCTGACCTCCAGGGTCCTGACCACACTCCACAGGTCCCTATCCCGTTCCAGACTGCTCCCCAACCTTGGTTTGAGGCGTCCGTCGTGATGACTTCCCTCTGGTAGATGGGACCTAAGCGTACGCTCTGGCAGATGTTCGACGGAACTTTCCACCAGCGTAGCGCTTCCCAGCAGGTTTGGGATACCCTCAACCTGTGGTGTTTGTCTCTTCGCAGATGCAGCGCGAAGGCATTGAACCAGGCCTGCAAAGGTCTCTGGTGTAGTAAGCCCAAAGGAAGGGCTTGCAAGGCAGCAGCCACCAACCCCAGCATTCGTTGACACAGCTCCATGCTGACTGTTTCTCTCAACCTGAATAGGGAGAGACACCGCTCCATCATGGCAACTCTTTGTGTTGACAGGGTCGCTTCCATGGACACAGAGTCCAGATGCAGACCCAAGAATTCGGTCTGTTGGCTCGGCACGAGGCGGCTCTTTTCTGAATTGACCTTCAGACCTAGCCGCTGAAGATGGTCTGTAACCATCACTGTGTGCTGTGCCAACTGCTCCTTCAACTGCACGCAGACGAGCCAGTCGTCCAGATAGTTCAGCAGTCGGATGCCTTGAGCCCTCAAAGGAGCTAGAATGGCATCCATACATTTTGAAAAGGTTCGAGGAGCTAGTGACAGGCCAAATGGAAGGACACAAAACTCGGATGCCCTGCTCTGAAATGCAAACCGCAGATACTTCCTGTAACCTGGGCAAATGGGAACGTGAAAGTACACATCTGTGAGGACCACGGTGGTGAACCAGTCGCCGTGTCGGACTGACTGGATGATGTGCCTGTGCGTAAGCATCTTGAACGACAACACCCGTAGGTATTTGTTCAGTACTCGTAGGTCTAAAATAGGACGGAGCCCGCCGTCCTTCTTGGGCACCAGGAAGTATTTGGAGTAGAACCCCTGATCGATCAGAGCAGGGTCTATTGTTGAATGGCACGCTTCCTAAGCAATGCCTGTATTTCCACATTCAGAGCTGAGGACTGAACCAAGTCCTTCACTGCAGTTACCACCACCCCCCAAAAGGGAGGGGGGGGGGGGTTAACCGGAACTGAAGGGTGTAACCGGTGAGTATAGTTTTGTGCACCCAGATGTCGTTGGTGCAATGTTGCCAGAACTGGAGCTGTGGGACAGTGTAGGGGTGGGTCAAAGGCTGCCTGGGTTTCTCAGGGCTGTTTTGGCTGCACTCGTTTGCCAAGGGCCTGGCCAGAGCCACGAGGGCACTGTCTGCCACCTCCTCTAGGGCACCACCCTCCGCGCTGTGGTCTTGCAAATGGAGGTTGACCGCACGCTGCTGTACTTGAGAGAGATATCTTAGCACCCCGTGGCCGCGGCTGGTGCTGCGGTGGTGTTCTACACCACTGGTGCTCTTGTGGGCGTTTAGGCTGGAAGGGCTTATGCGGCCACATCTTCGCCATCTGCTGAGATGCCTCCCGGGCTTTAGCAGAGCGTTGCAGCATCTCCTCCACCGCTGGGCCAAACGTGTGCCCTGATGTGATAGGAGCATCTAACAAAGGAGCTTTGTCAGGCTCCTGGACTCTCGCCTGCGAGACCCAGAGCTGTCTTCTGGCCACCACCAGGGACACAATACTCCTGCCCTGAGCCCGTGCATTCAGCTGGGCTAGCTTCACCAAGAGCTGAGCAACTAGTCCCAACTCTGTACTTAGAGACACCGAAGGGTATTCTGGGAGGTCTTTCACCAGCGCCGCCTGATAAACTGAGAGGAGGCTGGCCACATTGGACAGTCTAACCGCCTCTGTAGCCACCGAATAGCCCTTCCTGAGGTGCACCTCCATGATCCTGCACTGCTTGTTAGGGCACGCAGGATCTTTTCCCACCCCTAAGAGCGTTGGTGTCTTCACCAAGGCTGCAAACGCAGCGCCAACCGGTGGGAAAGATGCCAACCCCGCTAGCTCGCTCCCTACATTGTAAAGGAGGAAGCCTTAGGTGAAGTTGCAGGGGAAAAGGCCGGAGTCCCCCACGTGGACTGCACCTCCTTAATAAAATCGGGGAAGGCTGCTGCGACCGCGCCGAAGGTGACTCGAAAAGAAACCGCCGAGGTTGTTCTACGGCAGGCCATTCAATCCCCAGATGGCGAGTTGCCCGCTCCACCAGTGACCATAGGGGGTCATTGGTGTCCAGCATCTCCATCTCAGTCTCTGAGCGGTGGGACGCTAGCTCTGCCTTCACACTGTCCTCTTCGAGGAGAGGCTCCCCTTCCGATGCATCCCTAGAGATGGCATCCACGTCCCATGTGTCTTGCTGTTGCACAACTGGGACGGACAAGGGCTGTGGTGGAACCTTCGGCTGGTTGGTAACCGACCTGACCAGTTCATCTGTGGCTTGAGCTTTGGCCAAGGACATGAGCAGCGATTGTTGACCCATCATCATGTCCATAAACTGAGACATCTTAGAGGTGAGCTCTGTGACACTCGACCTGTCTCTGCCTCGCCTGTCCCGACGAGGAGAACGGGAACGTCCTCTTCGTCGAGGTGACCCAGAATGGGACCTTGAGGGCCGGCAGGGGCGCTCCCTGCATGGGGAGGGACCTTGCGACTGTATAGGTGGGCTGCGGGAACTATTATTGATCATCTAACCAGTGATTCCAATATTTTGGGCAAAATTGATACAGTCAGCTCTGTCCAAAATGATCTGAGATAACGTTTCATCTATAACAACCAATGCGCTTAAATGTCACACTAACTGCTTGGAAGCCGTAAAGTTGCTCGCAACTCTAGCTATTATTATTATTATTATTATTATTATTATTATCATTATTATTACCTCCACTGTTGTTTTCAAACCATCACTGTAAAATATAATAATAATAATAATAATAATAATAATAATAATAATAATAATAATAATAATAATATATTTTGATTCATTGCCAAACCCTTATTAAAAGGTATTTGTTCATTCTATAACGATGTGGTTCTAAATATTGTTTTTCGGTAACACGTTCCATGAAGTGTCTCTATCACTGTATTCACAAACATGCGTGCAATGGAGTTGTGCAGAGTTACCATGTACTTCATGTGGAAATCTCTGTGCTCAATATAACCCTATCCCTAACACTAACCCTATCCCTATAACTAACCCTATCCCTAACACTAACCTTAACCCTAACACTAACCCTATCCCTAACACTAACCCTAACACTAACAATATCCCTATCACTAACCCTATCCCTATAACTAACCCTATCCCTAACACTAACCTTAACCCTAACACTAACCCTGTCCCTAACACTAACCCTATCCCTAACACTAACCCTAACCCTAACCCTATCCCTATCCCTATCACTAACCCTATCCCTATCACTAACCCTAACGCCTTGCTGATCCAATTGTGTGCTTGTGTATATCGTCCAAAAAATCACATTGTAAGTGTGCATAATAACACAGTAACTATATGTAAGTAAGGCTACGCGTGTAGCTACTAAGTATATAAATACACAGCAATCAGAGACACTTCATGTAAAGGGCGTTATCTGTTTCTCAAAGTTAAAAACTTTACAATTGCTGGTAGAATTCTTCTTTAAATCGCATGGCGCAATCCACATTTTTAAACGAGATGCATCCTCAACATTAGTCTTATTTTATTACAAACTCATGCTGCCTGTGTCTCCCTATTTATTATCATTTTTTGCTGTTTTTCTTTTTGTCAATGCAAATCCCGGTTATTATTTCGCTCGGGTCGGACAGCCCGTTACCGTCCCCTGTGTCTTCAATTGGAAACTCGAAAGCACCGATGATGTCCGCGGATTCCGAGACAACGCGAGCGGGGGACTGATCGAGGTGTTCCCTGGTGAATGCGGAGATCGGAGCTAGTGATAGGGTTAGGGTTAATGTTAGGGACAAGGTTAGTGTTAGGGATAATGTTAGTGTTAGGGATAGGGTTAGTGTTAGGGATATGGTTAGTGTTAGGGATAGTGTTAGTGTTAGGGATAGGGTTATATCGTGCACAGAGATTTCCACAGTAAGAACTTTCTAACTATGCATAATAACATGATGCTTCGTACCTGTATTTACTAAGTAACTTCTATGTAAATACACAGTAATTAGAGACGCTTCATGTAGTGTTGCCAAATGGTTTATTAAAATATATTAGAGACGGCAAGTTATTACTGAATGTAAATACCCTGATTGCCCTATAAATTCAATGTTATAAAATGTAATTATTATTATTATTATTATTATTATTATTATTATTATTATTATTATTATTATTATTATTTTCATTAAGTTTCAGATGATTCCTCTGTGAATCGGTCAGTGTCTATCCTGGCCCCCCTAGCTGTCTCCGGCAGCGCGCTCGATTCCAAGGCGACCCTGACATTAGTGTTGTCTAATCTGGGGCCTCTCCTCGCCCTCGGTTCGGGTCCGGTGGTTCATCTCCGGTAACCTCGTAGAGGAGGGAACGCCGAGCTCCGGGATCAAAGTGAAGGAGGGCAATTGAACCCAGGTCTGGTTGCAGAGCGGTGCCTGGTTCAGTACGCCGTGTTCTCCGGGGTCTCCCTTCTCGCTCTCTCCGCGGCTCTCTGCGGCTGCGCGCTGTGGACCCGCCGCCGCTTCAAAACAGGTACCGTCCCGGCCGCTCCCTCCCTGTGCGCTGGTGCGAGTTTATAGCGCTACAGCCAGTGATGGTTCTGCAGCGGGCTAGCGAGTCAGTGCACCGCATTGTATATTATTATTATTATTACGCTGGTTACGTTGTTAAAATGTATTTTGTATTCATGTAGTTTTGTTGCATACACACACACGCACGCACGCACACACACACACACACACACACACACACACACACACACACACACACACACACACACACACACACTTTATATATATAAATATTAGGACCCCAGTGGTCTGTGATTAAGGGGAGGGGTCGGGTCTCTCATTCTACACCGCGAACCAGCAGGTGGTACTACTGCAGAGTGCACGTGCTTCATTTCTGTGCAGTTCTTAAGCAAGGTTACACAGTGTCTGTATTATAAGAAAGACGTTAAGAAGCAGGTTGTCCGAGGAGCTGTTACCAGCCGCTTCTCCCTGCCGCTTATTACCGCGGCCCGGGGAGACGCTGTTGGTATTCATCTGTAGACACTTAGCCTCGTTCTGAGACTCTGTCAGTGACGTCTCAACTTTGCATTCCCAGCGTCCACTGAAGACTCCACGCGTGTAATTTACAAAAGGACCCCCGGCAGCGGAGATAGAAAGGTAAAGTTCCCGTGCTCAATTCACCGTCTCATCTGGTGAAGTGTTTCCTGTCTATAGTTAAGCGATCCCTTCAGCCCACGACGTCGAGTGCCCCAGGGGGATCAGTACAATATGAGACGGAGTTGAGGTTTTTGATACTAGTTTTGATACTAGTGCATTCAGGGGTCTATTCTGACTTGGTTTACGCGTGATTTACCCGCTTGAAGAAGGGTTTACATGCCCACGAATGGTAAATACTATACCATATATGAGCATGTAAGACCTAAACCAAGTCAGAAAAGACCCCTCACTGCGTATTCTGGTAAAAGCTGTCCTGTGATAAGATCGGTGGGCTTTTAGAAGGGC